>NC_041381.1:554480947-554544965 GCF_002162155.2 Triticum dicoccoides
CGAGAGGCACAATTTTGCTTCCGCCAGAGGCACGGTTGTGCTTTCACGAGAGGCATGGGCGTGCCTCTTTTGGAAAGGGAAAAAAACGCGTTTTCTGTTTTTTTTTCTTTCGCGAGAGGCACGGTTTTGCTTTCGCCAGAGGCACGGTTGTGCTTTCGCGAGAGGCACGGGCGTGCCTCTTTCGGAAAAAGAAAAAAACGCGTTTTCTGTTTTTTTTCTTTCGTGAGAGGCACGGTTTTGTTTCCGCAAGAGGCACGGTTGTGATTTCTTCAGAGGCACGGGCGTGCCTCTTTCGGAAAGGGTAAAAACCCGTGTTTCCGGTTCGGTTTTTTCATCAGTTTTTTTCGTTCGGTTTTTTCGTGAAAAAAAAGTTCGTCAAAACCTATCAACATGGATCTAGTTTTAAAGATCTTGACGCGAGGAATCCAATGGCAAAAGCGGTTCGAGATTTGGACGCACGATTTAAGAGATAAAACATTTTGAATAAACGAATCTACGAAAAAAGGGAAAACTCCCAGGTTGCGACAAGTGGCGCACATGCAGCGTGCCACTTGTCGCAATCTGGGGAAGTTGGAGTGATCTCCGCAAGGAGTACTCCTTAATTAGTGATTTCAGCCAAAGGCGAGATATGGGGGCGCCAGGAAGGGGAGACCGCCATGGGCAGGTCCAGCAGCATGAGAGACCACGGCCTCCCTTTTTATGTCTTTTACATTTTCTATTTCTTTTTCGCTTTATTTAAAACAAAATACATTTTAAAATATCCAAAATATATACTACCTATGTAAAGAAATATAAGAGCGTTTAAATCACTAAATGTGTATAGAAAAATGTTTATCACTCATACTGAAAATATATAGAAAAATGAGTATAATAAATTTGAGCATGTATTTAAAAAATGTTAATCAAACATTTCAACTCTTTTGAACAAGTACTTGAAAAATGTCAAATGTTTATATTAAAACTGTTGACCAACATAAAAAGAAATGGAGATTTTTTATCATATAGATAAGAATGTTAATCAAGCATTTGAAAAAAATATATTGAATAAGTACTTAAAAATTGATAATAAAGCTTTTGAAAACTGTAAAATATGTATAGAAAAATGTTGACCATGTATTAAAGAAATGGCGATTTCTTTTTTGATAATTTATATAAAAATGTTAATTAAGCATTTGAAAAAATTGAACAAGTATTTGAAATACTTTGATCAACCATTCGATGAATGTTAAATGTGTATACAAAAAGGTTGACCAGGTATTGAAAAATGGTGATTTATTTGATACTGTATATAAAATATGTTAATCAAGCATTTGAAGAAATGTTGAACAATTATTTGAAAAATGTTAATCAAGCATTTGAAACATGTAAAAAGTGTATAAAAAATGTTGACCATGTGTTAAAAAATGTAATAAAATTTAGAAAAATGTTAACCAGGCATTTGAAAAATCTTTAAAATGTGAAATGTTGACCATGTATCAGAAAAATATTAATTCTGTATTAGAAGATTGTTAAACTTATATTAGAAAATTGTTGTTGACATATGAAAAAATGTAGAGACAAAAAGTAAAAATAAACAAAGAAAACAAAAAACCAAATAAAAATAAAAATAAAAATAATTAAAGAAACAAATGAAAAAAAGAAGAAAATAGAAAAGAAATCAAAAAAAAGAAAAAAATAAGGAGAAAACCAGCTCGACTTGCTACAAGTAGGCTGCGCCCCTAGTAATAACACAAAAAATTTGCGGGCGCGATGGCTACTAGCGCTCGCTGCCTTCCAGAATTCTAGGGTTCGACCCCTCACCCCCTCCCCCCCTTTCTTCTGCTTTTCTTAACTGTGCTCGAAATGAGCCGGCCCGACTACCGTGGCCGCTATAGCGAGACATCCTACGCTCTCGCTAAAGACGAGATATAGTCACCACACTCAAGGAGTAGGAAGGAGCAAACCATGAGATCAGACAGCCAAAATCGTCAAGGGAGTGAGAGGGTTGGGAAAGGATCAACCATCTAGGGTTCCAACGGTTCTTCGCGTGTCATTTTCTCGCTACAATTGAATTGGGTTCACGCCCTTCTCGCCCACCTGGATGTTGCCGCCTCAGCCCATCCTTTACGATGACGAAAAGAAGGGATGTGTCTGTCCGGCTAGCGCGCCTCCAGCCTGTCATCTACGCCGTTGGCACCGCCTTTCCCTTCAGGAATGTCCCCCACAATATCGAAGAGAGTTGAGATGTTGCTGAGGGAGTAGAGTGGGCGACGACGGCGGCACTCCGAGGGTCGCCCAGTTCGTTAGAGAGACGAGGTGTGCTAGCAAGAATATGGAAGGGAGCTGCAAAAATGTTTTTCTACCGGAACCGGTAGCTAGTGGCATAGCTCCATCCAATCACCTCGCGCCACCACACAGTCTAGTACATACCACATGCGGTATAACACTGTTTTGCTTATGTTTACTAAATGTTGGTATTTCACCACTCTGGCCCAGCATGTGATGTCATCCACATGCATGTATGGCAGGAATGTGACAACTCTGATCTCCCTCTTCTCTTACACAATAAATCCATACTTTATTTTACACTATATTTTATATTCCTGTAGCAAAGTGTCAGAAAGAGTGAAGGTACCTTATAAACCACTCTTCTCTCCAAATGAGAGCAAGATGGGGAGAAATATGACCACAAAAAAATATCTTCTCGTATGCTTCCGCGAAAATAGAGGAAAATAGATTCTCAACCAATAAATGTAATTCAACATCAAGTTAAAAGAGACCCTCATAGGATGCTCATCATCCGAAACGCGGCATAATTGGGCAAAAAGTTTTGATGCCGGGGACATTGAAACACCTTGACTTTCTTGTTGTAGGAAATTACAAGGAGTTAAAAAGAAATAAACTCGTTTCCACAAATTTCATGGATTCCACCAGAATCATATAGCACAAAGACTTCTGATTATTTTATTAACATTTTTCAAGTACTTGTATAACATTTTTCAAATACTTATTCAACATTTATGGAGTCTTGATTAACATCTTCCAAATACTTGATCAATATTTACCAATTGTTTTTTTGTAATAAATATATTTATTGGGTATAACACTAACATGTACATATTTTCATTGGGTATAACACCAACACACACATATTTTCATTAGGTATAATACCCATTAACTAGTATGACGGTCTAAAAAATGTACACGTGGGTATCTCGGGTACATGTACTGCTTAAAAAGGTGTCAAAGTGATGGTTATATAAAAAAATCTCATCGAGTTATGTAAATTTATGTTTATATTTTTATTGGGTATAACACCAACACGTACATATTCATTTGTATATTCGTACCAAGGTATGTATATTCATGTGTATGTTCACATCGAAGTATATCTATATTTAAGTTAATATTTTCGTTGGGTATAACATCAACACGTAGTTATTAAAATGTATGATATTTATATGTATATTTTCATTGGGTATAACATCAACGAATATAAATTTGCGTTAGGTATAATATACACTAACTGCTATCATGGTCTAATAACACTAGTTAGGTACACTTGCATTGTACGTATGATATTTGACAACCAAATTATGAATAAATACGACATTATAGCATGTAACCTTTGAGTCATATATGCATGATGTGGCTGTTCATTTAATTCTTATACTTCATCTCATTCAAAATGAATTTGTTTTTATAAAAAAAAATCTATTTTAAGATTCATGGAATTGTGCGTTGTAAAGCATAAAGTAAAAACAAATAATGTCAATTCATCTAGAAAAAAAAGTTTAGGCAATTATGATACGGAAGATTCTAGAACAAAGGAGAAGTACTTGTATTTTGAGGTTTGTGCATTATGCTAAACTCAACCATGAAGTCTTCTAGATTGTACATGTGGCAGAATCTGATGGAATATAGATGATATCCAACGGCTAGTAGTCCTCGGATTTGTCACCTCTGTACCGTCGGATTGGCTTCATCCAACGACCATCTTTCAAAATTATTCGCACACTATATAGGGGTATAGATATACACATGGATATCTTGGGTATATGTACATACATACGTACTCAAGTATAAGTGTTGAGACTATTTTTGTTATGGAAACCAATCATTGACTATTTAGGATACTAGTACATGCAAACACAAACAGAACATGAAAAGTCATTATTTTGTTAACGGTACACCATGCATTAATGAGTAGGACTTGCCATAACGGGCCTAGGTGCTGGACACCTAGGTGCCCTCAACAATATATTATATATTATATATTATATTATAATATATATATATATATTTATATAATATTTTAGTTAATAATCAAAAGTACAAGAACACAGCAAAAAAACAAAAACATAATACATAAAAAATAGAAAAAAAGACTGTCTCTTCCCAGGCATGTGGGCCGGCCCATCTCGCCTCCCGCCTCCAGCGAGTCAGAACTGCTTATTTCAGTAAAATCCTTGGACCCAGAAATGCAGCTATGTCAACTTATGATAAGGAGAAGTTTTAGCTAGTTTTTAATCCTTGAAGAGATGGCACCACTACTTTCTTGGTTCCCAATCAGCGCCTTCAGCACCGAATAGGAGAAGCGACACTCGCTATAGCGCAAACTTGTCTGGCCCACGAAGGGGCACAACGCAAAATGGTAATAAAATGCGCGAAAAAGAATCCAAAAAATTACACTCCCGCGACGAATCGAACTAGCGAACTACACTACCTACATTTGTTCGGCTAACCACTAATCCGTGTCGTTTTAAGTGACAGAATGAAGCATTAACACTTAAAAAACGATAATAGCCACTCACACATGATTTTTATTTTTAAAAAGAAACTTCATAGGTTTCAGAAAAAGTTCCTGCCCATGCAAAAAAATGTTGCACTATGCAAGAAAAGTTCAATGATTTTGAACATAGTTAAACAATTTTAATAATATTTCACAAATAACTAAAAAATGCATCGAAAAATTTAAATAAACTTCATCAATTTAGAATAAAGTTCACAAAGCTGAAAGAGTTCATCAATTTTTTAAAAAGTTCATCGAATTTGAAAACAGTTCATCGATTTTGAAAAAAATCATTAAATTTAAAAAAACACAAAACTGAAAGGTTCGTCAAATTTTGAACACAATTCGTCGAATTCGAAAAAAAATCATCAAATTTGAAATAAGTTCATATATTTTGGGAAAAGTTCATGGATTTTGAAAAAAATGAATTCATTTTGAAAAAAGTTCATCAATTTGAATAAAAGTTTATTCAAATGAGCAAAAGAAAAAACCCGAGCTAAACCGTTCTGAAAAAAAAAGAAAAAAAGCTAAAGATAAAGACATAAGAAGAAAAGGGTGTAGAAGAGCACTTGAGGTGAGGCAGTGGGGTGGCTAGAGCTGGGATCGAACGACGATAAGGTCTTTGGTTCGGACACCTTTAGGTGCGCTTGCTTTTTTCCTTTTAAAGGCAAGATCGCCCGAGGCCAACTAAAAGCGCCTAAAGACGCCCGTTCGCGAACGAGCACTTAAGCGTCAAATAGGATCAGATCGGCCGAGGCCAATCAAAAGGGCCTGCAGACGCCCGTTCGCAAATGGGCGCTTAAGCGTCAAATAGGATCCGCCAAAGGCGGGAGCAACTAATTAATGAGCGCTCCTTCGGGAGCCTCGCAATGATCAGCGCCACTTGGTGCGCTCACAGTCATTCGCCACGTGTCGCGTTATGGACGCACCCTCCGGATTTTGTTTTTTTGTTTTTACGCACGTGTTTTCGGCTTTTTAAAAGGTATTTTTCCGGGGTTTTTTGACGTTTTGGTTTTTTACCGGCCTTCCCTAGCTTTTCGATCAAAAAAATTTCGAAAAAAAATTGCGCAAAAAAATGCATTTTTTCGCAAGAGTCACGATTTTGTTTTCGCGAGAGGCACGGGCGTGCCTCTTTTGGAAAGAAAAAAAACGCGTTTTCTGCTTTTTTTTCTTTCGCGAGAGGCACGGTTTTGCTTCCGCGAGAGGCACGGTTGTGCTTTCGCGAGAGGCACGGGCGTGCCTCTTTCGGAAAGGGAAAAACGTGTTTTTTGTTTTTTTTCTTTCGCAAGAGGCACGGTTTTGCTTCCGCGAGAGGCACGGTTGTGCTTTCATGAGAGGCACGGGCGTGCCTCTTTCTGAAAGGGAAAAAACGCGTTTTCTGTTTTTTCTTTCTTTCGCGAGAGGCACAGACGTGCCTCTTTCGGAAAGGTAAAAATGCGTTTTCTGTTTTTTTTCTTTCGCGAGAGGCACGGTTTTGCTTCTGCCAGAGGCACGGTTGTGCTTTGCGAGAGGCATGGGCGTGCCTCTTTCGGAAAGAAAAAAACACGTTTTCTGTTTTTTTTCTTTCGCGAGAGGCACGGTTTTGCTTCCGCCAGAGGCACGGTTGTGCTTTCACGAGAGGCACGGGCGTGCCTCTTTCGGAAAGGGAAAAAACGCGTTTTCTGTTTTTTTTTTCTTTCGTGAGAGGCACGGTTGTGATTTCGTCAGAGGCACGGGCGTGCCTCTTTCGGAAAGGGAAAAAACCCGTGTTCCCGGTTCAGTTTTTTCGTCGGTTATTTCGTCCGGTTTTTTTGTGAAAAAAAGTTCATCAAAACCTATCAACATGGGATCTAGTTTTGAAAATCTCGACGCGAGGAATCCAATGGCGAAAGTGATTTGAGATTTGGACGCACGGTTTAAGAGATAAAACATTTTGAATAAACGAATCTACGAAAAAAGGAAAAACTCCCAGATTGCGTGGCGCACATGGAGCGTGCCACTTGTCGCAATCTGGGAAAGTTGAAGTGATCTCCGCAAGGAGTACTCCTTAATTAGTGATTTCGGCCAAAGGCGAGATATGGGGGCGCCAGGAAGGGGAGACCGACATGGGCCGGTCCAGCAGCGTGAGAGACCACGGCCTCCCTTTTTATGTCTTTTACATTTTCTATTTCTTTTTCGCTTTATTTAAAACAAAATACATTTTAAAATATTCAAAATATATACTACCTATGTAAAGAAATATAAGAGCGTTTAAATCACTAAATGTGTATAGAAAAATGTTTATCACTCATACTGAAAATATATAGAAAAATGAGTATAATAAATTTGAGCATGTATTTAAAAAATGTTAATCAAACATTTCAACTCTTTTGAACAAGTACTTGAAAAGTGTCAAATGTTTATATTAAAACTGTTGACCAACATAAAAAGAAATGGAGATTTTTTATCATATAGATAAGAATGTTAATCAAGCATTTGAAAAAAATATATTGAATAAGTACTTAAAAATTGATAATAAAGCTTTTGAAAACTGTAAAATGTGTATAGAAAAATGTTGACCATGTATTAAAGAACTGGCGATTTCTTTTTTGATAATTTATATAAAAATGTTAATTAAGCATTTGAAAAAATTGAACAAGTATTTGAAATACTTTGATCAACCATTCGATGAATGTTAAATGTGTATAGAAAAAGGTTGACCAGGTATTGAAAAATGGTGATTTATTTGATACTGTATATAAAATATGTTAATCAAGCATTTGAAGAAATGTTGAACAATTATTTGAAAAATGTTAATCAAGCATTTGAAACATGTAAAAAGTGTATAAAAAATGTTGACCATGTGTTAAAAAATGTAATAAAATTTAGAAAAATGTTAATCAGGCATTTGAAAAATTTATAAAATGTGAAATGTTGACCATGTATCAAAAAAATATTAATTCTGTATTAGAAAATTGTTAAACTTATATTAGAAAATTGTTGTTGACATATGAAAAAATGTAGAGACAAAAAATAAAAATAAACAAAGAAAACAAAAAACAAAAAAAAATAAAAATAATTAAAGAAACAAATAAAAAAACCGGAGAAGGAAAAAGAAGAAAATAGAAAAGAAATCGAAAAAAGGAAAAAAATAAGGAGAAAACCAACTCGACTTGCTACAAGTAGGCCGCGCCCCTAGTAATAACACAAAAAGTTGGCGGGCGCGATGGCTACTAGCGCTCGCTGCCTTCCAGAATTCTAGGGTTCGACCCCTCATTCTCCCCCCTTTTCTTCTGCTTTTCTTAACTGTGCTCGAAATGAGCCGGCCCGACTACTGTGGCCGCTATAGCGAGACATCCTACGCTCTCGCTCAAGACGAGATATAGTCACCACACTCAAGGACTAGGAAGGAGCAAACCATGAGATTAGGCGGCCAAAATCGTCAAGGGCATGAGAGGGTTGGGAAAGGATCAACCATCTAGGGTTCCAACGGTTCTTCGCGTGTCATTCTCTCGCTACAATTGAATTGGGTTCATGCCCTTCTCGCCCACCTGGATGTTGCCGCCCTCAGCCCATCCTTTGCGATGAAGAAAAGAAGGGATGTGTCTGTCCGGCTACCGCGCCTCCAGCCTGTCATCTACGCCGTTGGCACCGCCTTTCCCTTCAGGAATGTCCCCCACAATATCGAAGAGAGTTGAGATGTTGCTGAGGGAGTAGAGTGGGCGGTGGCGGCGGCGCTCCCAGGGTCGCCCAGTTCGCAAGAGAGACGAGGTGTGCTAGCAAGAATATGGAAGGGAGCTGCGCAAATGTTTTTCTACCAGAACCGGTAGCTAGTGGCATAGCTCCATCCAATCACCTCGCGCCACCACACAGTCTAGTACATACCACATGCGGTATAACACTGTTTTGGTCATGTTTACTAAATGTTGGTATTTCACCACTCTGGCCCACCATGTGATGTCATCCACATGCATGTATGGCAGGAATGTGACAGCTCTGATCTCCCTCTTCTCTTACACAATAAATCCATACTTTATTTCACACTATATTTTATATTCCTGCAGCAAAGTGTCAGAAAGAGTGAAGGTACCTTATAAACCACTCTTCTCTCCAAATGAGAGCAAGATGGGGAGAAATATGACCACACAAAATATAACTTCTCGTATGCTTCCCCGAAAATAGAGGAAAATAGATCCTCAACCAATAAATGTAATTCAACATCAAGTTGAAAGAGACCCTCATAGGATGCTCATCATCCGAAACGCGGCATAATTGGGCAAAAAGTTTTGATGCCGGGACATTGAAACACCTTGACTTTCTTGTTGTAGGAAATCACAAGGAGTTAAAAATAAATAAACTCGTTTCCACAAATTTCATGGATTCCACCAGAATCATATAGCACAAAGACTACATTTGTTGACATATTTTTCTTCTCGAAATTGCTAAAACCTTTTGGGCCCTGAAATCCATGGTAGAGTGCCCCTGCACTCATATTGGTTCACATAAAAGGAAGCAAGGTAAATAAGAATAGAACTCGCTCAGAAAAGAGTGGTATTTACCACAGTGAGAGGCAATTTCTATATATGGTGGTAGCTATGCAGCATGGTGGCACCTACACTGTGAAGCCCCCGATTCGACTGTATACTAGTCATACACGCAAAGGTGTATGATCAAGATCAAGGACTCGCGGGAAGATATCACAACACAACTCTAGACACAAATAAAATAATACAAGCTTTATATTACAAGCCAGGGGCCTCAAGGGCTCGAATACATAGCTCGATACACAAATGAGTCAGTGGAAGCAACAATATCTGAGTACAAACATAAGTTAAACAAGTTTTGCCTTAAGAAGGCTAACACAAACATCAATGATCGAAGAGGCAAGGCCTCCTGCCTGGGACCTCCTAACTACTCCTGGTCGTCGGCGGTCTCCACGTAGTAGTAGGCACCCTCGGGGTAGTAGTAGTAGTAGTCGGGGGTGGCATCCGGCTCCTGGGATCCACCATCTGGCTGCAACAACCGGAAAGAAGAAAGAAGGGGGAAAAGGGGTAGCAAAGAAACCGTGAGTACTCATCCAAAGTACTCACAAGCATCAGATCTATACTAAGTATGCATTGGTATCAAATGTAAGGGGTGTGTCTGTGGACTGAACTGCAGAATGCCAGAAGAGAGGGGAAAACCTAGCCTATCGGAGACTAGCATCTTCAAGCAGCTCCAACCATCTTGCAGCATTCAGAAGAGTAGAGAATAGCAATTTATAAATAACAAACATGTTGTAGCATTAATGACCAGAGATCCTTCCTCGACTCCCCGCGAGAAAGCAATCCCGGAGCCACATATCCATCACATATCTCAAGTATCCATTTCTAGTTATAGTAGATCAGGATACAAGTCTGAACATCCGTTACCATGGACACGTCTATTCGAATAGATAATCTTCCCTGCAGGGGTGCACCACGTTACCCAACACGCTCAATCATCTCTGGCCGGACACACTTTTCTGAGTCAATGCCCAGCCTCGGAAGATCAACACATCGTAGCCCTACCTAGGCTCAGCAGAGAGGTCCCCGCCGGTCTACATCCTAAGCACTTCGGGGTGTTGGGCCCATCGCCCGTTGCACCCCGCATCGTTGTGCGACGATCTGGGATGAGCACCACCTCATCATGGATGGCACTGGCCCGACAGGCCCACGATGCTAAAATGGACATCTGACAAAGCTTCGACTGATACTGCGATGTTGAGGCCCATAACTATTCTCGCGTGGTGGTTAGCGCGTAAAGGGCAGAGGCCAACTCAGAACAAATACCCAAACCTGATAGTGCATTCGGGGCTCGCGGAGACGAGCAGAGACTCACGATAATGTGACCCCATCGCCCCATCTCGTGGACTTACGGTAAGGGCCCAGAATGCCTGGCCGTTCCTCGTAGAAAACTCGCAGGTGCTCTACAGGCCCACCCGACTTTCACATTAACTCGCGAGTACCCCTCATTGCCGACCCGATTCCAACAACAGTCTCAAGTAAAGTCTGGGTAACCGTGTGTCCAAAACATCAAGGGGGAAAACCCGAGGAATCACCCTCGATGGATCCCACTCGATGTAATCATCAAAGCAAACATGGGAGGAATCACCCTCGAGGTCCACACTTCAGAGGTTGCACGACAGAGTCATGATACGTCTCCAACCTATATATAATTTTTGATTGCTCCATCCTATTATATTATCATTCTTGGATGTTTTACAAACATTTTAATAGTCATTTTATATCATTTTTTGGTACTAACCTATTGACATAGTGCACAGTGCCCACTGCTAGTTACTGTTTTCTGCATGTTTTTTACATCGCAGGAAATCAATATCAAACGGAGTCCAAACGCAATGAAACTCCTGGAGGATTGTTTTTGGGCCAGAAGACATCTACTTGTCCAAGAAAGCACCTGGGGGTGGCTCGAGGGGAGCAGCACCCACCAGGGCGCGCCAGGAGGCCCAGGCGGGCCCTGGTGGGTTGTGCCCACCTCGGGTGCCCCCTGAACCTCCTCTTTGCTCTATAGATACCCCCAATATTCCAGAAACCCTAGGGGAGTCGACGAAAATCAATTCCAGCCACCACGGAGTCCAGAACCACCATATCCAATTTAGACACCATCATGGAGGGGTTCACCACTTCCATTGGTGCCTCTCCGATGATGCGTGATTAGTTCTTTGTAGTCCTTCAGGTCCGTAGTTAGTAGCTAGATGGCTTCTTCTCTCTCTCTCTCTCTCTCTCTCTCTCTCTCTCTCTCTCTCTTGATTATCAATACAATGATCTCTTGGAGATCCATATCATGTAAGTCTTTTTGCGGTGTGTTTGTTGGGATCCGATGAACTTTGAGTTTATGATCAGATCTATTTTTTTATCCACGAAAGTTATCTGAGTCTTCTTTGATCTCTTATATGCATGATTGCTTATAACCTTGTATTTCTTCTCCAATATTTGGGTTTTATTTGGCCAACTTGATCTATTTATCTTGCAATGGGAAGAGGTGCTTTGTAGTGGGTTCGATCTTACGGTGCTTGATCCTAGTGACAGAAGGGGAACCGACACGTATGTATTGTTGCTACTAAGGATAACAAGATGAGATCTATATCTTCGCAATAGATAAACGGATCTCGTCTACATCATGTCATTGTTCTTATTGCATTAGTCAGTTTTCCCATGAACTTAATACACTAGATGCATGTTGGATAGCGGTCGATGTGTGGAGTAATAGTAGTAGATGTAGGCAGAACCGGTCTACTAATCTTGGATGTGATGCCTATATAATGATCATTGCCTGGATATCGTCATGATTATTTGAAGTTCTATCAATTGCCCAATAGTAATTGTTTTCCCACCATTTTCTATTTTTCTCGAGAGAAGCCACTAGTGAAACCTACGGCCCCCGGGTCTCTTTTCATCACATTTGCCTTTGTGATCTATTTGCCCTTGAATTTATTTCCAGATCTATTAAACCAAAAAATACAAAAATACCTTGCAGCAATTTATTTGTTCCGCGTTCTATTTGTCCTATCTACCACTTTTACCTCACGTTATTTGCCTATCTTGAGGCGTCGTCCGTAAGAGATTGACAACCCCTTTAACACGTCGGGTTGTGAGTATTTGTTATTTGTGTGCATGTGTTGTTTACGTGGTGTGAGGAGGTTCTCCTACTAGTTTGATAACCTTGGTCTCATCACTAAGGGAAATATCTACCGTCGCTATACTTCATGATCCCTTCCTTTTTGAGGAAATACCGACGTAGTTCTAGCAGACATCAAAAGGAATTTTTGGCACCGTTGCCGGGGAGGATCTTCAACATCAACCAAGTTCCTAATCACAAATCTCATCTCCTCGCAATTTACATTATTTGCCATTTGCCTCTCGTTTTCATCTCCCCCACTTCACAATTTTTTCCTTTTTTTCTCCTTCTTTTTCGTTTGCCTTTTTCTCGTCAGATCTCTTGTCTGCTTTGTCGCTTTGTCTCAAGAAAATACCAAAAATATGTGTGCTTGTGTTACCATGTGCCTTTTATTTTCTTGCATCATTGCTTGCTAAAAATCTATTGATATGGATCCTCATCCACTTGCTAATCTTTTCAAAAGATCCAATTATGATGAAACAATTGCTAGTGAATTAAGTTCATTAGATTATCTTTATGATGTTTTGCTTGAGATTCATGAATCTGAAAATTGTGATGAAGTGTTAAAAGAAGGAATTCATAAAGTGGTTCATGATAGCTCCTTGTATAAAAAATATGATTGCAATAATGTTATTATAAATTCTATTAATGTCAATTGTGTTATTGATATGCAAAGCCCCAAGCTTGGGGATGCTTGTTTTGATATGTCTACTACTTATTTCAATGATCATGATTGGGGTGATTCTTCTTATGATCTTGAAAATTTATTTAAGCCTCATGATGAATATGTTTGATAATATTGAAAGTGGGTTTGGAAGAGTGTCAACTCTAGGTAATAATGATCCCACTACTTTGGAGCATGATCAATCTTATGAAATTTTTGTTAAAAGTGGGCTTCGAGAGGTTACGACTTTACTTGATGAACCCACTATTTTGGAAGAGTGTCAACTTTGCATGCATGTGGATCATGTAGAGAATATTTTATGTGATAGCTATATTGTTGAATTTGAATATGATCCCACATGTAATTATTACGAGATAGGAAAATATGGTTGTAGAAATTTTCATGTTACTAAATTACCTCTCGTTATGATGAGATTGTCAATGTTTTATTCCTCTTCTTTGCATATGTTAGATGTTTCTCGTCTTGATAATTTGTTTGCTTATAAAATTCCTATGCATAGAAAGTATGTTAGACTTAAGTGTGTTTGTCGTATGTTTCATGATGCTCTCTTTGTGGTTGAATTCTTATCTTCCGTGTGAGCATCATTGAAATCGTTATGCCTAGTTAGGGGCGTAAAACGATAACGCTTGTTGGGAGGCAACTCAATGAATAAAATTTATTTTTTGATTTTTGCTTTCTGTTATTGTGTGTTAACACAATTATGCTACTGTTATGATTGTGTTTTTTGTGTTTTAATTAGTGTTTGTGCCAAGCAAGGCCTTTGGGAAGATTTGGGTGAAAGTTTATTTGATCTTGCTGAAAAACAGAAACTTTTGCGCTCACAAGATTATTTGTCATTTTTATTAGAAAAGTGATTTTGAGTTGATTATTTTTGCAGAATATTAATAGACAAATTCCTCACGTCCACCAATTTATTTCAGAATTTTTGGAGTTACAGAAGTATTCTAAATATTCATAATGCTTCAGACTGTTCTGTTTTTGACAGATTCTGTTTTCTTTGCGTTGTGTGCTTGTTTTGATTATTCTATGGTTTTCTTTGATGAATTTTTTCCATAGAAAAGTTGGAATACAGTAGATATAATGAAAAAAAAATAAGAATAGGTTTTATATAGTAGTTATAGTAGTGGTTTGGTTTCTTATACTAACGGATCTCACGAAGGTTTTGTTTGAGTTTTGTGTGATTGAAGTTTTCAAGTTTTGGGTTATCTTACGATGGATGAAGGAATAAGGATAAGCAAAAGTCTAAGCTTGGAGATGCCCGAGGCACCCCAAGATAATATTCAAAGAAGTAGCAAGCAACTAAGCTTGGGGATGCCCCCGAGTGGCATCCCCGCTTTCTTCTAACAACCATCGGTATTTTACTTGAAATTATATTTTTATTCGTCACATAATATGAGTTTTGCTTGGAGCGTCTTGTATGATATGAGTCTTTGCTTGTTTTGCTTTGTGTTTTAAGTGTTGAATACTTGCTGGACACACCTTTTTGAGAGAGCCAAAAATTATGCTATGCATGCTCCTATGCTTCACTTAAATTTTTAGAGCCATGGATTTGCTCTAGTACTTCACTTATATCTTTTTGAGCACGATGTGCTTTGTTAATTTTGAAGAAATTATCTCATTCTTCACTTAGATTTGTTTGGGAGTTAGTAAATTTTTAAGAAGTTCTCTCTTGCTTCACTTAGATTATTTTGAGAGAAAGAAAAAATTATGCTCATGTTCTTCACTTATTTTTGTTTGAGCTTATCAAAAGCAACATATGAAAATAGTCCCAAAGTGATAGATATCCAAGGAGGATATAATAAAAATTTTCATGAAGATCATTGGACAAAATAAACTTGATTCTTAGTAATCGTTTTGAGATATGACGATATGATATGCGAGTCATGTTGATGAGTAATTATGCTTTAGTAAGAATATTGATGTTAAGGTTTGTGATTCCCTATGCAAGCACGAAACTCAATATTATGCAATGAAATTTATATCCTACTTATGGTGCATTATTCGGTGTAACTTATGCTTAATGCTTGGGTACGAGATTTTTCGCTTTTTGGTTGGTCGCTTCTCAATCTTTTTGCTAGCCTTCATTTTGCACTAAGTATGATTACTACTTGTGCATCCAAAACCCTTTAAACCAGTTTTGCCATATATGTCGTTCTAAGCAAATTTGCATGTGCCATCTCTAATGTTCAAAATAAATTTCTCTTTTGTGTGATCTACGAAAGTAATGGTGGAAAAAGGAATAAACTTTATTTTCTATTTGGGAACCGCCTATGATGTATCTAGCATGGAAAGTGTTGGGATGCTCCAAGTCGTTTTCGTTGGTGGGAAAAGTATGCCTCAAAAATAATTTTTATCTCTCAATTTAAGCTTTGAGCTCTGGCACCTCTACAAATCATTACTTCCCTCTGCGAAGGGATTTTATTTTACTTATGCAATTTTTATTTTGAACTTGAGTCTCCATCTTCTCTTATAAAGCACCAACTAAGGGGCACTATGATCGTATTTGAGCATTGGGTGTAGCTAATATTCCAGTGTGTTTCATGAATGGATCAATGATTGAGAATGATGGGTTAGGGATAACTTGCTTTAGTGTTGATATTTTGAAAGACATGGTTGCTTGTTGGTATGCTTGAGTATTAAAGTCTTCATGTCAAAACTAGACTATTGCTTTGAATCATATAAAAGTCCATATGTCCATGCTATAAAGAAAAGAAATGTGATGAACATGTTAGGCAACATTCCACATCAAAATTCTGTTTTTATCATTTACCTGCTCGAGGACAAGCAGAAATTAAGCTTGAGGATGCTGATACGTCTCCAACGTATCTATAATTTTTGATTGTTCCATGTTGTTATATTATCATTCTTGGATGTTTTATAATCATTTTACATCATTTTTGGTACTAACCTATTGACATAGTGCCCAGTGCCAGTTGCTGTTTTCTGCATGTTTTTTACATCGCGGGAAATCAATATCAAACAGAGTCCAAACGCAACGAAACTCCTGGAGGATTTTTTGGGCCAGAAGACATCCAATGGCCAAGAAAGCACCTGGGGGTGGCTTGAGGGGAGCAGTACCCACCAGGAGGCCCAGGCGCGCCCTGGTGGGTTGTGCCCACCTCGGGTGCCCCCTGAACCGCCTCTTTGCTCTATAAATACCCCAATATTCCAGAAACCCTAGGGGAGTCGACGAAAATCAATTCCAGCCGCCGTAGAGTCCAGAGCCACCAGATCCAATTTAGACACCGTCATGGAGGGGTTCACCACTTCCATTTGTGCCTCTCCGATGATGCGTGAGTAGTTCTTTGTAGACCTTCGGGTCCAAAGTTAGTAGCTAGATGGCTTCCTCTCTCTCTCTCTCTTGATTATCAATACAATGGTCTCTTGGAGATCCATATGATGTAAGTCTTTTTGCGGTGTGTTTGTTGGGATCCGATGAACTTTGAGTTTATGATCAGATCTATTTTTTTATCCCTGAAAGTTATTTGAGTCTTCTTTGATCTCTTATATGCATGATTGCTTATAGCCTCATATTTCTTCTCCGATATTTGGGTTTTGTTTGGCCAACTTGATCTATTTATCTTGCAATGGGAATAGGTGCTTTGTAGTGGGTTCGATCTTACGGTGCTTGCTCCTAGTGACAGAAGGGGAAGCAACATGTATGTATCCTTGCTACTAAGGATAAGAAGATGAGATCTATATCTCCACAATAGATAAACGGAACTCGTCTACATCATGTCATCGTTCTTATTGCATTACTCCGTTTTCCCATGAACTTAATACACTAGATGCATGCTGGATAGTGGTCGATGTGTTGAGTAATAATAGTAGATGCAAGCAGGAGTCGGTCTACTAATCTTGGACGTGATGCCTATATAATGATCCTTGCCTAGATATCGTCATGATTATTTGAAGTTCTATCAATTGCCCAACAGTAATTGTTTTCCCACCGTTTGCTATTTTTCTCGAGAGAAGCCACTAGTGAAACCTACGGCCCCCGGGTCTCTTTTCATCATATTTGCCTTTGCGATATATTTGTCCTTGCGTTTATTTTTAGATCTATTAAACCAAAAATATACAAAAATACCTTGCTGCAATTTATTTGTTCCGCGATCTATTTATCCTATCTACCACTTTTACCTCACGTTATTTACCTATCTTGAGGCGCCGTACCCGAAAGGCATTGATAACCCCTTTAACACGTCGGGTCGCAAGTATTTGCTATTTGTGTGCAGGTGTTGTTTACGTAGTGTGAGGAGGTTCTCCTACTGGTTCGATAACCTTGGTCTCATCATTGAGGGAAATACCTACCGTCGCTATACTGCATCATCCCTTCCTCTTTGGGGAAATACCGACGTAGTTCTAGTAGACATCTAGTCATATCGGGGGTGGTGAAGGAGGAATCACCCTCGATGACCATGACCGAGTAGCTACACTACAGAGTTATCATTAGGAGTGCATTACGAGGTATCACCCTCGGCACTCGATAGTATCTCTACAGAGTCGGGCAACAAAGGGGTGTGATGTGATGTGAGGTGTCGGTCTTTGGTCATCGATCATGTTGATCGAGTCGTCGATGATGAAGCAGGGGTAACAAGGACAAGGTGGGGGTTACTGATGGATCACTATCCAACCTATACTAAATAGTTTAGGATAAGCAGGTAGGTAACAATAGCAGGTACAAAAGCAGACTATGCATCAGAATAGGAGCAAACAATTATAGTAGCAAAATCTAATGCAAGCATGAGAGAATGAAATGGGCGATATCGGGATGGTCAAAAGGGTGGGGGCTTGCCTGGAAGCTTTGCTGAAAGGGAAGAAGTGTCGTCGGTGACGTAGTCGATCATAGGGGCATAAGTAGCAGTCTCGTGGTCTACCGGAGAGGACAGGAGGAAGAAACAATAAATACACGCAACATATGCATAACATGACAATAAGCAGTGCTAGGGGGTGTTCTAACACGGTGCTACACGATACCGGCGAAGGGGGTAACATCCGGGAAAGTTTTCCCGGGGTAAGGCATTTTTGGACAAACGAATCGGTGGGGAAGGTTGCATGTTTGTTATGCTAGGGATGTGTGGCAGATGAACGGACTGCGTAATTGGATTCGTCTCGTCGTTCTGAGCAACTTTCATGTATAAACTTTTTCATCCGAGTTACGGATTACTTTCTATTAATTTCTAAAGTTTTAATAGTATTCTGAAATTAATTTTAATTCAAAATAAAGATTAAAACCCTATGGGTACACAGCCTTGTGTACACATAATGTACACAGAGGCTGACAGTGTGTCCCTGTTGACCAGTCAATGTTGACTGGTCAACAGGGGGTGGGCCCCACTGTCATAGGTTGTTTAACAAACTAACAAAATTAATTAGACTAATTAGGTTTAAGTTAACTAATTAGCTTATTAGTTAATTAATTAAATTATTGTTTTAGTTATTAAAAACATTTTCTTTTGGGCCAGAGTGCTGGGGCCCGCTCGCAGTGGCACAAGGCCAGCGGGGCGGGTTAACGGGGTGGGCGTGGGCGCCCGTGGAGGTCGAACCACGCACGGCCCCAGGAGCAGCTCGGGCCACGGCGACCATGCGTTGCCTCCAGCGAGGCGAGGCGAGGTGGGGCTAGCGGGGGCGCAACTGCGGAGGTAGGCGGCCGTGGTGGAGCGGGGCGGGGTGGCAGCAACATTTAAGGGCGGCGGCCGGTGTTGCCAGCAGCACGCAGCTGCGGGGCGAGCGGGGAGGCGCGGCGGCGAAGGCGAGTAGGGCGAGGGTCGAGTAGCAGCGGGGTCGCTGGCGACGGCGGGTGGCGAGGTGGGCGGGAGCGGCGGCCAGTGACTGCAGCGGCGGGGGGCTTGGTCGGCAGCGGATGGCGAGCATCATCGATGCGGGCAGGGGAGAGCGGGGCGAGTGCGACGACGGTAGCAGACGAGGCGAGCGCGGGATACAATGGCCAACGGGGGCACAGGCGGGTGGTAGCACGAGGAGCCGGACGCGGTCTCGAGATGAGGCAGGGCGGACGGGCACGGACAGGAGCTCGCGGACGCGAAGCTCCGGCCACGGTGATGGGACGGCGGATAGGGACCCGAATCGAGGTGCCAAGAGGGAGAAAGGGGAGGTGATGCTCACGGCGGGGGCGGGAGAGGGATCGGGGATGCCGGGGTGGTCCGAGTCGTCGTGAATCAGTGATGGCGTGTGGCGGCTATAACGGAGGAAGAAGACGCGGGGCATCGCTGGTGTTGCTCCCCGGCTCCGCTCCGGCGGCATAGGCGACGAAGGTATTGACATCGCGCCTCCTGGGCCTGATGGTGCGGCGCAGGGAGGCCGTTGGCCGCGCCAACAATGAGGTAGAGGCGGCGAGCCCACTCGGGTGAGAACCAGGGGGAGGAGCCAGAGGGGGAGGGAGAGAAGTGCAAGAGGGAGCGGCGCGGCTAGGGTTCAGGGGAAGGGCGCCACGCGTTTTTAACCGCGTAGATGGCCGGGGGATGGCCGAAACGTCGACATCCCCGGCCATGGAGGTCTGGATGGCTGCCACGCTCATCCCCTGCCTCCTGTAGCAGGAGGTAGGGGATAGGCCAGACGTGGTGGGCTGGGCCGCACTTTTGCCACGGCTGGGCCATGTGTACAGTGCCCGTTTTCCAATTTTCCTTTTATTTCTCTCTGTTTCTTATTTACTCACTGCTCTGCATTTAATTCCACACCACTTGAATTTTGTTAAATGCCAAACTTTGTCACAAAAATATCTTGCTGTAATGTGGAGCTGTCCACAAAGTTTGGGGTTATTTTGAAAAGTTTAAAACCATTTTTGAACTTAAATGGTCCAGTAGGATGATGTTGGTCCACTTCGTAAATTACTAGAGATTAACTGGTGAGTCAAATAATGTTGGCTTCAACATGACAATGATAAGGAAAAAATATAGAATAAATCGAACATTTTAGTTTTACTGATTGAAGAAAAAACTATTGGACTTTATTTTAAAATTTGGATTTGAACCGATTTTGAACCTAAGTGAGATTAGCAACAGTAACAGTTGTGATGTGGCATCATTAGTATATGGTTACTGTAGCTTAAGTATCCGGACATCACATACACACCCTTTAGCATAAATGCCATTTTTTGATATATGAGGTGTTGGGTTTCTGATGACATTGGCACAAGTGTATTTTTGTTGTATAAAAATGACTGTATTTTTGTATTTTTGTTGTATAAAACCAAAAATAAATAAAAATAAGTGAATATATCAAAAAAATGACTATTTCCAGTCATTTTTATACAACAAAAATACACTTGTGTCAGTGTCATGAGAAACCCAACACCTGATATATCAAAAAATGGCATTTATGCTAAAGGGTGTATATGTGTCACCATGCATGTGTAGCGACCACCATATATAGAAAATTGCCTCTCATTATATTACCCATGCAGTTAATGGATGCAGTGACTACATACTCATATGAGTCACTCATTTTGGACATCTATATTGAAATCCCCAAAGGACTTATAATACTGAATCCAAATAAACACAACATGTTTTGTGTAAAAGTTTAAAAGTCACTCTATGGCTTGAAAGAGTCAGAAATCATATGGTGCTACCGACTAAATGAGTACTTTCTTCAAATAGACTACTAAAATAATGATGATTGTTTATGTGGTTCATAAAGGAATCCCAAATTTGATTTCCTTATATCACTGAGTGTATATTGATGACCTCATCATCAATGTCTATACAATACCTAAACATACACAAAATCATCACAAGACAAAAAATTTGGATTCAACCAAATTTAGCTTAGGTTTATAACTTGAGCTTTCTCTCAATAATACATATCAATCTACATACATCCAAAATATATATGAGAAGTTCAGTGTGGATATATCATACCACTAAAAGACATGCATGGTCATACTAACGTGATAGAGTACAAATTCATTCATACCTAGGGGTGATAATGAAGTGATATCGAGACCTGAAGTTCTACCTCACTAATACCAAAGCACTCATATAATTGCAAATTATCCCAGGTCTGACACTATATTTGCTATCTTTGTTGAGAGTGCAACCCCCAACAAAAGGTATATGGTCGGTCAATCTTGGGCAATTCCATCAGGAAAATCTAGATGTGACCATGATATGATATAATGATATTGGCTCTTTATTTGATCCCAACAATTCCATATCAATTACTGAATTTGCTGGAATAGCCTTCCTATGGGAGTCATCTCAATAGACTTTAACGACTACTTCCACTTATCATTCTAACATAATTGCTTTATCTAAAAGCATTACCAAATATGCACGGCTTAGCAGAATGATTAACCACACTTAAAATCATGTGGTTGAGATTCATCAGGATCACATAACTTGATTTATCAAGATGCTACCACTTGTATTATTCAATACCTACAGGTTATACGAAGAGCAATATCATAAAAGACATTGCTCAAAAATTCTTATCCACGCGGATTATAGAGAAGTGAGGAAACAATATGTAAACAAGATGCTATGAAAATCCAAGAGATTATTCACAATGTCATGATCATGTCAATGAAATTGATATGAGACATCCTCCAGATTTGCAAAGTTCAGGGGAGTAATCTCCCAAATTATAACATGTTAACAATCATCAGATTGCATATATTGCACTCTTTTTCCCTTCATCAATTTTCCATCATGGTTTCTCATAAAAGGTTTTTAACGAGACAATATAGATACAAGTGTTCATATATGTCATATCATTTTCTCCTTATATTTTTCCCATTGGATTTTAAAGGAGTTTTCAATGACATATCAGATCACACTCTTTTTCTTATGAGTTTTCTCTCAAAGTTTCTTATGATGGTTTTTAATAAAGCAATATCTTCTCATGATCATATGCAATACTTTTCTAGTTTCTTCCCATCGGGGTTTTTAAAAACCAAAGTATACAAAGCATATTTATTGTTCTCTAAACTCAACAAGGAGTTTTGTCCCTTCTCAAAGGTTTTTCTCATACGAGTTATCAAGATACAATAATCATTAAGTGTTGCATTCTTTTCTTCTTATTTTTCCCACTAGGTTTAGAGGAGTTTTTATGACATATTAAATACTACTCTCCTTATATTTTCCCCACAGGGTTTTTGGAGGAGTCTTTCTCAAGATGAAGATGATGAACGTTCAAGGGCAATGCATACTAGAAGGAGTCTTTATCAAGATGATGTACATTCACAAAGGCAAGTTTTGATTAGGGAGAGTGTTAGGAATAGGTAAATTAAGTGGTAATCATTGCTATGTCAGTGCCGCTTTTGGCAACGGTCTCCTTTGTAACCACCTTGTAAACAGGGTATAAGTACCCCAATCTTCAATCAATGAAAGAACTGTAACATCATTTTTTTAGATGAAAGGCATAAATCCCGACTTCAAATTAATGAAGCCATCAACCGGCTAGGATACAAGGTGCAGATTATTACAAAGGCTTGGCATGCACAAAAACTGAAAAAAATACAAACAAAGAACGCACAAGGCCGAAGCTAGAGCAGCAGGCCGAAGAGCAAAATCGCGAACACAGGAGAAACAAGTCCATGCCATGGGAGAGAGCACCACAGAAAAGAACAACGAGAACAGAGGAGTCCGTGTCACGCCAACAAGCAATGGAGGGGGATCATGCCTGCAGAGAGAAACCATTGGCTCTGCCAAGACCTGGTCATGCCATGGCTTGAGGGGAGACCAGTATCTCCCCTACATCTAGCATGAGGATGTCGATCACCGGCCGGCAAGCACGAACACCGCAGGGCAGCGGCCGCAGAAGAGTAACAGGACACAAAACCCTTCTCCTCCACCGTCGTCGGGCCATCAAGGACTCACTGCATCGCAGCCGCCACCAAACCAAACACCACAACACTCCAAATGCCAACCCTACCCTTGGCCGATGCCTCCAAGTAGGACCATGATACGTATCTAACGTATCTATAATTTTTGATTGTTCCATGCTGTTATATTACCTGTTTTGGATGTTTATGGGCTTTACTCTACACTTTTATATCATTTTTGGGACTAACCTATTAACCGGAGGCCCAGCCCATATTGCTGTTTTCTTGCCTATTTCAGTGTTTCAAAGAAAAAGAATATCAAATGGAGTCCAAATGGAATGAAACCTTTGGGAAAGTTATTTTCGGAACGGAAGCAATCCAGGGGACTTGGAGTGCACGTAAGGGAAGCTTCGAGGAGGCCACGAGACAGGGGGCGCGCCCACCCCCTGGGCGCGCCCTCCACCCTCGTGGGCCCCTCGTGGCTGTTGGAAATATGCCCTAGAGGCAATAATAAATAAGTTATTATTATATTTCTTTGTTCATGATAATAGTCTTTTATTCATGCTATAATTGTATTATCCGGAAATCGTAATACACGTGTGAATACATAGACCACAATATGTCCCTGGTAAGCCTCTAGTTGACTAGCTCGTTGTGATCAACAGATAGTCATGGTTTCCTGGCTATGGACATTGGATGTCGTTGATAACGGGATCACATCATTAGGAGAATGATGTGATGGACAAGACCCAATCCTAAGCCTAGCACAAAGATCGTGTAGTTCGTATGCTAAAGCTTTGCCAATGTCAAGTATCTCTTCCTTTGACCATGAGATCGTGTAACTCCTGGATACCGTAGGAGTGCTTTGGGTGTATCAAACGTCACAACGTAACTGGGTGACTATAAAGGTGCACTACAGGTATCTCCGAAAGTATCTATTGTTTTATGCGGATCGAGACTGGGATTTGTCACTCCGTGTAAACGGAGAGGTATCTCTGGGCCCACTCGGTAGGACATCATCATATGCGCAATGTGACCAAGGAGTTGATCACGGGATGATGTGTTACGGAACGAGTAAAGTGACTTGCCGGTAACGAGATTGAACAAGGTATTGGATACCGACGATCGAATCTCGGGCAAGTAACATACCGATAGACAAAGGGAATTGAATACGGGATTGATTAAGTCCTTGACATCGTGGTTCATCCGATGAGATCATCGTGGAACATGTGGGAGCCAACATGGGTATCCAGATCCCGCTGTTGGTTATTGACCGGAGAACGTCTCGGTCATGTCTGCATGTCTCCCGAACCCGTAGGGTCTACACACTTAAGGTTCGATGACGCTAGGGTTATAAAGGAATCTTGTATGTGGTTACCGAATGTTGTTCGGAGTCCCGGATGAGATCCCGGACGTCATGAGGAGTTCCGGAATGGTCCAGAGGTAAAGATTTATATATAGGAAGTCCTGTTTCGGCCATCGGGACAAGTTTCGGGGTCATCGGTATTGTACCGGGACCACCAGAAGGGTCCCGGGGGCCCACCGGGTGGGGCCACCTGCCCCGGGGGGCCACATGGGCTGTAGGGGGTGCGCCTTGGCCTACATGGGCCAAGGGCACCAGCCCCTAGAGGCCCATGCGCCAAGATAAAGGAAAAAGGGGAGAGTCCTAAAGGGGGAAGGCACCTCCGAGGTGCCTTGGGGAGGATGGACTCCTCCCCCCTCCTTAGCCGCACCCCTTTCTTGGAGTAGGGGGCAAGGCTGCGCCTCCCCCCTCTCCCCTGCCCCTATATATAGTGGAGGGAATGGAGGGCATCCATACCTGATCCCTTGGCGCCTCCCTCCCTCCCGTGACACCTCCTCCTCTCCCGTAGGTGCTTGGCGAAGCCCTGCTGGATTGCCACGCTCCTCCACCACCACCACGCCGTTGTGCTGCTGTTGGATGGAGTCTTCCTCAACCTCTCCCTCTCTCCTTGCTGGATCAAGGCGTGGGAGACATCACCGGGCTGTACGTGTGTTGAACGCGGAGGTGCCGTCCGTTCGGCACTTGATCATCGGTGATCTGAATCACGACGAGTACGACTCCATCAACCCCGTTCACTTGAACGCTTCCGCTTAGCGATCTACAAGGGTATGTAGATGCACTCTCCTTCTACTCGTTGCTGGTCTCTCCATAGATAGATCTTGGTGACGCGTAGGAAAATTTTGAATTTCTGCTACGTTCCCCAACAGTGGCATCATGAGCTAGGTCTATTGCGTAGATTCTTTGCACGAGTAGAACACAAAGTAGTTGTGGGCGTTGATGTTGTTCAATATGCTTACCGTTACTAGTCCAATCTTGTTTCGACGGTATTGTGGGATGAAGCGGTCCGGACCGACCTTACACGTACTCTTACGTGAGACAGGTTCCACCGATTGACATGCACTTGGTGCATAAGGTGGCTAGCGGGTGCCAGTCTCTCCCACTTTAGTCGGAACGGATTCGATGAAAAGGGTCCTTATGAAGGGTAAATAGCAATTGGCATATCACGTTGTGGTTTTGCGTAGGTAAGAAACGTTCTTGCTAGAAACCCATAGCAGCCACGTAAAACATGCAACAACAATTAGAGGACGTCTAACTTGTTTTTGCAGGGTATGCTATGTGATGTGATATGGCCAAGAAGAATGTGATGAATGATATGTGATGTATGAGATTGATCATGTTCTTGTAATAGGATTCACGACTTGCATGTCGATGAGTATGACAACCGGCAGGAGCCATAAGAGTTGTCTTTATTTTTTTGTATGACCTGCGTGTCATTGAAGAACGCCATGTAACTTACTTTACTTTATTGCTAAACGCGTTAGCCATAGAAGTAGAAGTAGTCGTTGGCGTGACAACTTCATGAAGACACGATGATGGAGATCATGATGATGGAGATCATGGTGTCATGCCGGTGACGATGATGATCATGGAGCCCCGAAGATGAAGATCAAAAGGAGCAAAATGATATTGGCCATATCATGTCACTATTTGATTGCATGTGATGTTTATCATGTTTATGCATCTTGTTTACTTAGGACGACGGTAGTAAATAAGATGATCCCTTACAACAATTTCAAGAAGTGTTCTCCCCTAACTGTGCACCGTTGCTACAGTTCGTCGCTTCTAAGCACCACGTGATGATCGGGTGTGATGGATTCTTACGTTCACATACAACGGGTGTAAGACAGTTTTACACAGCGAAAACACTTAGGGTTAACTTGACGAGCCTAGCATGTGCAGACATGGCCTCGGAACACGGAGACCGAAAGGTCGAGCATGAGTCGTATAGTAGATACGATCAACATGAAGATGTTCACCGATGAAGACTAGTCCGTCTCACGTGATGATCGGACACGGCCTAGTTGACTCGGATCATGTAATCACTTAGATGACTAGAGGGATGTCTATCTAAGTGGGAGTTCATAAGATGAACTTAATTATCCTGAACATAGTCAAAAGTCCTTTTGCAAATTATGTCGTAAGCTCGCGCTTTAGTTCCACTGTTTAGATATGTTCCTAGAGAAAATATAGTTGAAAGTTGATAGTAGCGATTATGCGAACAGTAGAAAGCTTATGTCCTTAATGCACTGCTCAGTGTGCTGAACCCCAAACGTCGTTTGTGGATGTTTCGAACATCGAACATACACGTTTTGATAACTACGTGATAGTTCAGTTAAATGGTTTAAGTAGAGGCACCAAAGACGTTTTCGAAACATCGCGGAACATATGAGATGTTTCGAGGGCTGAAATTGGGATTTCAGGCTCGTGCTCACGTCAAGAGGTATAAGACCTCCGACGATTCTCTTAGCCTGCAAACTAAGGGAGAAAATCTCAATCGTTGAGCTTGTGCTCAGATTGTCTGAGTGCAACAATCACTTGAATTGAGTGGGAGTTGATCTTCCAAATGAGATAGTGATGTTTCTCCAAAGTCATTGCCACCGAGCTGCTAGAGCTTCGTGATGAACCATAACATATCAGGGATAAATAAGATGATCCTTGAGGTATTCACGATGTTTGACACCGCGAAAGTAGAAATCAAGAAGGAGCATCAATTGTTGATGGTTGGTGAAACCACTAGTTTCAAGAAGGGCAAGGGCAAGAAGGGATACTTCATGAAACGGCAAATCAGCTGCTGCTCCAGTGAAGAAACCCAAGGTTGAACCCAAACCCGAGACTAAGTGCTTCTGTAATAAGGGGAACAGTCACTAGAGCGGAATTACCCTAGATACTTGGTAGATGAGAAGGCTGGCAAGGTCGATAGAAGTATATTGGATATACATTATGTTAATGTGTACTTTGCTGGTACTCCTAGTAGCACCAGGGTATTAAGATACCAGTTCAGTTGCTAAGTGTTAGTAACTCGAAATAAAAGGCTACGGAATAAACGGAGACTAGCTAAAGGTGAGCTGACGATATATGTTTGATGTGATCAAACATCGCACGCTCCCTCTACCATCAAGATTAGTATTAAACCTGAATGGTTTATTGAATCTCGATCGTAGTGATACACATTTTCATGCCAAAAGATGTAAGATAGTAATGATAGTACCACTTCCTTGTGGCACTGCCATATAAGTCATAATGGTATAAAACGCATGAAGAAGCTTCATGTTGATGGATCTTTGGACTCACTCGTTTTTGAAAAATTTGAGACATGCGAACCATGTCTATTGGTGTATATGCATGAAGAAACTCCATGCAAATGGACCGTTCGGACTCACTTGATTTTGAATCACTTGAGATATGCAAATCATACCACATAGGCAAGATGACTGAAAAGCCTCGGTTTCAATAAGATGGAACAAGATAGCAACTTGTTGGAAGTAACACATTTTGATGTGTGCAGTCCAATAAGTGCAGAGGCATGCAGTGAATATCGTTATGTTCTTACTTCACAGATGATTCGAGTAGATGTTGAGAATATTTACTTGATGAAACACAACTCTGAATTATTGAATGGTTCAAGTAATTTCAGAGTGAAGTAGAAGATCATTGTGACAAGAGGATAAAATGTCTATGATACGATCATAGAGATGAATATCTGAGTTACGAGTTTTGGCACACAATTAAGACATTGTGGAAATTGTTTCACAATTAATACCGCCTGGAACACCATAGTGTGATGGTATGTCCGAACATCATAGTTGCACCCTATTGGATATGGTGCGTACCATGATGTCTCTTATCGAATTACCACTATTGTTCATGGGTTAAGCATTAGAGACAACCACATTCACTTTAAATAGGGCACCACGTAATTCCGTTGAGATGACACCGTATGAATTATGGTTTAGAGAAACCTAAGTTGTCGTTTCTTAAAGGTTTGGGGCTGCGATGCTTATGTGAAAAAGTTTCAGGATTGATAAGCTCGAACCCAAAGCGGATAAAATGCATCTTCATAGGACACCCAAAACAGTTGGGTATACCTCCTAATTCAGATCCGAAAGCAATATGGATTGTTTCTTGAATCGGGCCCTTTCTCGAGGAAAGGTTTCTCTCGAAAGAGTTGAGTGGGAGGATGGTGGAGACTTGATAAGGTTATTGAACCGTCACTTCAACTAGTGTGTAGAAGGGCACAGGAAGTTGTTCCTGTGGCACCTATACCAATTGAAGTGGAAGCTTATGATATTGATCATGAAGTTTCAGATCAAGTCACTCCCAAACCTCGTAGGATGACAAGGATGCGTACTACTTGAGAGTGGTACGTAATCCTGTCTTGGAAGTCATGTTGCTGGACAACAATGAACCTACGAGCTATGGAGAAGCGATGGTGGGCCCGGATTCCGATAAATGGCTCGAGGCCATAAAATCCGAGAATGGATCCATGGACTTTGGTGGACTTGCCCGATGATCGGCAAGCCATTGAGATAAATGGATTTTTAAGAAGAAGACGGACGTGGATGGTAATGTCACCATCTATGAAGCTCGACTTGTGGCGAAGTGTTTTCCGACAAGTTCAAAGAGTTGACTACGATGAGATTTTCTCACTCGTAGCGATGCTTAAAGTCCGTCGGAATCATGTTAGCATTAGCTGCATTTATGAAATCTGGCAGATGGATGTCAAGACAAGTTTCCTTACTAGTTTTCGTAAGGAAAGGTTGTATGCAATACAATCAGAAAAGTTTTGTCGATCCTAAGGATGCTAAAAGGTATGCTAGCACCAGCGATCCTTCTAAGGACTGGAGTGAGCATCTTGGAGTTGGAATGTATGCTTTGATGATGATCAAAGATTTTGGGTTTGTACAAAGTTTATGAGAAACTTGTATTTCCAAAGAAGTGAGTGGGAGCACTATAGAATTTCTGATGAGTATATGTTGTTGACATATTGATGATCAGAAATGATGTAGAATTTCTAGAAAGCATATAGGGTTATTTGAAAGGTGTTTTTCAATGGAAAACCTGGATTAAGCTACTTGAACATTGAGCATCAAGATCTATAAGGATAGATCAAAATGCTTAATAATACTTTCAAATGAGCACATACCTTGACATGATCTTGAAGGTGTTCAAGATGGACCAGTCAAAGAAAGAGTTCTTGCCTGAGTTGTAAGGTACGAAGTTAAGACTTAAAGCTCGACCACGGCAGAATAGAGAGAAAGGACGAAGGTCGTCCCCTATGCTTAAGACGTAGGCTCTTCAGTATGCTATGCTGTGTGCCGCACCTGAAGTGTGCCTTGCCATGAGTCAGTCAAGGGGTACAAGAGTGATCCAAGAATGGATCACAGTACAGCGGTCAAAGTTATCCTTAGTAACTAGTGAACTAAGGAATTTTCTCGATTATGGAGATGGTAAAAGAGTTCGTCGTAAAGGTTACGTCGATGCAAGCTTAACACCTATCCGGATAGCTCTGAGTAGAGAGACCGGATACATATAATGGAGCAATAATTTAGAATAGCTCAAAGTAGAACAGTTATTTGGAATAGCTCCAAATAGAGCGTGGTAGCTGCATCTAGGAGATGACATAGAGATTTGTAAAGCGCACACGGATCTGAAAGGTTCAGACCCGTTGAGCAACATGATCAAACATAAAACTCATTGAGTGTTGATCACATAGTGATGTGAACTAGACTACTGACTCTAGTAAACTCTTGGGTATTAGTCACATGGCGATGTGACCTGTGAGTGTTAATCACATGGCGATGTGAACTAGATTATTGACTCTAGTGCAAGTGGGAGACTGTTGGAAATATGCCCTAGAGGCAATAATAAATAAGTTATTATTATATTTCTTTGTTCATGATAATAGTCTTTTATTCATGCTATAATTGTATTATCCGGAAATCGTAATACACGTGTGAATACATAGACCACAATATGTCCCTGGTAAGCCTCTAGTTGACTAGCTCGTTGTGATCAACAGATAGTCATGGTTTCCTGGCTATGGACATTGGATGTCGTTGATAACGGGATCACATCATTAGGAGAATGATGTGATGGACAAGACCCAATCCTAAGCCTAGCACAAAGATCGTGTAGTTCGTATGCTAAAGCTTTGCCAATGTCAAGTATCTCTTCCTTTGACCATGAGATCGTGTAACTCCTGGATACCGTAGGAGTGCTTTGGGTGTATCAAACGTCACAACGTAACTGGGTGACTATAAAGGTGCACTACAGGTATCTCCGAAAGTATCTATTGTTTTATGCGGATCGAGACTGGGATTTGTCACTCCGTGTAAACGGAGAGGTATCTCTGGGCCCACTCGGTAGGACATCATCATATGCGCAATGTGACCAAGGAGTTGATCACGGGATGATGTGTTACGGAACGAGTAAAGTGACTTGCCGGTAACGAGATTGAACAAGGTATTGGATACCGACGATCGAATCTCGGGCAAGTAACATACCGATAGACAAAGGGAATTGAATACGGGATTGATTAAGTCCTTGACATCGTGGTTCATCCGATGAGATCATCGTGGAACATGTGGGAGCCAACATGGGTATCCAGATCCCGCTGTTGGTTATTGACCGGAGAACGTCTCGGTCATGTCTGCATGTCTCCCGAACCCGTAGGGTCTACACACTTAAGGTTCGATGACGCTAGGGTTATAAAGGAAGCTTGTATGTGGTTACCGAATGTTGTTCGGAGTCCCGGATGAGATCCCGGACGTCATGAGGAGTTCCGGAATGGTCCGGAGGTAAAGATTTATATATAGGAAGTCCTGTTTCGGCCATCGGGACAAGTTTCGGGGTCATCGGTATTGTACCGGGACCACCAGAAGGGTCCCGGGGGCCCACCGGGTGGGGCCACCTGCCCCGGGGGGCCACATGGGCTGTAGGGGGTGCGCCTTGGCCTACATGGGCCAAGGGCACCAGCCCCTAGAGGCCCATGCGCCAAGATAAAGGAAAAAGGGGAGAGTCCTAAAGGGGGAAGGCACCTCCGAGGTGCCTTGGGGAGGATGGACTCCTCCCCCCTCTTTAGCCGCACCCCTTTCTTGGAGTAGGGGGCAAGGCTGCGCCTCCCCCCTCTCCCCTGCCCCTATATATAGTGGAGGGAAGGGAGGGCATCCATACCTGATCCCTTGGCGCCTCCCTCCCTCCCGTGACACCTCCTCCTCTCCCGTAGGTGCTTGGCGAAGCCCTGCTGGATTGCCACGCTCCTCCACCACCACCACGCCGTTGTGCTGCTGTTGGATGGAGTCTTCCTCAACCTCTCCCTCTCTCCTTGCTGGATCAAGGCGTGGGAGACATCACCGGGCTGTACGTGTGTTGAACGCGGAGGTGCCGTCCGTTCGGCACTTGATCATCGGTGATCTGAATCACGACGAGTACGACTCCATCAACCCCGTTCACTTGAACGCTTCCGCTTAGCGATCTACAAGGGTATGTAGATGCACTCTCCTTCTACTCGTTGCTGGTCTCTCCATAGATAGATCTTGGTGACGCGTAGGAAAATTTTGAATTTCTGCTACGTTCCCCAACAGTGGCATCATGAGCTAGGTCTATTGCGTAGATTCTTTGCACGAGTAGAACACAAAGTAGTTGTGGGCGTTGATGTTGTTCAATATGCTTACCGTTACTAGTCCAATCTTGTTTCGACGGTATTGTGGGATGAAGCGGCCCGGACCGACCTTACACGTACTCTTACGTGAGACAGGTTCCACCGATTGACATGCACTTGGTGCATAAGGTGGCTAGCGGGTGCCAGTCTCTCCCACTTTAGTCGGAACAGATTCGATGAAAAGGGTCCTTATGAAGGGTAAATAGCAATTGGCATATCACGTTGTGGTATTGCGTAGGTAAGAAACGTTCTTGCTAGAAACCCATAGCAGCCACGTAAAACATGCAAACAACAATTAGAGGACGTCTAACTTGTTTTTGCAGGGTATGCTTTGTGATGTGATATGGCCAGAAGAATGTGATGAATGATATGTGATGTATGAGATTGATCATGTTCTTGTAATAGGATTCACGACTTGCATGTCGATGAGTATGACAACCGGCAGGAGCCATAGGAGTTGTCTTTATTTTTTGTATGACCTGCGTGTCATTGAAGAACGCCATGTAACTTACTTTACTTTATTGCTAAACGCGTTAGCCATAGAAGTAGAAGTAGTCGTTGGCGTGACAACTTCATGAAGACACAATGATGGAGATCATGATGATGGAGATCATGGTGTCATGCCGGTGACAAGATGATCATGGAGCCCCGAAGATGGAGATCAATGGAGCTATATGATATTGGCCATATCATGTCACAACTATATAATTGCATGTGATGTTTATTATGTTTATGCATCTTGTTTACTTAGGACGACGGTAGTAAATAAGATGATCCCTTACAACAATTTCAAGAAGTGTTCTCCCCTAACTGTGCACCGTTGCTACAGTTCGTCGCTTCTAAGCACCACGTGATGATCGGGTGTGATGGATTCTTACGTTCACATACAACGGGTGTAAGACAGTTTTACACAGCGAAAACACTTAGGGTTAACTTGACGAGCCTAGCATGTGCAGACATGGCCTCGGAACACGGAGACCGAAAGGTCGAGCATGAGTCGTATAGTAGATACGATCAACATGAAGATGTTCACCGATGAAGACTAGTCCGTCTCACGTGATGATCGGACACGGCCTAGTTGACTCGGATCATGTAATCACTTAGATGACTAGAGGGATGTCTATCTAAGTGGGAGTTCATAAGATGAACTTAATTATCCTGAACATAGTCAAAAGTCCTTTTGCAAATTATGTCGTAAGCTCGCGCTTTAGTTCCACTGTTTAGATATGTTCCTAGAGAAAATATAGTTGAAAGTTGATAGTAGCGATTATGCGAACAGTAGAAAGCTTATGTCCTTAATGCACTGCTCAGTGTGCTGAACCCCAAACGTCGTTTGTGGATGTTTCGAACATCGAACATACACGTTTTGATAACTACGTGATAGTTCAGTTAAATGGTTTAAGTAGAGGCACCAAAGACGTTTTCGAAACATCGCGGAACATATGAGATGTTTCGAGGGCTGAAATTGGGATTTCAGGCTCGTGCTCACGTCAAGAGGTATAAGACCTCCGACGATTCTCTTAGCCTGCAAACTAAGGGAGAAAATCTCAATCATTGAGCTTGTGCTCAGATTGTCTGAGTGCAACAATCACTTGAATTGAGTGGGAGTTGATCTTCCAAATGAGATAGTGATGTTTCTCCAAAGTCATTGCCACCGAGCTGCTAGAGCTTCGTGATGAACCATAACATATCAGGGATAAATAAGATGATCCTTGAGGTATTCACGATGTTTGACACCGCGAAAGTAGAAATCAAGAAGGAGCATCAATTGTTGATGGTTGGTGAAACCACTAGTTTCAAGAAGGGCAAGGGCAAGAAGGGATACTTCATGAAACGGCAAATCAGCTGCTGCTCCAGTGAAGAAACCCAAGGTTGAACCCAAACCCGAGACTAAGTGCTTCTGTAATAAGGGGAACAGTCACTAGAGCGGAATTACCCTAGATACTTGGTAGATGAGAAGGCTGGCAAGGTCGATAGAAGTATATTGGATATACATTATGTTAATGTGTACTTTGCTGGTACTCCTAGTAGCACCAGGGTATTAAGATACCAGTTCAGTTGCTAAGTGTTAGTAACTCGAAATAAAAGGCTACGGAATAAACGGAGACTAGCTAAAGGTGAGCTGACGATATATGTTTGATGTGATCAAACATCGCACGCTCCCTCTACCATCAAGATTAGTATTAAACCTGAATGGTTTATTGAATCTCGATCGTAGTGATACACATTTTCATGCCAAAAGATGTAAGATAGTAATGATAGTACCACTTCCTTGTGGCACTGCCATATAAGTCATAATGGTATAAAACGCATGAAGAAGCTTCATGTTGATGGATCTTTGGACTCACTCGTTTTTGAAAAATTTGAGACATGCGAACCATGTCTATTGGTGTATATGCATGAAGAAACTCCATGCAAATGGACCGTTCGGACTCACTTGATTTTGAATCACTTGAGATATGCAAATCATACCACATAGGCAAGATGACTGAAAAGCCTCGGTTTCAATAAGATGGAACAAGATAGCAACTTGTTGGAAGTAACACATTTTGATGTGTGCAGTCCAATAAGTGCAGAGGCATGCAGTGAATATCGTTATGTTCTTACTTCACAGATGATTCGAGTAGATGTTGAGAATATTTACTTGATGAAACACAACTCTGAATTATTGAATGGTTCAAGTAATTTCAGAGTGAAGTAGAAGATCATTGTGACAAGAGGATAAAATGTCTATGATACGATCATAGAGATGAATATCTGAGTTACGAGTTTTGGCACACAATTAAGACATTGTGGAAATTGTTTCACAATTAATACCGCCTGGAACACCATAGTGTGATGGTATGTCCGAACATCATAGTGACCAAGGAGTTGATCACGGGATGATGTGTTACGGAACGAGTAAAGTGACTTGCCGGTAACGAGATTGAACAAGGTATTGGATACCGACGATCGAATCTCGGGCAAGTAACATACCGATAGACAAAGGGAATTGAATACGGGATTGATTAAGTCCTTGACATCGTGGTTCATCCGATGAGATCATCGTGGAACATGTGGGAGCCAACATGGGTATCCAGATCCCGCTGTTGGTTATTGACCGGAGAACGTCTCGGTCATGTCTGCATGTCTCCCGAACCCGTAGGGTCTACACACTTAAGGTTCGATGACGCTAGGGTTATAAAGGAAGCTTGTATGTGGTTACCGAATGTTGTTCGGAGTCCCGGATGAGATCCCGGACGTCATGAGGAGTTCCGGAATGGTCCGGAGGTAAAGATTTATATATAGGAAGTCCTGTTTCGGCCATCGGGACAAGTTTCGGGGTCATCGGTATTGTACCGGGACCACCAGAAGGGTCCCGGGGGCCCACCGGGTGGGGCCACCTGCCCCGGGGGGCCACATGGGCTGTAGGGGGTGCGCCTTGGCCTACATGGGCCAAGGGCACCAGCCCCTAGAGGCCCATGCGCCAAGATAAAGGAAAAAGGGGAGAGTCCTAAAGGGGGAAGGCACCTCCGAGGTGCCTTGGGGAGGATGGACTCCTCCCCCCTCCTTAGCCGCACCCCTTTCTTGGAGTAGGGGGCAAGGCTGCGCCTCCCCCCTCTCCCCTGCCCCTATATATAGTGGAGGGAAGGGAGGGCATCCATACCTGAGCCCTTGGCGCCTCCCTCCCTCCCGTGACACCTCCTCCTCTCCCGTAGGTGCTTGGCGAAGCCCTGCTGGATTGCCACGCTCCTCCACCACCACCACGCCGTTGTGCTGCTGTTGGATGGAGTCTTCCTCAACCTCTCCCTCTCTCCTTGCTGGATCAAGGCGTGGGAGACATCACCGGGCTGTACGTGTGTTGAACGCGGAGGTGCCGTCCGTTCGGCACTTGATCATCGGTGATCTGAATCACGACGAGTACGACTCCATCAACCCCGTTCACTTGAACGCTTCCGCTTAGCGATCTACAAGGGTATGTAGATGCACTCTCCTTCTACTCGTTGCTGGTCTCTCCATAGATAGATCTTGGTGACGCGTAGGAAAATTTTGAATTTCTGCTACGTTCCCCAACAGTGGCTCCCCTGACCGTATTCTTTCACCTATATATCTCCATATACCCTAAAAACATCGAAGGACACAATAGATTGGGAGTTCCGCTGCCGCAAGCCTCTGTAGCCACCAAAAACCAATTGGGACCCTGTTCCGGCACCCTGCCGGAGGGGGGGTTCCCTCACCGATGGCCATCTTCATCATCTCGACACTCTCCATGACGAGGAGGGAGTAGTTCACCCTCGGGGCTGAGGGTATGTACCAGTAGCTATGTGTTTGATCTCTCTCTCTCTCTCTCTCTCGTGTTCTTGATTTGGCACGATCTTGATGTATCGCGAGCTTTGCTATTATAGTTGGATCTTATGATGTTTCTCCCCCTCTACTCTCTTGTAATGGATTGAGTTTTCCCTTTGATGTTATCTTATCGGATTGAGTCTTTAAGGATTTGAGAACACTTGATGTATGTCTTGCCGTGCTTATCTGTGGTGACAATGGGATATTCACGTGATTCACTTGATGTATGTTTTGGTGATCAACTTGCGGGTTTAGTGACCTTGTGAACTTATGCATAGGGGTTGGCACACGTTTTCGTCCTGACTCTCCGGTAGAAACTTTGGGACGCTCTTTGAAGTACTTTGTGTTGGTTGAATAGATGAATATGAGATTGTGTGATGCATATCATATAATCATGCCCATGGATACTTGAGGTGACAATGGAGTATCTAGGTGACATTATGGTTTTGGTTGATTTGTGTCTTAAGATGTTATTTTAGTATGAACTCTATGATAGATCAAACGGAAAGAATAGCTTCATATTATTTTACTATGGACTCTTGAATAGATAGATCAAAAAGGATAACTTTGAGGTGGTTTCGTAACCTACCATAATCTCTTCGTTTGTTCTCCGCTATTAGTGGCTTTGGAGTGACTCGTTGTTGCATGTTGAGGGATTGTTATGTGATCCAATTATGTTATTATTGTTGAGAGAACTTGAACTAGTGAAAGTATGAACCTTAGGCCTTGTTTCCTACCATTGCAATACCGTTTACGCTCACTTTTATCGCTTGCTACCTTGCTGTTTTTATAATTTCAGATTATAAAAACCTTTATCTACCATCCATATTGCACTTGTATCACCATCCCTTCGCCGAACTAGTGCACCTATACAATTTACCATTGTATTGGGTGTGTTGGGTACACAAGAGACTCTTTGTTATTTGGTTGTAGGGTTGTTTGAGAGAGACCATCTTCATCCTACGCCTCCCACAGATTGATAAACCTTAGGTCACCCACATGAGGGAAATTTGCTACTGTCCTACAAACCTGTGCACTTGGAGGCCCAACAACGTCTACAAGAAGAAGGTTGTGTAGTAGACATCAAGCTCTTTTCTGGCCGTTGCCGGGGAGGTGAGTGCTTGAAGGTATATCTTTAGATATTGCAATCGAATCTTTTTGTTTCTTGTTTTATCACTAGTTTATTATACAAAAGAAAACTACAAAAAAAAAGGAATTGAGTTTGTCTCATACGCTTCATCTTTTTTAATATCTTTCGTGAGTATGATGGAAAGGAAAATTGTGCTCAAGTGCTAGAAGAAGAAATCTATAAAATGTTTGTCACTAAATCTTTGAATGATGAGCATGATTGCAATGTTGTTAGTATGAACTCTTTGAATATCCATAGTACTAATGATGATTGCATTTGTAATGATGATTGCATTTGTAATGATGATTGCACTAGTTATGATGAAAATGTCTCTTATAAGCATGTCAACTTTTGTGGAGTGCATAGAGACTGCAAGTACACACCAAATAGGGATATACATATTGCAAGAGGCATAAGCATTTAGAAACTAAATGGTTGCAAGAAAGGCTAAATGTGAGTGCTGAAAATTTAAAATATCTCCGCCGTACTTGTGAACTTTGCAATGAACATGGTCATTTAAATCTCCGATGCAAATTGTTTCATGATCAAATCGTGTCCAAAAATTGTGATGACTTGATTTCCCTTGCACATCATAATGAACTTAGTTTGCTTTTGGGTTATGAAGAATTGAAACATGCAACTAAGCTTATTCCAGAATTTAACCTTAAGAAATTTCATGATATTGATCTAGAGGAAATTTATATGTATTGTGCGGTGAATTGCATTGAAAATACTTATATTTCCAATTACCTAAAGAAAAGAAAGCAAATAGACGATGAAGAGAATACTAATGAAAGGGAAGAGACTTCCCATTATCCTCCTATTATTTCTTATGATGAATCAGGTATCGAGGAGGAGCCTTCTATTCAACCAATCTCATCAATAAGGAGCTCAAAGAAGAGGGTTGAACCCATGCATGATGTGAGGAAGAAAAAGAAAAAACGGAGAAGCAAAGGTAAAAAGGTATCCCTCCCAAATGATGTTTCTCCTACTACTCATTGTGATGATGATAATTGCTATACTATTGGTGCTATCCATACTATTAATGATGAGAGTAATTATGCTTATGATATGAAAAGGGCCAAGCTTGGGGAAGCTATGTTTGATGAGGATGAAATATTTGAGAATATATTTGCTGAAATTAATGTTTGTCCCAAGCTTGGGGATGCTATGCTTAATGAAGATGATATTTTTAGCCTCCCAAGTTTTGATATGCAAAGTTGTTATGATGATAACATGCCTCTTAACTATGATGATTATATTGATGAAAGTGGGTTTGGAAGAGTGTCAACTTTAGGAAGTAATGATCCCACTATTTTGGAGGATGTTGAATCTTATTGTGATGAATATGAAAGTGGATTTGGAAGAGTGTCGACTTTATTTAGTGATGATTCCACTATCTTGGAAGAGGTTTCAATCGATTATAATGAGAACAAAGTTGCTACTTATGATGATTATTGTGATGAAACTTATGCTATAAAAAGTAGTGATGATTATATTTATAAAACTGGTCATGATTATGATTACCCTTTTTCTGAACATTACTCTTTTAATGTGGAAACAATTTATAGTATTCAAGTCTCTTATGATACTCCCACCATTCCGAATGAGAAGAATTTTGCTTATGTGGAGAGTAGTAAATTTTCTATGCTTGTAGATCATGAAAAGAATGCTTTATGTTCTGGTTATATTGTTGAATTCATTCATGATTCTACTGAAAATTATTATGAGGGAGGAATATATGCTTGTAGGAATTGCAATAATATCAAGTTTCCTCTCTATGTGCTTAATGTTTTGAAGTTATGCTTGTTTTGCCTTCCTATGCAGTTGATTGTTGTTCCCATAAGATGTTTGCTCACAAAACCCCTATGCATAGGAAGTGGGTTAGACTTAAATGTGCTAGTCATATTCTTCATGATGCTCTCATTATTTTTCAAGTCCTATCTTTTATGTGAGCATCATTGAAATCATCATGCCTAGCTAGGGGCGTTAAATGATAGCGCTTGTTGGGAGGCAACCCAATTTTTATTTTTGTTCCTTGCTTTTTGCTCCTGCTTAGTAATAATTAATTCATATAGCCTCTGGATGTGTTTTTATATTTTAATTAGTATTTGTGCCAAGTAGAACCTTTGGGAAGACTTGGGTGAAAGTCAATGTGATCTTGCTGTAAAAAACAGAAACTTTTGTGCTCACGAGTTTAGCTGCCATTTTTTACTGGAGAGTGATTTTAGGTTGATTCTTTTTGCAGGTGATTAATAGACAAATTACTCAGGTCCACCAATTTATTTAATAATTTTTGGAGTTCCATAAGTATACTTTTGATACAGATTACTACAGACTGTTCTGTTTTTGACAGATTCTGTTTTCTATGTGTTGTTTGCTTATTTTGATGAATCTATGAGTAGTATCGGAGGGTATGAACCATAGATAACTTGGAATACAGTAGATATTACACCAATATGAATAAAGAATGAGTTCACAACAGTACATAAGTGGTGATTTATTTTTCTTATACTAACGGAGCTTACGAGTTTTGTTTTGAGTTTCGTGTTGTGAAGTTTTCAAGTTTTGGGTAAAGATTCGATGGACTATGGAATAAGGAGTGGCAAGAGCCTAAGCTTGGGTATGCCCAAGGCACCCCAAGGTAATATTCAAGGACAACCAAGAGCCTAAGCTTGGAGATGCCCCGGAAGGCATCCCCTTTTTCGTCTTCATCCATCGGTAACTTTACTTGGAGCTATATTTTTATTCGCCACATGATATGTGTTTTGCTTGGAGCATCGTTTTGTTTTATTTTGTTTTTCTTGATGTTTGAATAAAATACCAAGATCTGAAATTCTTAAATGTTAGAGAGTCTTCACATAGTTGCATAATTATTCAACTACTCATTGATCTTCACTTATATCTTTCGGAGTAGTTTGTCGTTTGCTCTAGTGCTTCACTTACATCTTTTTAGAGCACGGCAGCGGTTTTATTTTGTAGAAATTAATTAACTCTCATGCTTCAATTATATTATTTTGAGAGTATTAAACAGCATGGTAATTTAATGAAAACTATCATAGAAGTGAATTGGATGCTATGATCAATTTGATGCTTGATAATTGTTTTGAGATATAGAGGTGGTGATATTAGAGTCATGCTAGTTGGATAATTGTGAATTTAAAGAATACTTGTGTTGAAGTTGGCAAGTCCCATAGCATGCACCTATGGTAAAAGTTGTGTAACAAATTTATTGCATGGAGTGCTCTTTTGATTGCCTTCCCTTGTGTGGAGGTCGGGGGCGCGCGATGGTTAACTCCTACCAACCTCCCCCCTACGAGCATGCGCGTAGTGCTTGGTTTTTGATGACTTGTAGATTTTTGCAATAAGTATATGAGTTCTTTATGACTAATGTTGAGTCCATGGATTATACGCACTCTCACCTTCCATCATTGCTAGCCTCTTCGGTACCGTGTATTGCCCTTTCTCACCTTGAGAGTTGGTGCAAACTTCGCCGGTGCATCCAAACCCCGTGATAAGATACACTCTATCACACATAAACCTCCTTATATCTTCCTCAAAACAGCCACCATACCTACCTATTATGGCATTTCCATAGCCATTCCGAGATATATTGCCATGCAACTTTCCACCGTTCCGTTCATCATGACACGCATCATCATTGTCATATTGCCTTGCATGATCATGTAGTTGACATCGTATTTGTGGCAAAGCCACCATGCATAATTTTTCATACATGTCATTCTTGATTCATTGCCCATCCCGGTACACCGCTGGAGGCATTCATATAGAGTCATATCTTGTTCTAGTATCGAGTTGTAACTCATGAGTTGTAAATAAATAGAAGTGTGATGATCATCATTATTAGAGCATTGTCCCTTATAAAAAAGGCCAAAAAAGGGAGGCCAAAGCAAAAAAAATGCCAAATAGAAAAAAGGAAGGCCCCAAAAAAAGGGGAAATATAAAGGGGATAATGTTACTATCTTTTTCCACACTTGTGCTTCAAAGTAGCACCATGTTCTTCATATAGAGAGTCTCATTTGTTGTCTCTTTCAAATACTAGTGGGAATTTTTCATTATAGAACTTGGCTTGTATATTCCAGTGATGGGTTTCCTCAAAATGCCCTAGGTATTCGTGAGCAAGCAAGTTGGATGCACACCCACTTAGTTTCTTTTGTTGAGCTTTCATACATTTATAGCTCTAGTGCATCCGTTGCATGACAATCCCTACTCCTTATATTGACATCAATTGATGGGCATCTCCATAGCCCGTTGATTAGCCTCGTCAATATGAGACTTTCTCCCTTTTGTCTTCTCCACACAACCTCCATCATCATATTCTATTCCACCCATAGTGCTATATCCATGGCTCACGCTCATGTATTGCGTAAAAGTTGAAAAAAGTTTGAGATTAATTAGGGACTTCCGCCCATGACCCCTAGTGCTCACGCCATATAGGAGGCCCCATAGTTTTTTGACGTGAGGAGGTCCCTCCCTAAGCACAAAATCTGGAGATAATAACAGGCCCATTCAAGGCCCACACATGGCCGGATCTCCTGAGATTAATTAGGTTCTCAATCTACTATATCACTAAGCTTTCTAGGAATAAAAGGCCTCACAATCAATTGAGGTGTTTAATTAGAATTGAATCACTCGATTTTGACTAAGTCAACAATTTTTCAAAGCTCTCATTAAATTTCTTTTATACTATACGCTATGCGTCCTAATTTTTAAGTTCTCACAATTAATTCAGATCTTCAATTTAGAACTTGGTCACCTGATTTTGATCCGGTCAACAATTTCTCAAGGAGCCCTCCCATTTAATTATTTTAATGCACCATATTTCCTAATTTTGAAGCTTTTTATTTGATTGAGATATTCAGTTTTGAATTTGATTTATGATTTTGATCGGGCCAATGATTTTTTAAATCAATCAACACCAACCAACTAGAAAATTATATCAACCCCGTGCACCGTCTTACCACCTAGAAAAAAGAAGCGTCATCATGTGATGGTGCTCTAGCACCAATATAGTACATGTAGCCATCGACGCAAAAATTTACCCATAAAAATATGAGTTGATTAGCGCATAGCAAAGAATCACACCATGAAAGGCCCACCAAATAACTGCATTATAAATAAACATAAAATACACTCCATCGTCTCACCCATCCGCTAAACTAAATATTCCTCAGTTCCAAACAAAGGGGTATTAGTTCTTGGAAAATCAAATTTCTTTAATTTTGACCAAGTTTAAAGCCAAAAATATCGACATCCCCAATATTAAATCAAAAAATTATGGAAATTCATTTCATGATGAATCTAATAACACCAATTTGATATTACGAATTTCAATATATTTCTTTATAGAAAAGTGCACCTAACCCTTCTAGTGATTAAACAAATTCCCTATAGAAAAGGCTCTCCCGGATTACACCGCTGCCTCTATGCACCCTTTGCTACTCCTGATAGCGATTTTGATTGAAATCCTAAGGCGACGGCGCGAACGGCTTAACCTCTACAGACTGCACCCGTCAATTCTTCAATCAGAACAATGAAATAGCAGGGTTAGTAGTAGCACTATTGATTATTGTATTATCTTTCTCAGTTCTCATCTTATATATTCGAAATTATACATTAGATTTTAGTTTTTTAGATAAAGATTTTAGTTCTTCTTTGTTTGAGGGGAAGATTTTAGTTCTTCTGGTTGCTTGTTATGTGATGCCAATCGCTAAACAAACACTATAAAGACTTATTCATCTTAACCATCGCCTAAATGGGAGATAACTTTGCTAGAGCATTGTGTGATAATCCACATTGAACCAATATTAGCTGGCTAGCTCTCTTTGGATAACTATTAACATTTTTTATATTACGAGCAATCATAGAGTCGAATTATTTTGCACAAGAAAAGCGGCACATTATATAGTATTAAGATAGCTATTTTTTCAGGGTGGCCACGTTGTTTATCAACCTTGGCAAGTGACAGACCAGATTGCTCATTCGGTGAATCAATATCAACCACTCTCTAATAAAAAATATCAACCATACTCTAAAGAGTCACACCACAACAGACAACACCCTACGATACGATCAGCAGAGCTACCACTGAGAATCTGAAACCAATAACGGGAAGCAAATTTACTTACTGCTAGTAAAAGAATGATATCAGTAAACAAAATGGCCATCAACTTAGTTTGCAGGCAGACGGGACGCTATCAGTATCAGACCTATTGTTTTCGCCTCAGGTGATCTGGATGTGCTCTTCCCTCGGCTTGTCCTCGGGAGACGTCCTCGTCGTCGTCCCGGAGCCGGAGCTCCGGATCTCCTCTATCCTCCTGACGACCTGCTCCATCCTCGGCCGCTGGTCCGGATGAACGGCGACGCACGCCATGGCGACTTGGAGCAGCTGCACCATCTCGTCCTCGGTGTTGGGGTGCCTCTGCAGGTCGACGTCGAAGACCTCCGAGGTCCACTCCTCCCGGACCACGGACTGCACCCACCTCGGGAGGTGCTCGATGGAGTCGTCGCGGCCGGGGGACCTCAAGGGGGCCTTCCCCGTCAGCATCTCGAGGAGCAGCACGCCGAAGCTGTACACGTCGGACTTCTGCGTCGGCCTCTTGGCCCCCAGGACCTCCGGCGCGCGGTACCCGACGAGCCGCGGGTGGAAGTGAGGGGTGGCCATGAGCTGCGCGAGGCCGAAGTCCGAGACGCACGCGCTCAGCTCCCGCGAGAGGATGATGTTGTTCGACTTGATGTTGCCGTGGATGAACTTGCCGCCTGCTCCGGTGTGAAGATGAGCGATCGCTCTTGCGGCGCCGAGCGATATCTTCACTCTCGTCTCCCAGTCCAGTGGTGGTCTTCCAGCAGACTTGTTCCCTGTGTGTTCACAATAGATGGTAAGTATGTGATCATGTAACTTCGTCGTCTCAATACATATGTGGTAGTACAAAGATGCAAGTGAACTATACAGGTGAAGAAAAACGGCACCTATTCTTTTCTACACATTTCAGCATCCATAGAACAACAGTAGCTCAAAAGTCTAAAAAACTTATAGCTACAAAACTACAGCAGCAACTCCCTCAGAATGTTCATCAGAAGTTCAGAAAATAAGTAAAGGTCCTAAAATAAACAAATAAATAGCGAGGAAGGAACTTGTTGACATCAGCATCCACTGCCGTAATCTATCTTTCATTTTATTCAGCATGCTTACGACCGAGGGTCGAAGGCAGCATATAAGGAATGTATAGTACAGTACTAATGCTGTATAATCTTCTTATCTAATTCAGAATAACCAACTCGGAATTTCGTATATCTAAGGAATTGTCTTCATCGTTCACTTCGAGATTCCGAAGATTAACATAAAGGCGACCTCAGTTCTGACCATGCCAGAATGCATAGTTGGCACACTTACTTAGATTGCATTGAACAAACTTCAGGTTCCTAATTATTTCAGGAACAATTTCACAGTGCTACATATTTAAAGGCAATTTCTACCATAGAATTGCATCTACTTGTCATCTAAGTAAGTGATGAAAGACCAGGTCAAAATAAGTTTCAAAATTCAAACAGGTAAATGAAATGCATACTTGCATAGTGGTTCAAATCAAAGACTTGAGATAAAGAGCATACCATGCAAAGCAACTGAAAGGCTACCCGGTGTAACATAGTCATAGACCAAGAGCTTCTCGTCCTTGGAGTAATAGAAAGCACGCAAGGGAACAACACCCTGGTGCTGGCCAAGCCTGTCGATTATCTCCATTTGCTGTTCGAATTCCTTCTTTCCCGCCACCACCTCCTTCAGCCTCTTGACCACCACTGTCGTGCCATCCTCAAGAACAGCTTTGTAGGTCGTGCCGTAGCTTCCTTTTCCAAGGACTTCAGCTGAAGCCCTCAACAGATCCTCCAAGTCGAAATTATATGAACAGCCCTCAAAGAAAACTAATTTGTTCCTCTCTGCTTCTTGAACACCACTGCTGTATTCTGGCTTGGATTTTTCTCCTCTTCCACCCGCAACACCCTTCCCTTTGGATGAGGATGAAGCTGCGCGAGGCTCGCCGTCTCTCTTTCTCTTGCAGATGCATATCACGAGTATGATAATCAAAATCAACAATATTGCAGCTCCTCCAGCAAGTATTGCAATTATGATAATTTTGTGATGCTTTCTCCAAAACTTTTCCAAATTGCTTTCCTGGGAAGGTGGTGCATTCGGAGAAGGAGAAGGTGTGGTTCCTGGACATGGTTCCAGGGGAAACCCACATAGAAAAGCATTCCCCAAGAAAGAACTGGCTGGGAACTTCTGCAGAGAAGCCGGAATGGGCCCACTGAGGTTATTGTAGCTCAAGTTCAAATATCTCAATTTGGGGAGGTGAAGATCAGGGATCGGTCCAGAAAGAGAGTTGTTCTGGAGAGACAACCCAGTAAGATCAGTCATATTTTGCACTTTCAATGGGATTTCTCCAACAAATGTGTTGTACGACAGGTCGAGGTATGCTAGATTTGAGGACAGTGATGTAGGTATGATGCCCGACAAGTTGTTGCGCTGAAGGTAAAGAGAGTGCAGAGAAGGAATGGATGCTACATCAGGCGGTAGGCTAACAGTAAGACGATTGGACCGAAGGCTTAACACCTCTAAGGCATCAAGCTTGCCAAGTATGTTGGAGGGCATAGGACCAAATAATCCTACTGCAGGTAGTCGCAGCATACGCACACGCTTCCCATCTGGTGTGCATGTAACCCCAACCCAAGATGTGCAGACCTGCGTTGTGAGGGTCCAGTTGATCTTTCTTGCACGAGGCAGGGATGAAGCAAATGCAAGAAGGGCTTGCTTGTCAGAGTTCAGATCAGCCCCTTTGGCACAAGGAGGGTAAGGAAGGAACAGAGAAGCAGAAAGAAAAGCTATGAGCAAAAGATGTTGCATTGTTAGGATGGCTAGAGAACAAGGAGAACAAGAATTATAATCCGATGGTCATCAATGCTTCACTCCTGGTACACAAAAGGAAAAAGAAAGTCATGAGTAAGTGAGATTGGTTCTTATAACATCAAGATAATATGCAGTTCATAATTGGAAAAACATAGTAGAAGTGCAAGGGATTTTGGATACAAAAAATGAAGTGATGAAGCATAGGGGTTCCCCAATGTAGATAGTTACTTCATGATTAAGCAACTAACAAAACATCATTGCTTTAGGGACCATGAGAAAAGGCAAAAGAGAATTAACTATTTCCTTCTGTCATTGCAATAAAGGACCAATAATGTAGAACTACCAAGAGAGTTGTGCAGTTGGATGGAAGAAAATGCTTTCATCCATTAACAGTTTACAAGATGAATGTTCACTCATGTTTGCAATCCTGGGTCTGATTTTGGAAAATGTAATATCAGATTCCTGGTCCTGCCAAAGAATAGCAAACTTGATGACCAGAAAGGAGTCTATTGTGAGATTAATAGGATTTGACACAGGGTGTGTCAGGCTATCAATCAACCACAGTTTCTAATGGCAAAGGAGACTACTTACACAGACAGTAGAAATGCAGCTCTGTTCAATAGTGCCAACATTACTTAAGATCCAAGGAACCTAGATACAGCATCTCTCAGTGTTGCAAACACCAACAGCTTTCCACGCTTTGCGTCATAATTGATCCTTGTTAGTGGCATCGAAAGCCGGAGGAAAGCTCATTATTGGAACAAAAACACAAACCCATAACAAAATGACAAAGCGCTACCACCCATCGACATGTTCAGGGGTCCATCAGATTTTCTCAACTGCTACATACCAACCTCCCCTCCCAGAGGAACATTACAACGAATGACACCCTTGTCTTTCCTTTAGACTAACCAATTAAGAGCCCCACCCCCGTTGTTAATCGGTGCAGCTCTGAGCTTTATATTTCTGATATGGGGCAGGTCTGATCATGTGCTACAATAAAACGAAACCTACATCACAACCTACATATCTTTTTATAAAGCATCCCGGCACTCCTCTTTATCCTTTTCTGTACTGTACAGGACACCCCAGTTTTCTTAACGCCTAAAGAAGGCGCTCGGTCCTTGCCAGAAAGGACGCAAGGATAGTGACAAGGCGGGATTCCAACAGGACTTGCAATAGATAAAGGAAAGCCACAGCACACTGGTGAACTCCTTGGCTGCACTGATGGAATGGAACATGCACAAAAGCAACAATGCAGAGCACCTAACCAGCGAGGCTTGATTACTGTCTACATGTAATTTTCTCAAGGACCAAGCTAGCGCTTTGAAAGAAAGCAGCAGCACCGAACCAAAAGTCCAGCACATAAAGCAGGTGGTCTCAGATGCGAGCCGGGATGAGGATTCCTTTTCTTTCATGGTTTCGGGGGCGGCGTGGGGCTCTCTGCGGATTAATGGACGGATGCACCATGTGTGTGATCATGGGCAGCAGGCAGCTCGTGTGCCGTGCTGGCAGCACGGCACACGAGCTGGCACGATGGTAGAGCAGGGCATCTCAGGCTTCACGCCATGGGACAAATGTGCAGAGCAAGAGATATCACTGTCTCCGCACTACGTACAAACAGTTTGCTGGAAAACGTGACATACAAACAGTCCACAGTTGTGGCTGCAGAAATGTAGCGTGGTGAAGTACTTTTTTTTTTTGCGGGTGAGTGAAGTACTTTTCTTGCAACAGTAAGATTGTACAGTAATTTATAGGAGAGTTCATGCTTCCATGTTCTCCTAGAGCATTTAAGGTTGGAAATTGTACGAGTAAATTTGCTCCTTGCACATGCAGTGGAAGCAGGATAAAGAGTGGAACGCTAGAGCACCTACCAAATCTACAAATCGAAGAAGAAATGGCATGGATTGATCACAGTGAAACACTCATGGAGGGTCCTGAATTTAACACCTTTTTAAAGAAACCCCAAATTAATAGCACTAGGAAACAAACGTTGCCCATACGTTCTAGTATCTTTACTTTTACTTATCTTGCAACAGTAAGGTTGAAGTAATTTATAGGAGAGTTCATGATTCCATGTTCTCCTAGAGCGTTTAAGCTTGGAAGTTGCACAGGTAAATCTGCCCATTGCACATGCCTGGCTTGCTGACTAGTACAGTATTATTTTACAGTTGCAAGTTTTTACAGGTGCAGCAGCAACGCTGAGTGGGATCAGGAAATAAAAGATTAAAGCGCCGAAGTTATAATTGCATCAGCTAATCACAGTGAAACACTACAGGGTGTGCGTTCGGCTCCTGAATTTAACACTTTTTAACAGGAAACCCCAAATTAACAGCACCAGGAAACGAACGTCGCCCATACATTCTAGTGGTATCTTTGCTTTTACTTTGTTTTTGATGAAAAGAAAAGAAAAAAAGTGCGCAACACAACCGACCAGCCACACTCCAGGAAATCGTGCGATTAGCCGCGACAGAAACGAGAGGAACGAACTGCATTGTGCTGAGGCACGAGGTCCAATACATACCTCGCGAAAATCCCAGCCTCGGCGAACTCCCGCGCCGTGGGCGCAGACCAGCACGGCAGGAAGACACAGCGCGAACCCCCCTCCGGCGCCGGGAAGAGAATTCCGGCCTCCTTCGCCGCCCCGCGAGTCGAGCAACCGCCCCCCTCCGAACTCCAAGGCGCCGCCGCTCGCCCCTGGGGTCCAGCCGACGACTAGGGCCAAGATCAGGCGCCGAGATTGCTGCTCCAGGAACAACCAACGGCCCGCGGCATTCCGCCGGCGCCTCCCCCTCCCTCCCGGCCGAACCCGCCGTGAGCAGCCGACCTGAGTCGTCTCGTCCCTCCTTCCTCTGAGAGAGGTAGTGCAGTACAGTGCGGTTGTGCGGGAGAAGTGCGCGGTCAGGTCAGGTCAGGTGCGCGCGCCGTGTGTGTGCAAACTGGCTGTGAATTTAAGGCCAACTCTGCGGGACCACATTTGGCCTGTCTATGTTCGTTTGGTTAGAAACATCAAAAAAAAAAAAAATGGCCCAATGCGCCGACGCAAATGGACGTCCGTCCGTTTTCTGTTTGTCCGCGACCCATATTCGTGCCAAATTTGGTCAGGGTTTTTGTCGAAGACAGGGCGCGGACGCACGCCCTTGTCCTCCACCGGCTCATCTGTCGAGGGCACAACGTTCTCATTTCACCCTTGTCCCACAAAAACCCTCCCGCTCTCGCCATGGCCACCGTCCCGAAGGATGCCGCCATTTCGGAGGCCACCGACGCCTGCCTGATACGTCTCCAACGTATCTATAAATTTTTATTGTTCCATGCTATTATATTACCTGTTTTGGATGTTTATGGGCTTTACTTTACACTTTTATATCATTTTTGGGACTAACCTACTAACCGAAGGCCCATCCCATATTGCTGTTTTCTTGCCTATTTCAGTGTTTCGAAGAAAAAGGAATATCAAACGGAGTCCAAACGGAATGAAACCTTCGGGAAACTTATTTTTGGAACAGAAGAAATCCAGGGAAGCTTCGAGGAAGCCACAAGGGTGGGGGGCGCCCCCCCTACTGGGCGCGCCCCCCTGTCTCGTGGGCCCCTCGAGCGTCCCCGACCGACTTCTTTCACCTATATATTCCCAAATACCCTAAAACATCGATGGAGAAGATAGATCGGGAGTTCCGCCACCGCAAGCCTCTGTAGCCACCAAAAACCAATCGGGACCGTCTTCCGGCACCCTGCCGGAGGGGGGGATCCCTCACTGGTGGCCATCTTCATCATCCCCGCGCTCTCCATGACAAGGAGGGAGTAGTTCACCCTCGGGGCTGAGGGTATGTACCAGTACCTATGTGTTTGATCTCTCTCTCTCTCTCTCTCTCTCTCGTGTTCTCTCTATGGCACGATCTTGATGTATCGCGAGCTTTGCTATTATAGCTGGATCTTATGATGTTTCTCCCCCTCTACTCTCTTGTAATGGATTGAGTTTTCCCTTTGAAGTTATCTTATCAGATTGAGTCTTTAAGGATTTGAGAACACTTGATGTATGTCTTGTCATGCTTATTTGTGGTGACAATGGGATATTCATGTGATTCACTTGATGTATGTTTTGGTGATCAACTTGCGGGTTCAGTGACCTTGTGAACTTATGCATAGGGGTTGGTACACGTTTTCATCTTGACTCTTCGGTAAAAACTTTGGGGCACTCTTTGAAGTACTTTGTGTTGGTTGAATAGATGAATCTGAGATTGTGTGATGTATATCGTATAATCATTCCCACAGATACTTGAGGTGACAATGGAGTATCTAGGTGACATTAGGGTTTTGGTTGATTTCTGTCTTCAGGTGTTATTCTAGTATATGAACTCTATGATAGATTGAACGAAAAGAATAGTTTCATGTTATTTTACTACAGAATCTTGAATAGATAGATCAAAAAGGATAACTTTGAGGTGGTTTCGTACCCTACCATAATCTCTTCATTTGTTCTCCGCTATTAGTGACTTTGAGGTGGTTTCGTACCCTACCATAATCTCTTTTGAGCGTAAACGGAGTGACTCTTTGTTGCGTGTTGAGGGATAGTTATGTGATCCAAATATGTTATTATTGTTGAGAGAACTTGCACTAGTGAAAGTATGAACCTTAGACCTTGTTTCCTACCATTGCAATACCGTTTACGCTCACTTTTATCGCTTGCTACCTAGCTGTTTTTATAATTTCAGATTACAAATACCTTTATCTACCATACATATTGCACTTGTATCACCATCTCTTAGCCGAACTAGTGCACCTATACAATTTACCATTGTATTGGGTGTGTTGGGGGCACAAGAGACTCTTTGCTATTTGGTTGCAGGGTTGTTTGAGAGAGACCATCTTCATCCTACGCCTCCCACGGATTAATAAACCTTAGGTCATCCACTTGAGGGAAATTTGCTACTGTCCTACAAACCTCTGCACTTAGAGGCCCAACAACGTCTACAAGAAGAAGCTTGTGTAGTAGGCATCAAGCTCTTTTCTGGCGCCGTTGCCGGGGAGGTGAGTGCTTGAAGGTATATCTTTAGATCTTGCAATCGAATCTTTTTGTTTCTTGTTTTATCACTAGTTTAATCTATAAAAGAAAACTACAAAAAAATGGAATTGAGTTTGGCTCATACACTTCATCTTTTTAATATCTTTCGTGAGAATGATGGTAAAGAAAGTTGTGCTCAAGTGCTAGAAGAAGAAGTCTATAAAATGTTTGGCACTAAATCTTTGAACGAAGAGCATGATTGCAATGTTATTAGTATGAATTCTTTGAATACCCATGATGCTAATATATGCAAAGCCACAAGCCTGGGGATGCTATGTTTGATGAATATGTTATTTTTTGTCCCCCAAGTTTTGATGAGAATATTTATTATGATGAAAGAATGTCTCCTATTTATGATGATTATATTGATGAAAGTGGATTTGGAGAGGTCATGACTTTATTTAGTGATGAATCCACTATTTCGGAAGAGGTTCCAATTGATTATGAGAACAAAGTTGCTATCTATGATGATTATTATGATGACTTGTATGATATTAAGAATAATGATAACCATGAAACTTGTCATCATGATTTTAGTTTTCAATTGGATTATGCCTCACATGATAATTATTTTGTTGAGTTTGCTCCCACTACTATTGACGAGAATAAATTTGCTTATGTGGAGAATAGTAAAATTTCTATGCTTGTAGATCATGAAAAAAATGCTTTAGGTGCTGGTTATATTGTTGAATTCATTCATGATGCTACTGAAAATTATTATGAGGGAGGAATATATTCTTGTAGGAATAGCAATAATATCAAGTTTCCTCTTTATGTGCTTAAAGTTTTAAAGTTATGCTTGTTTTGCCTTCCTATGCTAGTTGATTATTGTTCCCATAAGTTGTTTGCTCACAAAATCCCTATGAATAGGAGGTGGATTAGACTTAAATGTGCTAGTCATATTCTTCATGATGCTCTCTTTATGTTTCAATTCTTATCTTTTATGTGAGCACCATTGAAATCATCATGCCTAGCTAGAAAGGCATTTAAGAAAAGCGCTTGTTGGGAGACAACCCAATATTTAACCTTAATGTTTTTGTGTGTCCACATGATTATGCTACTGTAGTAATCATGTTTTATAGCTTTTTGTTTCAATAAAGTGCCAAGTAGAACCTTTGGGAAGACTTGGGTGAAGTCTATATGATCTTGCTGTAAAAACAGAAACTTTGCGCTCACTATATTAGCTGCCATGTTTTACTGGAGAGTGATTTTAGGTTGATTATTTTTGCAGATGATTAATAGACAAATTCCTCAGGTCCACCAATTTATTTCAGAATTTTTGGAGTTCCAGAAGTATACGTTTGATACATATTACTACAGACTGTTCTGTTTTTGACAGATTCTGTTTTCTATGTGTTGTTTGCTTATTTTGATGAATCTATGAGTAATATCGGAGGGTATGAACCATAGAGAAGTTGGAATACAGTAGATATTACACCAATATTAATTTATAATGGGTTCACAACAGTACCTAAGTGGTGATTTGTTTTCTTATACTAACGGAGCTTACGAGTTTTGTTTTGAGTTTCGTGTTGTGAAGTTTTCAAGTTTTGGGTAAAGATTCGATGGACTATGGAATAAGGAGTGGTAGGAGCCTAAGCTTGGGGATGCCCAAGGCACCCCAAGGTAATATTCAAGGACAAAAAAGAGCCTAAGCTTGGGGATGCCCCAGAAGGCATCCCCTCTTTCGTCTTCGTTCATCGGTAACTTTACTTGGAGCTATATTTTTATTCGCTACATGATATGTGTTTTGCTTGGAGCGTCGTGTATTATACTAGTCTTTGCTTTTTAGTTTACCACAATCATCCTTGCTGTACACACCTTTTGGGAGAATCCTACTTTATTGGAATTTATTAGAATACTCTATGTGCTTCACTTATATCTTTTGAGCTAGATAACTTTTTCTCTAGTGCTTCACTTATATCTTTTAGAGCACGGCGGTGGCTTAATTTTGAAGAAACTGTTAATCTCTCATGCTTCACTTATATTATTTTGAGAGTATCTTAGAACAGCATGGTATTTGCTATGGTTATAAAATTGGTCCTAGAATGATGGACATCCAAGTTGGGTATAATGAAAACTATCATAGAAGTGAATTGGATGCTATGATCAATTTGATGCTTGATAATTGTTTTGAGATGTAGAGGTGGTGATATTAGAGTCATGCTAGTTGGATAATTGTGAATTTAAAGAATACTTGTTTTGAAGTTGGCAAGTCCCGTAGCATGCACGTATGGTAAAAGTTATGTAACAAATTTATTGCATGGGGTGCTCTTTTGATTGCCTTCCCTTGTGTGGAGGTCAGGGGCGCGCGATGGTTAACTCCTACCAACCTCCCCCTAGGAGCATGCGCATAGTGTTTGGTTTTTGATGACTTGTAGATTTTTGCAATAAGTATATGAGTTCTTTTTGACTAATGTTGAGTCCATGGATTATACGCACTTTAATCTTTCCATCATTGCTAGCCTCTTCGGTACCGTGCATGGCTCTTTCTCACCTGGAGAGTTGGTGCAAACTTCGTCGGTGCATCCAAACCCCGTGATATGATACACTCTATCACACATAAACCTCCTTATATCTTCCTCAAAACAGCCACCATACCTACCTATTATGGCATTTCCATAGCCATTCCGAGATATATTGCCATGCAACTTTCCACCGTTTCGTTTATCATCATGACATACATTACTATTGTCATATTGCCTTGCATGATCATGTAGTTGACATCGTATTTGTAGAAAAGCCACCATGCATAATTTTTCATACATGTCACTCTTGATACATTGCCCATCCCAGTACACTGCCGGAGGCATTCATATAGAGTCATATCTTGTTCTAGTTTCGAGTTGTAATTCATGAGTTGTAAATATATAGAAGTGTGATGATCATCATTATTAGAGCATTGTCCCTAAATAAAAAAGGCCAAAAAAAGGAAAGGCCAAAGAAAAAAAGAAAAAAAAGAAGAAAGTCCCAAAAAAGGCAAAAAGAAAAAAAAATAAAAAGGAAAAAAAGGGGACAATGTTACCATCTTTTTCCACACTTGTGCTTCAAATAGCACCAGGTTCCTCATATAGCGAGTCTCATATGTTGTCACTTTCATATACTAGTGAGAATTTTTCATTACAGAACTTGGCTTGTATATTCCTACGATGGGCTTCCTCAAATGCCCTAGTTCTTCATGAGCAAGCAAGTTGGATGCACACCCACTTAGTTTCTTTTGTTGAGCTTTCATACATTTATAGCTCTAGAGCATCTGTTGCATGGCAATCCCTACTCCTCATGTTGACATCAATTGATGGGCATCTCCATAGCCCGTTGATTATCCTCTTCAATGTGAGACTTTCTCCCTTTTTGTCTTCTCCACACAACCTCCACCATCATATTCTATTCCACCCATAGTGCTATATCCATGGCTCACGCTCATGTATTGCGTGAAAGTTGAAAAAAGTTTGAGATTGCTAAAGTATGAAACAATTGCTTGGCTGAAACTAGGGTTGTGCTTGATGGGAGTATTTTGTGTGAGGAAAATGAAGCATAGCCTAACTATATGATTTTGTAGGGATAAACTTTCTTTAGCCATGTTATTTTGAGAAGACATGATTGCTTTGATTAGTATGCTTGAAGTATTATTATTCTTTATGTTAATATGAACTTTTATTTTGAATCATTTGGATCTGAACATTCATGCCACAATAAAGAGAAATACATTGAGAAATATGCTGGGTAGCATTCCACATCAAAAATTTTGTTTTTATCATTTACCTACTCGAGGACGAGCAGGAAATAAGCTTGGGGATGCTTGATACATCTCCAATGTATCTATAATTTTTGATTGTTCCATGCTATTATACTACCTGTTTTGGATGTTTATGGGCTTTACTTTACACTTTTATATCATTTTTGGGACTAACCTACTAACCGAAGGCCCAACCCATATTGTTGTTTTTTTTTGCCTATTTCAGTCTTTCGAAGAAAAGGAATATCAAACCGAGTCCAAACGGAATGAAACCTTCGGGAAACTTATTTTTGGAACAGAAGCAATCCAGGGAACTTGGAGTACAAGCAAGGGAAGCTTCGAGGAAGCCATGAGGGTGGGGCGGGCGCCCCCCTACTGGGCGTGCCCCCCTATCTCGTGGGCCCCTCGAGCGTCCCCCGACCAACTTCTTTCACCTATATATCCCTAAATACCCTAAAAACATCGATGGAGAAGATAGATCGGGAGTTCCGCCACCGCAAGCCTCTGTAGCCACCAAAAACCAATCGGGACCTCTTCCGGCACCCTGCCGGAGGGGGGATCCCTCACCGGTGGCCATCTTCATCATCCCGGCGCTCTCCATGATGAGGAGGGAGTAGTTCACCCTCAGGGCTGAGGGTGTGTACCAGTAGCTATGTGTTTGATCTCTCTCTCTCTCTCGTGTTCTCTCCATGGCACAATCTTGATGTATCGCGAGCTTTGCTATTATACTTGGATCTTATGATGTTTCTCCCCCTCTACTCTCTTGTAATGGATTGAGTTTTCCCTTTGAAGTTATCTTATCGGATTGAGTCTTTAAGGATTTGATAACACTTGATGTATGTCTTGCCGTGCTTATCTATGGTGACAATGGGATATTCATGTGATTCACTTGATGTATGTTTTGGTGATCAACTTGCGGGTTCAGTGACCTTGTGAACTTATGCATAGGGGTTGGCACACGTTTTCGTCTTGACTCTCCGGTAGAAACTTTGGGGCACTCTTTGAAGTACTTTGTGTTGGTTGAATAGATGAATCTGAGATTGTGTGATGCATATCGTATAATCATGCCCACGGATACTTGAGGTGACAATGGAGTATCTAGGTGACATTAGGGTTTTGGTTGATTTCTGTCTTAAGGTATTATTCTAGTATTAACTCTATGATAGATTGAACGGAAAGAATAGCTTCATGTTATTTTACTACGGAATCTTGAATAGATAGATCAAAAAGGATAACTTTGAGGTGGTTTCGTACCCTACCATAATCTCTTCGTTTGTTCTCCGCTATTAGTGACTTTGGAGTGACTCTTTGTTGCATGTTGAGGGATAGTTATATGATCCAAATATGTTATTATTGTTGAGTGAACTTGCACTAGTGAAAGTATGAACCTTAGGCCTTGTTTCCTACCATTGCAATACCGTTTACGCTCACTTTTATCGCTTGCTACCTTGCTGTTTTTATAATTTCAGATTACAAATACCTTTATCTACCATACATATTGAACTTGTATCACCATCTCTTCGCCGAACTAGTGCACCTATACAATTTACCATTGTATTGGGTGTGTTGGGGACACAAGAGACTCTTTGCTATTTGGTTGCAGGGTTGTTTGAGAGAGACCATCTTCATCCTACGCCTCCCACGGATTGATAAACCTTAGGTCATCCACTTGAGGGAACTTTGCTACTGTCCTACAAACCTCTGCACTTGGAGGCCCAACAACATCTACAAGAAGAAGGTTGTGTAGTAGACATCACTGCCCCATAGCCCCGAAGAAGAAGAAACTCAAGAAGATGCTAACGTCGGAGCTGCTCACCCGAGAAACTGCGAGGAGGGCTGGCCGTAGGGCCAGTGCTGCAGAGAGAAAAGTCGCCGGCCAGGCCGCTGCCGCTGAGGATAACGAAGCCCTCGTTGGCAAGGCCATGCAGGCAGCGATGGAGCACAACCTCCTCATGCTAGGGTTTAGCCGACCCAGGTTGGCCATTCTTACCACCATCACCATGGCAGCGGCAGCACGTGCTCGTCAGCCTGTTGTGGGTCGGATACCCAAGCATATCCATGTCCATGGATAAAATTGCCATCCTTACCCTCCATAGGGGATGTCACCGAGGTCCTCCACAACACTGTAGATGGTTGGTCTACAGCCGATGCACGATCATGGTGCGACCCGCTTCTCCACCTCGTCGTACGGTAATGTGATCGTGCCGGCTAAGGGAGACCTGGACTAGGGGGTTCTTAGGCCGCTGACTTATCTTTCATGGGCCGTACAGGTGGGCCACATACGAGTACTAGAAGGCCGGATTATGTGATGGCTTCGCATCTGGGCAGGAAATCTTTACTGCCTTGGTGTGTATTCCAAGTCAAGATAGATCGTTCGGCATGTTTATTCTTTCCTTGTAACCGACTATGTGTAACCCTAGTACCCCTGGTGTCTATATAAACATGAGGGTTTAGTCCATAGAGGTTAGAACAACAACCATCATCCTACTCCGTTAGGATTTTCATTCATCTGATCTCGTGGTAGATCGATTCTATAATCCTCATATACACTTCAATATAATCAAGCAGGACGTAGAGAGGGCCCGAAACTGGGTAAACATTGTGTCCTTCATCCTCTGTTTCCCATTGATCGAAGATCCACAGCTCAGGACCCCCTACCCGAGATCTGCCGATTTTGACACCGACATTGGTGTTTTCATTGAGAAGTTCGTTGTTGGATCGCCGAATGATCAATGGCTCGCCTAACCGTCGGAGATGGCATCCGTGCCAGGGACGCTTTCGCCCTAGCAAGATTTTCACGTTTGGCGGTGTTACACTGCGCGCTGACCAAACTGGACGCCTTGGTCATGTTAGAAGCTTCGCCTCTGAATAGGAGATCAACTTCGGGAGCCTAGAGTTCGTCGCTGATTCCCGGGGAGATCTTACTCTAACAAAACCTTCAACTCCCGCCGAAAAACTCATTGATCCCAATGCTTTAACTTCGGGAGCGGCAAGCCTAACAGGGACTAACGTCATACGAGGCCCGGCCCTAGAGCATGACCTTGTCAGTTCATCCAAACTATTTCCGGCCTAATAACGCCAAGAAAGGAAGCGCCGAGACATATGAACCAAAAGGAAGAAGAGACAAGAGGAAGCGCCAAGAAAAATAGAAGCAAATGAAGGCCTACATCGAGCTACAAACGAAGAAGATCGAGATGGAGGAGGTCGTCAAAAGAAGGAAGCTCGAGATTGAGGAGGCCTTCCAAATAAAGAAGTTCAAGATTGAGGCAACCAAAGCGAACACCAGAGCAAAAGAGGTGGCACTAGTTTTCATTGCAAAGCAGGTGGAGATCATGTTGGCGGACTTGAGAAAGAAGTCCCGAAGAGAAGAGTTTGGTTTGAGAAGCAACAAAAGGCGATGCTTGAGCTAAATGATTGAGCTACGACCAAGAGCGGCATCATTTTGTATGTCGGCTGTGTGGGCTGGCATGAACTAGGGGCCGTGAGACATGAATTATGGTTGTTTTTTATGCGCTGGTAAGTGTGTCGGCCGTTGACTAGTGTGCCGATGTCAACCGTGGGGGTGATCATTTTGTAGGCTGGCATCTATGTCGGCTGCTGGTGCTTTGGCCGGCATAAACTATAGCTAATGGCATGGCTACGTCCGTGAGCAAATTTATTTTTTTATTTTTATGTCGCAAAAGGAGCATGGCACCCGGACGCAATGTTTGTCACTTGGGAGCTATGACCAAATTTTCTCCGCCGCGACCGAACAACGTCCCTTTACCTGACCCCGATGGACATAATCTGGACAAAACGGACGTCCATTTAGGGTGGCGCACACAAATTCGTCTGACTGTGTCCGGCTTGCCTTAGGTGCACCCAACGAGAGTGTCGCATTTCAAATTTGAGTAGTTAAAAAAAGGTAAATCCAAAATAAAAATGTGAAAATATATAAACTTAGTTCAAACGCCGGCCAAAGTCCACTACATTCATAACTTGAAATAAAAACATCAAAAAAGTCAGATCTAGGGCAGATCATCTAGGCTTCATCATCATGGTCAGCATACTCCGGTGCCTGCGCCGAGAGGAATGCTTTCTAATAGGCAGCAAGCATCGCTGCCTACTGCGTTGCATCGGGCGTTTGTTGGTGCGCCTACGCTGCCTCCTCCTCGAGCCCGGGCCGCTCGGCCTCCTCGCCGTGCTCCATGATGTCTACTACACAACTTGTTCTTGTAGACTCATGTTGATCCTCCAAGCGCAAAGTTTTGTAGGACAGTAGCAAATTTTTCTCAAGTGGATGATCTAAGGTTTATCAATCTGTGGAAGGCGTGGGATGAAGATGGTCTCTCTCAAACAACCCTGCAACCAAATAATAAAAAGTCTCCTGTGTCCCCAACACACCAAATACAAATGGTAGTTTGTATAGTTGCACTAGTTCGATGAAGAGATGGTGATACAAGCGTAGTAATGATAGTAGATATTGATTTTTGTAATATGAACAATAAAAAATAGCAAGCTAGCAATTGATAAAACGGAGCACGAACGGTATTGCAATGCTTGAAAATGAGGCATAGCGTTTGTACTTTCGCTAGTGCAATCTCTCAACAATGCTAATATAATTGGATCATATAACCATCTCTCAACGTGCGATGAAGAATCACTCCAAAATTCCTATCTAGCGGAGAACAAAAGAAGAAATTGGTCTCCAGGCGCATCCTGGTGGGTTGTGCCTGTTGGGAAACATAGCATGCAATTTCAAAAAGAATCCTACGCTCACGCAAGATCTATCTAGCAGATGCATAACAATGAGAGGGGAGAGTGTGTCCACGTACCCTCGTAGACCAAAAGTGAAAGCGTTAACTTAACGTGGTTGACGTAGTGGAACGTCTTCTCGAATCAACCGATCAAGTACCGAACGTACGGCACCTCCGAGTTCTGCACACGTTCATCTCGATGACGTCCCTCGAACTCTTGATCCAGCAGAGTGTCGATGGAGTCGATGAGTTCCGTCAGTGTGACAGCATGATGACGGTGTTGGTGATGTTATCCGCACAGGGCTTCGCCTAAGCACTACAATGATACTATCAGAGGAGTAAACGGTGGAGGGGGGCACCGCACACGGCTAAGACAATGTTGTGTCTTTGGGGTGCCCCCTGCCCCCGTATATAAAGGAGGGGAGGAGGAGGTCAGCTCTCAAGGGGTGCGCCATGGGGGGAGTCCTACTAGGACTCCACTCCTAGTAGGATTCCCCCCCCTTTCCCTCTTTCCGGAGTAGTAAAGGGGAAAGGGAGAGGGAGTAGGTGAGGGAAAGGGGGGCGCTGCCCCCACCCCTTGTCTAATTCGGGTTGGCAAGGGGGGGGCGCACGCCACCTCCTATGGCCGGCCCTATCTTCTCCACTAAGGCCCACGTGGCCTATTAACTTTCCCGGGGGGGGGGGGGGGTTCTCGTAACCTCCCGGTACTCCAAAACTTATTCGAAACTTCCCGAAACTATTCCGGTGTCCGAATGTAACCTTCCAATATATCAATCTTTACCTCTCGACCATTTCGAGACTCCTCGTCATGTCTGTGATCTCATCCGGGACTCCGAACAACCTTCGGTCACCAAAACACATAACTCATATAATACCAATCGTCATCGAACGTTCAACGTGCGAACCCTACGAGTTCGAGAACTATGTAGACATGACCGAGACACCTCTCCGGTCCATAACCAATAGAGGAACCTAGATGCTCATATTGGTTCCCACATATTCTATGAAGATCTTTACCAGTCGAACCGCAATGTCAATATAGTTATTCCCTTTGTCATCGGCATGTTACTTGCCCGAGATTCGATCATCGGTATCTTCATACCTAGTTCAATCTTTTTACCGACAAGTCTCTTTACTTATTTCGTAGTGCATCATCACGTGACTAACTCATTAGTCACATTGCTTGCAAGGCTTCATATGATGTGCATTATCGAGAGGGCCCAGGGATACCTTTCCGATACTCGGAGTGACAAATCCTAATCTCAATCTATGCCAACCCAACAAACACCTTCGGAGATACCTGTAGAGCATCTTTATAATCACCCACTTACGTTGTGACGTTTGATAGCACACAAGGCATTCCTCCGGTGTCCGGGAGTTGCATAATCTCATAGTTGGAGGAATATATATTTGACACGAAGGAAGCAGTAGCAATAAAACTGAATGATCATAATGCTAAGCTAACAGATGGGTCTTTTCCATCACATCATTCTACTAATTATGTGACCCCGTTATCAAATGACAACTCATGTCCATGGCTAGGAAACTTAACCATCTTTTGATCAACGAGCTAGTCTAGTAGAGGCATACTAGGGACACATTGTTTTTTCTATGTATCCACACATGTATCAAGTTTCCGGTTAATACAATTCTAGCATGAATAATAAACATTTATCATGAATAAGGAAATATAAAATAACAACTTTATTATTGCCCCTAGGGCATATTTCCTTCAGTCTCCCACTTGCACTAGAGTCAATAATCTAGATTACATTATGATGAATCTAACACCCATGGAGTCTTGGTGTTGATCATGTTTTGCTCGTGGAAGAGGCTTAGTCAATGGGTCTGCAACATTTAGATCCGTATGTATTTTGCAAATCTCTATGTCTCCCTCCTTGACCAAATCTTAGATGGAGTTGAAGCGTCTCTTGATGTTTTTTGTCTTTTTGTGAAATCTGGATTCCTTCGCCAAGGCAATTGCTCCAGTATTGTCACAAAAGATTTTTATTGGACCCGATGCACTAGGTATTACACCTAGATCGTATGTGAACTCCTGCATCCAGACTCCTTCATTTGCTTCTTTCGAAGAAGCTATGTACTCCGCTTCACACGTAGATCCCACCATGATGCTCTGCTTGGAGCTGCACCAACTGACAGCTCCACCATTCAATAAAAATACGTATCCGGATTGTGACTTAGAGTCATCTGGATAAGTGTCAAAGCTTGCATCGAAGTAACCATTTACGACAATCTCTTTGTCACCTCCATAAATGATAAATATATCCCTAGTCCTTTTCAGGTACTTCAGGATGTTCCTGACCGCTGTCCAGTGATCCACTCCTGGATTACTTTGGTACCTCCCTGCTAAACTTATAGCAAGGCAAACATCAGGTCTGGTACACAACATAGCATACATGATAGAACCTATGGCTGAAGCATGGGGAATGACTTTCATTTTCTCTCTATCTTTTGCACTGGTCGGGCATTGAGTCTGACTTAACCTCACACCTTGTAACACAGGTAAGAACCCTTTCTTTGACTGATCCATTTTGAACTTCTTCAAAACTTTATCAGGGTATGTGCTTTGTGAAAGTCCTATCAAGCATCTTGATCTATCTCTATAGATCTTGATGCCTAATATGTAAGCAGCTTCACCGAGGTCTTTCATTGAAAAACTCTTATTCAAGTATCCTTTTATGCTATCCAGAAATTCTACATCATTTCCAATCAACAATATGTCATCCACATATAATATTAGAAATGCTATAGAGATCGCACTCACTTTCTTGTAAATACAGGATTCTCCAAAAGTCTGTGTAAAACCATATGCTTTGATCACCTCATCAAAGTGTATATTCCAACTCCGAGATGCTTGCATCGGTCCATAAATGGATTGCTGGAGCTTGCACACTTTGTTAGCACCTTTAGGATCGACAAAACCTTCTAGTTGCATCATATACAACTCTTCTTTAAGAAATCCATTAAGGAATGCAGTTTTGACATCCATTTGCAAGATTTAATAATCATTAAATGCGGCAATTGCTAACATGATTCGGACAGACTTAAGCATCGCTATGGGTGAGAACGTCTCATCATAGTCAACTCCTTGAACTTGTCGAAAACCCTTTGCAACAAGTCGGGCTTTATAGGTAGTAACATTACCGTCAATGTCAATCTTCTTCTTGAATATCCATTTATTCTCTATGGGTCGCCGATCATCGGGCAGATCCACCAAAGTCCACACTTTGTTCTCATACATGGATCCTATCTCTGATTTCAAGGCCTCAAGCCACTTATCGGAATCTGGACTTATCATAGCTTCTTCAATATTGTAGGTTCGTCATGGTCAAGTAACATGACTTCCAGAACATGATTACTGTACCACTCTGGTGCAGATCGTGATCCGCTAGACCTACAAGGTTCTGTAGTAACTTGATCTGAAGTTTCATGATCTCTATCATTAGCTTCCTCTCCAATTGGTGTAGGCATCACGTGAATAGATTTCTCGGATGAACTACCTTCCAAATTGAGAGCAGGTACAATTACCTCATCAAGTTCTACTTTCCTCCCACTCACTTCTTTCAAGAGAAACTCCTTCTCTAGAAAGGTTCCGTTCTTAGCAACAAAAATCTTGCCTTCACACTTGTGGTAGAAGGTGTACCCAATTGTTTCCTTAGGGTATCCTTTGAAGACACATTTCTCTGATTTGGGTTCGAGCTTATCGGGTTGAAGCCTTTTGGCAAAAGCATCCATTACAAAAAAGGACACATCCGTGACATTTTGGACTGAACGAATTTTTTTCCTGTCATACTTATGACACTTCTATGACGATAATTGTGCCAAAACCCGGTACCGTCATAGATGTGGTGGGCTCGTACTTCTATGAGAAAAAATCATGGCAGAAAATAGGCTTTTTGTCCTGAGCGGGTTGGAGACGCAGCTGGATGACATTCTTTGGGCCGTCCATGACGGAAAAAACCATGGTAGAAGCAAGGGCGAGGAAAATTTCGGGGAGTTCCCAATTATGGTGGGTGATCGGGGGCCGAGCGATGCGTGTTTCTCCTGTACACGTATGCGCGTGTGTGCAAGGTGTTGGCCTCTAACTGAACCCGAGCGAGGCGTTGGGATCTAACTAAACCCGAGCGATTGCACTAGCTATGTTACTAAACCCGAGTGATTCCTTCGCTACTACTACTAACTGAAGCCGATCGAACCCTGCTGCCTCCTTC
>NC_041381.1:554545334-554592378 GCF_002162155.2 Triticum dicoccoides
TGGATGAACAAGACCCTGTGGTGTTTCCTCTGGATGAAGAGGGCCCCGATCGAGCCGATTGGGGGTGGATGAACAGGACGACCCCCTGGAGGGCTGGTTGAACAGTAGCCGGTGGAGGGCTGGATGAACAGTAGCCCATGGAGGGGTGGTTGAATAGGACCCCGTGGAGAGGGCTGGTTGAACAGTAGCCGGTGGAGGAGCGCACGGTGGAGGCTGGATGAACAGGAGCCCGTGGTTGAACAGTCGTAGGTGGAGGCTGGAGGAGGTCGACGGTGGATGAACAGTAGCACGTGGAGGCTGGAGGAGGTCGATGTTGGAGATCAACAGTAGCCCGTGGAGTCCGTTTTGCGGTACTCCATACCCCTCCTGATCAACAGGACCCCCGTTTCGACCGTAGCGCTCCAACACAAGTCTGCTTCCTCCGTTTTGCGGTACGCCACACCCCTCCCGATCAATAGGACCCCATTTCGACCGTAGGAGGTCCAACAGAAGTCCGTTTCCTCTGTTTTACGGTATGCCAGACCCCTCCCGATGAGCAGGATCCCATTTCGATTGTGGCCGGTCGAACACAAGTCCGTTTACTCCATTCTGCGGTACACCAGGCATCGTTTCCATCGGATGTTCCGTCCAAGCCCTCCCGATGAACATGACGACGCATTACATTCCGACCCGGCCGGTTGGCTCCCCATGAACACGACAACGACACAGTTTCTCCATTCCGACCAAGCCATGTACACGAGCCCTGGCCGTATGTATGCGCGAGTAGGCGTTTGAGACCCCGCCCATATGTACGTACATGGCTGTATTTTCTTTCTTGCACCCTGGCTGTTGTACGTACATGTACATGCTATGTGCGCGCCTCTACTACGACACGTGCGTGCCTCTACTACGACAAGTGCACGCCTCTATATCGACCAATATGTATGTACACGTTCGCGACCAGACTTACAACGCTGCGTACGCTTCGACTAGGTGGGTCCCGACTGTCAGGCACTTCCTTGCGTGCGAAGATGTAGCTGGTGGGTCCCGACAGTCAGGGGGCGAATCATTTTTTTTCCCGTAATATGGACGCAATTTATTGCGTGCGAAGATATAGCTGGTAGGTCCCAGCAGTCAAGGGGGAAACGTTTTTTTGTGAAATGTGGCCTGTTCGGTGGGTCCCTGCTGTTAGGTGGAGGAATCATTATTTTCCGTGTAATAAGGAGGCACTTCCTTGTTGCGGCCGTGGACACAGCTGTCAGCCTCTCCATGTACAGTACTCTTCCGATGGAAGTTGGTCATTCACCACATTGACAACGCCGCGCCGAGAGCACCAAGGCGGTGGTTGACGGCGAGGCCTAGGAAGGGGACGACGCGGAGCCGGGGAAGACACGATAGTGGATGCCCATGCAGAGAGGAGTACGAGGGTTCACTGGTTCGGCTGCGGTGTGAGGCTGTCACCGCCGCAGAATAACATGGGGTGTGAGTGAGTGGAGGGATGGCCTGGCCAATGGTGGGAGTAGTAGGGGGCGGTGAGGCCTCCGCGGCAGCACAACCGGCCATGGAAGGCCGGAGCAAGCAGCATGCCTGACACTGCTTTGGGCGGCTGGAGCAAGAAGACCAGAGGTTGAAGAAGCACTACGGCCGTTGGATGGACATCGTACGGTCATTGGAGCTAGAATCGTTCAAATTGACTAAGTTGACAAAGCCCTCCGTCCCCCTCAACTTAGTAGCCCACAAGTCAGCCTCCCACTATACTGGGTCCCAGCTAGCAGGGGGACTATTCATTTTTTTGTGCGTAATAAGGAGGCACTTCCTTGCGTGCGAAGATATAGTTGGTGGGTCCAAGCTGTTAGCGGCGGTAACATTTTTTTTGCGAAATACAGAGGCCCTTTCGGTGGGTCCCAGATGTCAGGTGGAGGAATCGTTATTTTGTGCGTAATAAGGAGGCATTTCCTTCCATGCGGCCGTGGACCCAACTGTCGACCTCTCCACGTACAGTCCACTTCAGATGCATGTGGTCATTGACCATGTTGACCACGCCGCGCCGAGAGAACCAGGGAGGTGGACGACGGTGAGGCCTAGGAAGGGAACGACACAGAGCCAGGGAAGACTCGACAGTTGTTTCCCACGCGGAGGGGAGTACGACTGTACGAGGGTTTACCGGTTCGTCTGTCGTCGCCGGAGAATAACAACATGTGTGGGTGAGTAGAGGGATGGATAGGCCAGCAATGAGAGTATGGTGGGGCGGTGAGGCCTACACGGCAGCACAACCGGCCGTGGGAGGAGGGAGCAGGCAGTCCCGTCGGCGCTTGTTTGAGCGGCTGAAGCAGGAAGAGCAGAGATTGAAGAAGGACGACTGCCGTTGGATGGACATCCAACAGTCACTGCTTGTGCGTCAACCTTTTTTTAGGAAAGCCTCAAATCTGTGGAAAACAACATACAACCCATCTGCCATTATTTCTAATAATTTACAGTCCATTTGCTAATTCTTAAGGGGTTTTTGGAGGCCATATTCTTTTTGTTAGCATTACAGCCCATATTGTGGCCACGGTTAAAAAATTATACGAAATTCTGCATATTTCGGTGCGGTCCGAAATGTTTTTGATCCTAAAATTTCGAGTCACATTCAAACTGATTTTAAAAATAAATGTATATCAATATAAAATCCAACAAATTGTCCACGCATAAAAATCAATGCAATTTAAAATCTTGAAATGAAAAAAAATAAATTTGAAACTAATTGCCGGTTTGATGTGTTTTAAAAATGTACAACCCATTTCTCATTACTGATAGGCCATTTTCTCGGCCAGCCGAATAAAGCTCTCCTCGTCTTGAAAGATTTGCAGCCCAACAGACCTAACAAAGCGACTTACTTGACAAACCACAAAAAAACTAGGCTAGCCATTTTCAGAAAGAAAAACAACTACTGGGCTGGTCTGTGGTAAACATAAAAGAAAAGGTTGTCTAGACAGGTCAGAGTGCCCCGCACAGCCCAGTTGACACCCTGCTTCCGTCTTAAAAACAAATTAGATAAATGCCACTCCAATTATGGCGATTCATAAAAATGCCATTGCAATTTCCAAACTTTAAAAAATGCCACTGCAATTTTTGCAAACTTTGAAAAACGCCACTGTAATGTGTAAACTTTGAAAAACGCCACTCCAGACTTCAAAAAATGCCACTGGAAATGGCATGAAATGACATTTTTTAAAGTTTGGAAATTGCAGTGGCATTTCTCGGAATCACCAGATTTGGAGTGGCATTTATTAAATTAACCCAAAACAAAAATAACTGGGCGAGCTACTAGGTCCCTAGTGTCAGCCGCTCGTTGTGCAATTCTCTCGTTTATTGACTATGTTGACAATGGCATGGGACCCAGATGTCAGAAATCCATTAGGAGGAGCCATTTTTATTATTTGCTTGAAATAAGGAGGCACTTGCTTGCGTCCTACCATGACCTTGGCGGGTCCCTGCTGTCATCCTCTCCACTCTACAATCATCTCCTGATTGTGTACTCGTCAACCTGGTTGGCCCACAAGTCAGCCTCTAAAGCCGTGGCGGACAAATACAACCCATTTAAAAAAATAGCCCATTCCATACGTTCAAACGGAAAGTTCAACATTCAGAGCAAAGTAACATGTCTGATCCAGATATTGTGACGCCTAGATAATTAGACTACAATAATTCCTACTAATGATGCCACATCATCTCTGTCACTGTAGTTAATCTCGGGTTAGTTCAAAACCAATTCAAATTCAAAAATTGAATTAAAGGCAAACAACAAAAGTTTTCAAACTTTAAAACTAAAATGTCCGAGTTGAGCCAAATAATGCATAGGTAATTATGGCGGAGAAACCACACTTTTATAAACTGTTTAAATACTCTAAAATGAATAAAACAGTAGCAGATACAATTATTTAAATGCTTTAAAATAATAAACACTTTCAAAACTAAATTGCTATAAGTATTAAACTATTGTGGCAGTGGCATAATTTGTAGCATCTATTTTGGTGCCACTTTGGTATTTTACTAAAACTAAAATAAAAGGGAACTAAAAGAAAATAGAAAAGAAATAAAATAAGTAGTAAGAAAATAAACAGATAATTAGAATGAAATCCCACCCGGCCTAACTAGGCCTTGGCCCAGCTCGCCCCCTGGCCTATGACTTCCCCGGTCGAAACCCTAACCGCACCCACGATTCGCACTACCCCCCCTCTCGGTCCACTCCTCCCCCCACCCGCATGATCTCCTCGCTCCTCTCCCCCCACGACCCGATCTGGATCGGGCAACCGCCCCTACCCCATCGTCCCACATCGCTAGCACCCCAATCCCGTCGCTGGACTTTCCCACCGCCGCGACGCCTGCGTTGACCCCCTCCCCGGCGGCCACCGTCGCACCTTCGTCGGATCTCCACCAACACCGCCGCCGCTCGCCATCCCTGGAGCCGCCTCGACGCCGACTACATCGATCTACTGCCCCTGTCGACCTCTGGTCACACGAGCTCGTCCTCTGCCCCTGTGAGCTCCTCCTCCCCCCTCGCTTATTCTCAAGCTCGGTTTCGAGGTCGAGCACTCACGCTGCCGCGCCCGTAGCTCCTCCGCCCGAGTAGTCGCTGTGCTTTGCCCCGCCGATACCACATCCTACCCGCGTCCCAGCCGCGCTCGTCGCGTGCTACAGTCGTCGCTCAACTCCATCCCGCCTTGGTTCCGCTCGCTCAGCCTTCGCCTCGGCTGCTACTGCCCGCGCCCGCCTCGACTCCCGCCGGCGCCCCGCTGCCTTGCGACGCCACTTCGCTCCTGTTGCTCATCGTCGCACCGTCCAGCGGCTCCCCTGCGGCCATGCCCTGCAGCCGCCTCCAACGCCCCCTCGCCCGACCCCGTTGTCCTCTGCTGCAGTCTGTCACTTGGCCGGCCTCGCCGGTGCCGTTCCCGGCCAGCCTCGCCGCGACCTCGGTCGTCGCCCAATGCCGGCGCCCGTCGGCGGCCGCTCGGCCCTCGCCTGGTCGGGCATCGTTAGCGCCCGCGACACGTAACCGCTAGCGCCCAGCGCCCGCAACACGTAACCGCTAGCGCCCAGCGCCCGCTAAGGCCCTGGGCCAATGACCAGTGGGGCCTCGCCCCTGAGAAAAAAGGAGGAAAATAAAATAATAAGAATAAAAATACTAATTAATTAATTAATTAACTAAGTTAATTAACTTAATTAATCGTGTTTAATTGACCTAATTAATCTGTTAATTAAACTAACTAGGTTAATTAGTTAAAAGTCAATGACTAACAGACCCCACACGTCAGTTTGACTAAGTCAACAACCGGTTGACTGTCGACATCATGCTGACATCACACTAGCATCATAATTACATTTTCTAGTTAAATTAATTTAATTAATTCAAAAATGAATTAAATCTTTAAAAATTAATATAAAATAACCCATAGCTCGGATGAAAATACTTTGTACATGAAAGTTGCCCAGAACGATGAGACGAATCTGAATAGGCAGCTCGTTTGTCCGCCACACATCCCTAGCATAGCGAACACGCAACTTCCCCTCTCCGGTTCACCTGTCCAAAAACGCAAAACACCAGGGATACTTTCCCGGATGTTTCCCCCCTTCGCCGGTATCACCTACTACCGCGTTGGGGCACACCTAGCACCGCGTATTGCCATGTTACGCTTTGTATTGCTTTGATTGCTCTAATATTTATTTGTGTTCCCCCTCCGTTACTTCTTTCCGGAAGACCTCGGGACCGCCGTCGATACCCCCGTGATCGACTACATCAACGATGACCCCTCCTTCTTGCCAGAGCAACCAGGCAAGCCACCCCCCCCTTGATCACCAGATATCGCCTATTCTTTTCTATACTGCTCGCATTAGAGTAGTGTAGCATGTTACTGTTTGGTTACTCCTATTATGTTGCATAGCCTATCATTGTTGCTACAGTCGTTGATACCTTACCCGGAATCCTAAATGCTTAGTATAGGATGCTAGTTTATCATCATTGGCCCTACATTCTTGTCAGTCTGCCTTGCTATACTATCGGGCCGTGATCACTCGGGAGGTGATCACGGGTATATACTATACATATATACATACTATACAGATGGTGACTAAAGTCAGGTCGGCTCATTGAGTACCCGCAAGTGATTCAGATATGGGGGCTGAAAGGACAGGTGGCTCCATCCCGGTAGAGGTGGGCCTGAGTTCCCGACGGCCCCCGACTATTACTTTGTGGCGGAGCGACATGGCAAGTTGAGACCACCTAGGCGAGATGTGGGCATGGCCCTGGTCGGCGTTCGCGATTACTTCATAATAACATGCTTAACGAGATCTTGGTATTTGATCTGAGTCTGGCCACTGGCCTATACGCACTAACCAACTATGCGGGAACAGTTATGGGCACTCGACGTCATGGTATCAGCCGAAGCCTTCTTGACGTCAGCGACTAAGCGGCGCGCACCGGGTTGGACTGGAACGCCTGATCTTGTATAAGGGAGGCTAGGTCTACTCACCGACCGCGTACGCAACATGCAGGTGTGCAATGGGCGATGGGCCCAGACCCCTGCGCGCATACGATTTAGACCGGCGTGCTGACCTCTCTCTTGTGCCTAGGTGGGGCTGCGACGTGTTGATCTTCCGTGGCCGGGCATGACCCAGGAAAGTGTGTCTGGCCAAATGGGATCGAGCGTGTTGGGAAATGTGGTGCACCCCTGCAGGGAAGTTAAACTATTCGAATAGCCGTGATCTTCGGTAACAGAACGACTTGGAGTTGTACCTTGACCTTATGACAACTAGAACCGGATACTTAATAAAACACATCCAGACAAGTTCCAGAGATATCCCGGTGATTGCTTTCCCACAGGGCGATGAGGGGAGGATCGCCGGGTAGGATTATGCTATGCGATGCTACTTGGAGGACTTCAATCTACTCTCTTCTACTTGATGTAAGACGGAGGCTGCCAGAAGCGTAGTCTTCGATAGTACTAGCTATCCCGCTCTTATTCTGGCATTCTGCAGTTCAGTCCACCGATATTGGCCTCCTTACACATATACCCATGCATATGTAGTGTAGCTCCTTGCTTGCGAGTACTTTGGATGAGTACTCATGGTTGCTTTGCTCCCTCTTTTTCCCTGTTTTCCTCTTCCTCTCAGATGCCGCAACCAGACGTTGGAGCCCAGGAGCCAGACGCCACCGTCGATGATGACTCCTACTACTCTGGAGGTGCCTACTACTACGTGCAAGCCTCTGACGACGACCAGGAGTAGTTTAGGAGGATCCCAGGCAGGAGGCCTGCGCCTCTTTCGATCTGTACCCCCAGTTTGTGTTAGCCTTCTTAGGGCAAACTTGTTTAACTTATGTCTGTACTCAGATATTGTTGCTTCCGCTAACTCGTCTATGATCGAGCACTTGTATTCGAGCCCTCGAGGCCCCTAGTTTGTATTATGATGCGTGTATGACTTATATATGTTGTAGAGTTGTGTTGTGATATCTTCCCATGAGTCCCTGATCTTGATCGTACATGTTTGCGTGCATGATTAGTGTATGATTGAATCGGGGGCGTCACAAGTTGGTATCAGAGCCGACTGCCTATAGGAACCCCCCTTCCACACTCCTTGGCCGAAGTCGAGTCTAGTCACTACAAAACTTTTACTAACATGGATGTGTGCCTTACGGGCCCACGTCGCCATTGGGTGGTATTAGGATCTTTTACTCCTCGTCTATACTCTGGGACTCTGATCTCTCTTCTATTCGGGTTAAATGATTTTGCTAACTCTAACTCTTGGTTCTCGTAACTATTTCTCCCAAAGAGCCCTCATTCCGGAAGATCACCTGCTTCGTCAAAAGATTCTGAGGATATCCCTTGATATTTTCCTGAGACCCTTGTGCTCATCGCCTTTGCAATTCACTGCCACCAATATATCCCTATGGATATCTGCATGCACTTGTTATTCTCATGATCATTTCTCATCGCTCTTGTTGTTACAAGATGCCTCGAACTATTCTCCGTTGTCCCGAGAATCCCTTGAGTTTACGGTCTTGCGGTTTTATTTTGCATGAAAAGCCTTATGGTTTTTTTCTCACAATTATTAAGGATCCGTTCTTCTCAATTGTTCATGTGTCTCGCGTAATTATTCGGAATACTTTTCGATCTTTCAAAAATCATATGCAGCCTGTTACTCTTGAAACTCTTGCCTGCTTGTATTATGATTAATTCCATATGACTAGTAGTCCTCGTTAACATCCCTTGTCTTAGTCATTTTGAGCCTATTGATTCAATGTGCGCATACACACGCAAACATCAGGTTATCCTTTTTAAAATTATCTTTCCGGCTCAGGCGTCATTCCGTACATGAGTTGGTTCTTGGCAATTCAAACCTTTATTGATTGCCCAACTAAGTGTTTTCAACCTATCCTTCCTTGATTACAGCGTCTGCTTCTCATCCTTCGTTTTGGAACCATAATTTCTTCTATTTAAGCATCAGACTAATCAGGTGATCCTTGAATCTGGTGCCTCTGCATTCTTTCTTCCTCTGAGTGAGTACCGATACTCACATCAGCTTTGTTGCGGATCGCCCGATCCATTGTTGGATTTTTATCCGACAATGTCCTTCATATTCAATCACCTTGTGAGTTCTTCCCCTGATACATAATGCCTTTGGTATCCTCTGCTTGGCCAACCATGCTCTGCTTTCGAGCTTGTGTATTTACTTTTGAAACTTCCGGTATATGTTACTAAGATGCCCGATGGGTTGAACCTATGCCTTCCCCTAATCCGAGAGAACCCGAAAGTTTTAACAAGTCATATTCTTACGGTGTTCTACCAGATAAAATTCCAACACTACAACTATATCAAAGCAAGAGGTGAATGAAATGATATGCATTAAAGAAGTGGGAGTCGACCTTGAACTTTGTGTTCATGCCCATGAAAATGATGTAGACCGTCTCGGAAACTTCTTGCAAAATGATTATCCAGCTGTATGATTCTTTCGGTATTCTTGAAATTGATTTGTTACAGTTATGGTTCTGACCATGTTGTCCTGATCTAATATATCTGATGGGAATTCATTCCAGTGCCTCATCTATTTTTGGCAAGGTTGAAGTATCTACTGTCATAGGTCAATAATTCAGTTCTACTACTATCATGTTCTACCTTTGAGTATTACCCCCTGGAATCTCGGAGATGTCTTGCCATTGCACCACAACTTACTAACTTTGTTGAAGTAATGTCTTTCCTTGTCGTAATCACTCTACGGGTTCTGGGTTCTTGTCAACCGACGACACCGACTAGTGAAATTATTCCGCACTACAAATCACATACCCCTAGTATTTTTACTAGGAAATTCTAAACTCAATCTGGTCATTCCTAGACTATCGGCTGCATCTTGTTCTTGCTACCTTTGATTGTGCTACCACGTCCTTCTCACGAATTCTTTAGTGTGTGAGCACGACTTACGTCGAGCTTTCAATATCATGTTGCTTGTCTTGAAAGACAACTTTGGTTCCGAGCTGGCATCTTATATATTGATCCTATAACTAGCCACTTCGTCATTCCCTTACTTGTTGCCGTTGTTGTTTGGTTGCATCCTCTTGAAACCTCCCAGCAAATGTGTCGGGTCACCTTTAAAACTTTGACTTCTTCCGAGATACCAACTGTGTTCATGATGAGAATACCCTGTTTTCCCTCGATGATTTTTATTATCATCGACCACACCCTTGACTTCCCTTCATCACGAACTTGTCCACTTTATGAATACAACTTGCTCTCTAGATAGTGTTGTGTTCTGCCTTGAAGTATTACTGTCTTTTGTGTCGAGAATGTTGTGGGGATTGCTCCACCTCTTAGAAATTCTTGGTATGATGATACTTCTCACCATCACCATTCTTCCTTGGTCCCCATGTTGTTTTTAACCAGGATACCAATACGCTAATGATGTTGTTTGAGTTCTGTACTTCTAGCAACCTTATTGCTTAGAAGTTAATGATCGACAGTTCGTTCTTAGACTGTTGGTTGCTGAATCATCACTCTATCATTGATCTTGCTGTCTAAGGCCATATTTCGGGCACACTTTTCAACTAATGATTGATGGTGTATATTTTCCTCGAGCATACAACATTATATCATTTGAATTGACAAGTGTCATCTTCTTGTTTACATTATTGTGGAAATCCATATGTTTGGAATTCTCGATGAATTGTCGCTGAGCCCATCAGCCACCTCCTTATCCCCTCCTTGGTTTAATGATGAACTATTGTTTTAGGAACCTGCTCCCATAGTTCATTTCCCGGGAATCTTGCAATATCTTTTCGTCGATTTGTGTCGCACCTTTTCTTCTCGGACATCCCAAGTCTGAGGTATGCTGACACCAACCAGATCTGAATCTTGATCAGATATGATGGTTGGAACATATTTTCAAGAGTTATAACATTGGTCTTTATATGACCCAGTAAGGTGATGTCATGCTTAGCAAACCTGGCCGGAGGACCTATTGTTATAGTATCCTCTTTAGCTAGGTTAACCATTCTTCCATGAGGAAATTGTAAGACTTATTCTATAAGTTGTTCCTGATGAATCCTTTGCGTATCCAGAGTCCGACCTTTGATTGAAGACCATGTCAATGCTATCTCGAAGCATGTATGTGGTCATCCAAATTTCAATAAGAGCATTTGAAGCACAATACAAAATTTTCCTTATCAATTATCCAAACACCGTTGTTTGGGTAATGTCATGAAGTTCCTCTCTCCTTACCTAAATGGTTTTCTACTTTCTATCCTGTCATGGATATCGTGCTCTGCTTGCCCTTTGGAAGGATATACCCCCTGAAATATGTGCTTAAACACGACGGTCATCACGGTCATCGAAATTCAATGCATAAGTAGGCATGGCTTAGTGCGCTAGCTTACTGTGGAATACTAGAAAAACTGAAATTTTGACTGTGTCGTCCCGTCCGTCTGTGTTGGGTCGCACGCCGGCATGACGGTCAAACGAGTGCACTCGAATCATCCAGATGAGGTACTCCCTCCTTGTTAATAATGATTCCACCACTCACCATCTACTCCCTCCGTCCGGGTTTATTAGTCATGTGAGCCAAACAGCAAGACCAAGGCATGGCAATAATTAACTGCATGCAAAAGTTTAAGCCTAATTAATTCCAGCAATTTAAGCTGGTACATGCGTGCCCTCAGCTGCGACTCGTTGCATGCTGCTCCGCGTACTGGTTGCGAGCGATTCTGAGTGGCTGCATGCAGTCAACCGTAATTAAGGCAGCTAACTGATGCAAAAAAGTTGCGCTTTAATTGTTGCGGGCCTTTTAAATCTGAACAGTTTACTGTAGCTCATGGGCCTTTTAAACCCGGACGGAGGTTGGTGAGATTTTTGAATTAAGTCCTGCAAACCATAAAGGAGGTACTAATACGTGCGTGATCCTCTATTTATTCGTGTAGTGTCGAGTAGGTCGTTTCTTGAATTGAGCCCTGCAAACCGAAAAGGAGGTAGTACATGTGTGATCCGCTATTTATGCGTGTAGGATCAAGTAGGTCGGATAGTATACATGTAGGATCGAGTAGGTCGGATGGTGTACGTGTACAATCGCATTAGCTGATGAACGTTCGCTGGGAGATAAGGCATTTGTGAACGTTTTGCTGGCAGTTTCTTCAGATTTGCATGGAATTTTCTTTAGAGCAGCTTGTTAGTTTCTTCAGAGGTAGGCATTTTTATTCAAAAAACTGCCACTTCGGATCTTGCGTTGCAACTAAAACTGCCAGGAGCGCATTAGTAGGCTAGCTAGTGATCGATCAGTAACTTGTAAACTCTGAGCGAACAGAAATAAGGAACTGTTAGTAACTTGTAAACACTGAGAACATAGAAATAAGGATCATGCTGTGCATAGCAGTAAGAGCCGATCCATTTGAAATGTTCACACGAGACTCACAGGCCTGGAATTGTAATATGTTTGCATTAGTAGCCCAAATTCAAAACCAACTAGTACGATTCCCATACATAAGACCAACATGTTAATGCATCTCAATGATTCACAGATCATATACAAATATGTAGCTCCAAAAGCTATGATCTAGAAAAAACATCTGTTCTTCCTACTAACATGGATGCTTCTCTTGGCCAACATTTAGTACAGAGTGAAAGACAAATTTGTTTGTGAAGTCTACAATTCCTCTTGCAATTGTAAGTGGTTTCGCCAACAGCTGGAACCATGAGAATGAACCGCACATGATGGAGGAACATCCACTGCAATATGATTTGGTCTTCTCTCGATCACACGGTGAGACTATTTTTGGAATACAAACTTTAACTTAGGCAAAATGATGCCCATTGTATAACTAGACCAAAGCAATAAAGCACCTAGTGTTGGCCAACAAATAGTACAATACTACTTTTCTGCAGTCCAGGAAGTGACTATCCAATCTTTCTGTGTCTATTTTCATATGGCACTGCATGCAGTGACTATACTATTCTCTTGTGCAGTTCAACCAAAATTGCGGTCACTCTATTTGTGTGACAAATAGCAACGGGCAGACATCTCTGTCTGCACAAATATCAAGCAGCTAGTAAACATATACCCCACCTTGTATTTTTGGTTTAAACACGTCTCTTCCGCTTAGCATCTGTCATGTTTTGCACTGGACAATTTGATATAGTCATGTTTTGCCCTGGACAATTTCATACTGGATTGATTTGCTGGTTCAGAGCAGAAATATAGCACCTATTCTTCATCAGACCAAGGATATCCATGTTCGCAATGATGGAAGAGGTGAAATTGATACAACCGAAATTGAGCATCCAATCATTGAATCATGTCCTGCACCTCCAATGTAGGTCCACCCTACCAATAAATTCACATTCAAACCACTAGTATTACTATCTAATGACAGTACAAAAGAGTACCAAGATAGTAGCAAACTATGTACCTTCGAATGAACATCTCATAGTGCCACCAATTGGATATAAAGGTTTGGAAGAAAACATGCTCCTAATGTTGAACCATTTGGACTTTTTGTGCAGTTCCACTAACATCGAGCATCCCTATTTGCATAGATATTGAAAGTGTGATTACAATAAATGTGGCACTAGTTGAAGCATAGACTCACAAATATAAGCATTCTAATTTCTTAATGGGAAAAGGTAGCAAGACTGTTTCTAACCACCTGTTTGAAGGAATAAATAAGGCAATAGCGGCTGATGTCAGGAAGGCATACATAGTTTTTTCTGAAAAATTGAGCCATTCCTGACCTTCGCTCTTCTTTTAAGCATATTTTGTGCAGTTCAAGTAAAATAAAATGCCATCACCTCCTTGACAATTCAGTGACACTGTACAAAAGGAAATGACTTAACATTACATCATGATGTCAGGTATGTAGCCGATAGGCATTAGAGACAAACATACAGACCTCCTCTGATAACACAATGAACATTAATTTTAACAAAGGTGTGACTAGCTTTACCGGGATAATTTGAGTGAACTCTACACCCTATGTTCCTTAATATAATACGTTTTCGCAGTTCAATTTAAAGTACCCAAACGTCTAGTATTTAGAACAACGGGTAATAGTTTTCTTGAGCACATATCTGGGAAAGCTTTCCACACTTTATATATGTCCATACGCTAATGCAACACCATTCAAATAGTACAAATATACACTAATCCAGTGGTTAGTGCAACAGTAGAGTAGTTATTTTATTACAGGGTACAGTACAATGGTTTTACTAAACATATTTCCATAAGCTCTAGGACTGGAAGATTTCTATAAGAATTAACAATGCAAAATGTAAAGGTAACAAGTTTCAGCATTGGTATAATAGTTGTGCAAGAGCATTAAATCAAATACAAAAGTCTGAAGGTAACTAGCATTATTAACTAATGACAATACAAAAAATTGCAAACCATGTACCTTCAAGGTAAATACCATTTCGAACTCGATGGGACCTAAAAATTGCTATCCCAATCTTGATAATTTGTCAAACATAAAAACTTGATCGAACGAATCAAGAGAACAGCCGGAGGAGGAGGTGCCCACTCTTGACCTTTCCTCTTAACACTATACAAAAAAATGACTTATCTCATGAAAGTGAGGTATGTAATCTATAAGCATTAACAGTGCAAAAACCTGAAGGTAGTAACATGATTCATCGTTGGTATACTAGCTGTGCAACGGCATTAGAATGCCTTAGCTGAAAAATCTTTAATACATCCACAATCAACAGCTAACCCTGAAATAATCCAGTGACATTAAATGGCATTTCTTAAATTTATAGGTGGCATTAGACTGAGTGCGGCATTAGTTAAATGTGGCATCACTTCAGCAATAGCATTGCTTGACTTGACGGCTGGCGTTATACTAACAGCAAAAAAGTGGCAATAAGGGCACGGGGGGCCCATTCGGACAGTGGCGCACCAGTATGATGTACCTCCACGGACGCATAGAGTGGTGAGGGAGGTATTGTTGCCTAGAGCAACAAATATCCAGGCAACATATGTGGATTACGTCCCATTTTTGTTCTCTTTAGCCACCTTTTTCCTATGTGAGGACAACAACCCGATCCACCTGGTCATTCTCTATTGCGTTGTCATGCCTTTCTACGCTTCTTCAACCAAGAGACACGAGACTCATTCCTTAGCTACTGATTTTCCCCTTTTCAACCTAGATGCGGGTTTGATGCCTACTCTCTTGGACAGTGCAGTATCCCTTCCTTTCCTTATTCAACTCAGACATGGATTAGTCTGCATAAAGTAGGGTTTCCTTTAATAGTGCAAATTAAGGTTTTTGTCTGCTCGACCAGCAGAGCAGAGGATAGCAAATTGGGAAGATGGTGGAGTGGAAAAAGATCCACATGCAGTGACGTTGCAGATGGGGCAATAGAACAAGGGTATGGTCCGAAAAGAGGTAGCATACCTGAGGGTCGGCGGGAAGTGGCTTCGCTCGTGGTCGTCGTCCTACGCACACACTACGGCAACGAGCTTGGGGACAGAGACCATCCTGCGTGGGCGCTAGGTCTGAGAGGACGGCCTTGTCGTCAGTGTGTGACCTCGCTCGCCGACGACGAGTGCATCAATGATGCACGTCCTTTTCTTCCCCGGAAGATATGTGACCACCGGTGAGGAGGGAGAGAGAGGCCGTCTTTTTAGATCTGGAGAGAGGGTGATTGTGTGAGAAGCAAGTGGGCAGCCCTTAGCAAGAAAGCGTTGAAGCTCCAGCCTATATATCTTTTTTATACCACTAAAATTAGAGGTGGAGTAGTGGTAGAGTAGTTATATTTTCTTTGCATACAGTACCATTTAGTCGTGCTTCAAAACTAAACGGCACACCATTGAAAAAATAAAGGTCGATAACTAATGCGGCACCTTGGGCCAATGCGGCCAGATCACATTTTGCACGAGAAATGACACACCATTTTTTGTTGACATGTGGTCCCGTTCCAACATGTTAGTGAGACAGCGGAGAGTGCTTTTGTACAATTTCCTACCGGACGTCTATGTAGGCTGGGGCGCCTCTTCGCCTTTCCCTTCCGATTTGGAACTGCTGTCGCATGCTCTTCCTCCCTCCTCCATTTTCCTTCACCCTTCCTTCTGCCATTGTTCGATCGTCTTCTCCATGGAGGGAACAGGCCAAAAACGACCCCGTTATTCTTGCCCCAATCTGAAAGATGACGTCGTGGAGGAACTCATTCATCGGTGCGATGTCATCGCCTTAGCTAGCATGGCAGGTTCGTTCAAGACCATTGTCGACTCAACTAATAACATCATTACAAGGAACCCAAGGGTCCAGGAGCGGTTTGATCTCCTTATCTTCTTTGCTATAAGCCTGTTTGCATGGGCACGGACGACGGAGGCCTCGCCTTGTGCAAGTTGATGCTATTTGATAATGATATCTGTGATGTCAAGATGCCATCGCTTAAGGGTAAGGCCCGCGCTGGAGCAAATGGAGATTGGGTTGTTTATATTGGCTACAATTGCGAGTGGAAACTTGTGAATGTGTACACTCGTCATCGCATTCCACTTCCAAAAATCTCAGAGTGCCCTGAGGTTGAGCACACAGATGATCTATGTATGTTCAAATACGTTCATGGTGGATGTCATCTACGGAAGATAGCAATTTGTTGAGTTCCCAACTGCTCTTGGGATTACAAGAACTATGAAGTTGTTGCCATCTTCAACAAGCTTGTTGCCATCATTACTGCTTCCACGGCTCGTCCATGGATATTGCTCAAAAATCAATTTATGTACACGGATGAGTACTATGATGCAATTGCATACGAGCGTCTTGTGTTTGCCGCCACCAATCGTGGCACTGTTTTTGCATGGCATCCTCGTGGTTTCGATACGTTTGTCTTCCATCGTAATTATAATTGTTTCATCCACATGCATGCAGGTTAGCAAGTTTCCCTTTACTAATTAACCTTCTTGTGTTTCCAAGGTCCTGTGAACATTCCACCACCTATACTTGAAAATTTTTTATAACCAAGGCGGAGATGACGATGATGATGATCGCGAGCAAAACTTATATACTCAGTGGCGCCTGGCAACTAATTCCGAAGGATCACCTCTTCTTGTCTGTATACAGTGCACCGAGATTGTTACTACTAAGGGAGCACGTGTTGTCTCCCATGGTTGCCCTCTCCGGACCTATTCCAACACCCGTTGCAGGGTATTCGGGATGGATACTAGTGTGCTAGCGCCAACACCTTCTCCCTGGTTCAGTATTGATAGTCTTGGCGAAAACTCGCTCTTCCTTGGATCAAACTATCCAATGATGGTGAAAGGCGATCCAGCTGCTGTTGACACAATGTAACTACCATTTATGAGAAGAAACTGTATCTATACCTCGGACATTGCGGTGGTTCCCTACCCTGGTCCTGATATAGGATGCTTCAGCCTAGATGATCAGTCATGCGTTGCTCTCGATATTGACAATAGTTGGCCCTTCCCAGAGCACCTATGGTTCAAAGCAAGCGTTTCCAACGCCGAGGATTGGTTGAGATGATTCATTTCATTGCCTGTTATTTGTTGTGTGATGAAAACTTTAGTATTTGTAGAATGGTTTGTTGGAAATAATCTATAATCCAACATGTATCCTCGTTGTTGTTGTGTGTTGATGACTTGTTGTATGTAATGGATGGTACATTTGCAAATGCATGTCATAAACTCAATTTATGAGTGATTTTCAAGTCACTTCTTGGAGTGTGAGTACCGTAGTAGTATAGCCAGCATCCAGTTAGTATATGAAGTTGCCACATCACATAGAGCCAACCTAATATTAGAGTATGCTAGCCCTCCACCGACGCGCCGCTTCAAATGGCGAACAAAGTGAGAGGTCGTGTCACCTTGTGTCCAGATCTGAGATGCCACGTGTACCAGATGAATGACTCCAAGTTCGACCACCGTGATGCTAGGTGTGAGCTAAGGAACACTATTGGAGAGACCCCCCTCATAATTTTCCTGCATTGGTCGTTTGATTCATAGGATAGAATGCTATGGGATTTTTCCCCTATGTAATCATGTTTTAATTGGCAATCTAGCATCCACTCCAACTTTTGTTTCACTTCCTTTGTTCCTACGAAGAGAGTACTTGCTCTAAATGATGTGTCGCTGCAAGAGCCGCCTATATTAATTAACCATGCTCTAAAAAGATGGACCAACTTTGGCTATAGTAGTATTGTACTAGGTTAGTAGGTGACCTTGCGCTTGGCTCTTATCCTCTTCTGGAAGTCGAACAATAATGATGGTACTACAGTAGCACTTCTGGCAATCTAACACCAAATGAACTACTGCACGTCCACCCCTTGTAAGCAAAAGTTTCTCCTCGTGCTGCGAGCCACCACACATGCATTGGCGAGGGAGAAGGTGTAGTAAGCAAGCTTCTCATTGAGTTGATGGGACACATCAAAGTTATTTAGTACTCTCTTAAAAAAGGGCCGACCATGTCCATGGCTACCATCCCATGCTCTTTCATTGAGTAAGTGCACTATTCACATGCCATTGAGGAGAAAAAAATATTGCGTAGTACTAGGTGCCATCGAAGTGCACGACTCACTTACACACTACATATCTCCATTTTCTTGCATGACACATCCACATTGATGCTAGATGTCCCGCGTGTCGGAAAAAGGATGAACAAAGCTCATGTCTTAAATGAAAGAGTGGAATAACATAGATTCCCGACGACCGAGAAGGAGCAACAAACCTCGCGGTGGAGCGTCTGCACTCATAATATTTTATATTATTCAGCGATATAAAATCAACCAAATCTCTCCATGTTCCTATACCATTCTATAGTATGAGAATAACTTTGAACGTAAGCCATTGATTCACTCTATCCAATGGTCATAGTTGGAAAATCCAAACAAAACCAAGCATTGGATCAACTCTTTTAGCACTCAGATTGTTGCTGCCTGCCCACCTAGCCCACCTATATATCCGCTCATGTGTGATGACCACAGGAGCTATCCACTCATATTGTATGTTAAAAAAATAAAGGTTGATAACTAATGCGGCACTAACGCGGCCAGATCGCATTTTGCATGAGAAATTACACACCATGTTTCGTTGACATGTGGTCCCGTTCCAACATGTCAGTGAGACGATGGCGAGTCCTTTTGTACAATTTCTGAACGGACTTCTATGAAGACCGGGCGCCTCTTCGTGTACCGTGGAAACCGTCCACCGTCTCTTCGCCTTCCCCTCTCGATTTGGAACTGTTGTCGCACTCTCTTCCTCCCTCCTCCATTTGCCTTCACCCTTCCTTCTGCCATTGTTCGATCATCTTCTCCATGGAGGGAACAAGCTAGAAACGACCCCGTTATTCTTGCCCCGATCTGAAAGATGACATGGTGGATGAACTCATTGATCGGTGCGACGTCATCACCTCGGCTAGCATGGCAGGTTCGTTCAAGACCATTCTCAAGTCAACTAATAACATCATTACAAGGAACCCAAGGGTCCAGGAGCGGTTTGATCTCCCCTATCTTCTTCGCCGTGACCCTGCTGACTGGCGCACGGACGACAAAGGCCTCGCCTTGTGTAAGTTGATGCCGCTTGATAATGATACGTGTGATGTTAAGATGCCATCACTTGAGGGTAAGGCTTGGGCAGACGCAAATGGAGATTGGGTTGTTTATATTGGGTCCAACTGCGAGTGGGAACTTGTGAATGTGTAACTCGTGACCGGGTTCCACTTCCAAAAATCTCGGACTGCCCAGAGGTTGAGCACACCGGTATTCTATGCACATTCAAATACGATCGTGGTGATTGTTGTCTACAGAAGATAGCAATTTGTTGAGTTCCCAACCACTCTTGGGATTACACGAACTATGAAGTTGTTGCTATCTTCGACAAGCTTGTTGCCATCCTTACTTCCATGCCTCGATGAAAATTGCTTAAAAATCAATTTCTGTATACGGATGAGTACTGTGATGCAATTCAATACAAGGGTCTTGTATTTGCTGCCACTACTCGTGGCACTGTTTTTGCATGGGATCCTTGTGCTTTCGGTACGTTTGTCTTCCACCATAATTATAATTGTTTCATCCACATGCATGTGGGTTAGCTAGTTTCCGTTTACCAATTAACCTTCTTGTGTTTCCAAGGTCCTGTGGACATTCCACCACCTATAATTTAAAAAAATTATAACCAAGGGGGAGATGACGATGGTTATGGTCACGAGCATGAGGACTCAGTGGCGCCTGGCAACTTATTCCGATGGACCACCTCTTCTTGTCTGTGTACAGGGCACTGCTGATGATACTAAGGAAGCAGGTGTTGTCTCGCATGGTCGCACTCTCTGGGCGTATTCCAACATCCGTTGTAGGGTAATCGGGATGGATGCTAGTGTGCTAGCGCCAACACCTTCTCACTGGTTCAGTACTGATAGCCTTGAAGGAAACTCGCTCTTCCTTGGACAAAACTATCCAATGATGGTGAAAGGCGATCCAGCTGCTGTTGACACAATGTTACTACCATTTATGAGAAGCAATTGTATCTATACCTTGGACATTGATCTGCTTCCCTACCGTAGCCTTCACAATATGCGTCCTGACATAGGCCACTTCAGCCTGGATGATCAGTCCTGCGTTGGTCTCGAGATTAATAGTAGCTGGCCCTTCCCAGAGAATCACTTCTGGTTCAAAGCAAGCATTTCCAACGCCGACGAGTGGTTGAGCTGAAGTTCATTTGATTGCTTGTTATTTGTTGTGTGATGAAAACTTTAGTATTTATAATGTATCCTTGTTGTCGTTGTGGGTTGATGACCTGTTGTATGTAATAAAATTATATGCCTTTGATAAACTTACTAAATTTATGAATGGCTTTTGAGTCGCTTCTCTGAGTGGGTGCTGCGATGAGGCAAAAAAATATTTTCTGAATACATAATTGTACGTGCATTGCAATAGGTTATCAGATCAGGCCAATCAACAATAGTACATTATTTGTACTAGCTTCACATGCTTCGTGCGTCAGGCGGCTGTGTTTACTGTAGCTGTGAATCCCATCATCCTAGGTCCTCGCATGAGTCCAGTAGAAATTGCATTATGATGTTTGGGTTCAAACTTTCAAAACTTCTGCACTATCTCTACGTCTACGTATATGTAATACAACAAGTTTTAAACTTGAGACCAACCACCCACCCTCACAAAGGACACTTTTTAACCTAGCACAGACTCGAGGAAATTTCGCCACAATGTGAGGTGGGCCATATGTTAATGTGTTTGCTATACGTAACCAGCACCTCGAATCCTCGATACTATATAGGAGTAGTAGGGTTGCATGGGCTAGAACAAGCATTCACGTTCAGGAGTACGGCACACGCCACCGACACGACTTCCATCTGACACCATATTTCTTGGAGTCCGTGCTACAGCTATCTCTTCAACCTCATTGTTTCTCTAACTCAGCCATCGCGCGGCGGGCGAGGTGGAGGTTTGCCGATAGTCAGTTTACTCAACTGTGGTCCCATTTGTAAGGCCAACTCCAATGCACGACCCCAAACGGACCTTTGTTTTTCTTGGATTCTGTCCATTTGGGTAGGGCAATGGGGTCGTGTTCGGGCCATTTCTCAGATGTGGTGGTCGTGCGCCCAACGCGCGAACGCATCCCGACCGCGTACATTTTTCTTTGCAAACACATATCTTTTTTTCATCATTGATTTTTGGTACATGGAAATACATCACCAAAATTTTACTAGAAAAGCAAGACCAAAGAAAACAAGAACCACAAGAATACATTTTAGAAGATATCCAACTTCCATAACTGCTCCTGTAAGTTGGTCTGCGAAGGCTCGATCTTGCGTGCTTCTTTCTTCTTCGAGTGTAAAGAAGTAGATGTTGCTTCTCGCATCTAGTCTCATGTATAGCCTCTATTCTATCAACTAGTGCACTAGTATCATCTCTAGCCTCTATGCTAGCTAAAAGTGTTAGAACACCTACTAAATTGCGCTCTATCAATATATCGATGTACTCTTCTTCCCAATACCAAAACTTGCATCCATTCTACACAATTAAATTTTAAGTTAGCACAACTAGTCTAATCCGAGAGCACAACCGAAGATTTGGTCAAGTTCTTCCTCCTTTTAATGACACGTGGGACATCCAACATCCAGGTCGTGTCATGCAAGAAAATGGAGTGGTAGTTGAAGCCACGTGATGTGCATCTTGGGTTAAACTGTAAATAGAATCTTACTACTCTTGAGTAACTCCAAAAGCGGCCACGGTGATCTTTATTGGATTTGTTTTTCATCACCAGCACGTCGAGGTGAAAGATGTGCAGGTTTAGTGGGTCCTCTTGCGTTTTCACTGACATGTGGGAGCGCATATGAGCAAACAGACGATGGGCTCCGCGCGTCTGCTGGCTGGCTGTGAAGAGAGATAGAGGAGGGCTGAGCACGGACTCCAAGAAATTTGTTCTACATAACCAGCACCTCGATATAAGCTCAATATAGTGGGGTGGCATGGGCCATAACTAGCATTCATGTCTAGCAGTACGACACACGCCACCCACACGAGTCCCATCCGACACCAATTTTCTTGGAGTCCGTGCTACAACCATCTCTTCTCCCTCATGTTTTCTCAGCCATCGCACGGTGGGCGGGGTGGGGGTTTGCCGATAGTCGGTTTGCTCAACTATGGTCCCACTTGTAAGTGAAAATGCAACACAACAAGCATTCCCCCTTGAGCGGCATGCCAGACCAACCGTGTGGGGGTGCGACGCGAACACAGCAGGCTTTTCCTTTTTGAAATTGTAACTTGTAAAATTTGGTTCTACTGCATGGCCCGACCGATCAATAGAAATAACGATTTTCCCTAGAGTAATGAGAAATTTGGTTCTGGCGCAGTTAATGCATGGAGTACATATGAAAATTATGAAGTTGATGCGAAAGGTAAGGTAATTACTAGTAGTACCATATACTACTACATGGATTTGATGGAAAGATAAAGATACATACAGATCCATCAATGACATACTCACGCCCTAGTGCGTCGGGTCACCAACCGACGTGTGAGGAGCAGCTGTGTTGGCGGCGAGCTCAACGTGCTTCTGAACAATGTCGTCCAAGGTTGCCCTGTGGTCCAAGAAGGCCAGCGTCCTATCGTCCTCCTCTTGCATGTAGTAGTCCTTGTGGATGATTTGCGCGTAGGCATGGGTGATAATGTTGATGGTGTCTTGCTGCGCCAGGCGCTGCGCGGCGAGCTCGACCTCGAGGTGGACATTCTCCGGCACGACGGCGGGCAGTCACAGGGCCACCAGTGTGTCGAAGAGGTTGTCACCATAGAGGCCGTTAAGGGTGGCAGGCATCGCAGAGCCTGGGCGCGTGGGCTGGAGGCATACGTCAAGGTCGTCCATGAGCTTCTTGACGACAGTGAACTTGCCAAGGAAGCCGACGAGGACCTCATCGAACAAGGAGACGAAGCTATCATCCAAGCAGCCCCTTGCCCTGGTGGTCTCAAGCACTAAGTGGAGACGTTCCTCGGTGCCGGGCAGCAGACCTAAAGCATTATTTTCATGATCTACTTGCATAGAAATTTTACTACTCTCCACATAAGCAAATTTCTTCTCATGAATAGTAGTGGGAGCAAACTCAAAAAGATAATTATCATGTGAGGCATAATCCAATTGAAAACTAAAATCATGATGACAAGTTTCATGGTTATCATTATTCTTAATAGCATACAAGTCATCACAATAATCATCATAGATAGCAACTTTTTTCTCATAATCAATTGGAACCTCTTCCGAAATAGTGGATTCATCACTAAATAAAGTCACGACCTCTCCGAATCCACTTTAATCAATATAATCATCATAAATAGGAGGCATGCTTTCATCATAATAAATATTCTCATCAAAACTTGGGGGACAAAAAATATCATATTCATCAAACATAGCATCCCCAAGCTTGTGGCTTTGCATATAATTAGCATCATGGGTATTCAAAGAATTCATACTAACAACATTGCAATCATGCTCATCATTCACATATTTTATGCCAAGCATTCTATGCAATTCTTCTTCTAGTACTTGAGCACAATTTTCCTTCCCATCATTTTCACGAAAGACATTAAAAAGATGAAGCGTATAAGGCAAACTCAATTCCATTTTTTTGTAATCTTCTTTTATAAACTAAACTAGTGATAAAACAAGAAACTAAAAGATTCGATTGCAAGATCTAAAGATATACCTTCAAGCACTCACCTCCCCAACAACGGCACCAGAAAAGAGCTTGATGTCTACTACGCAACCTTCTTCTTGTAGATGCTGTTGGGCCTCCAAGTGCAGAGGTTTGTAGGACAGTAGCAAATTTCCCTCAAGTGGATGGCCTAAGGTTTATCAATCCGTGGGAGGCGTAGGATGAAGATGGTCTCTCTCAAACAACCCTGCAACCAAATAACAAAGAGTCTCTTGTGTCCCCAACACACCCAATAAAATGGTAAGTTGTATAGGTGCACTAGTTCGGCGAAGAGATGGTTATGCAAGTGCAATATGGATGGTAGATATAGGTATTTGTAATCTGAAAATATAAAAACAGCAAGGTAGCAAGCGATAAAAGTGAGCGTAAACGGTATTGCAATGCTAGTAAACAAGGCCTAAGGTTCATACTTTCACTAGTGCAAGTTCTCTCAACAATAATAACATAACTGGATCATATAACTATCCCTCAACATGCAACAAAGAGTCACTCCAAAGTCACTAATAGCGGATAACAAGCAAAGAGATTATTGTAGGGTACGAAACCACCTCAAAGTTATCCTTTCTGATTGATCTATTCAAGAGTCCGTTGTAAAATAACAGGAAGCTATTCTTTCCATTCGATCTATCATAGAGTTTGTACTAGAATAACACCTTAAGACACAAATCAACCAAAACCCTAATGTCACCTAGATACTCCAATGTCACCTCAAGTATCCGTGGGCATGATTATACAATATGCATCACACAATCTCAGATTCATCTATTCAACCAACACAAAGTACTTCAAAGAGTGCCCCAAAGTTTCTACTGGAGAGTCAAGACGAAAACGTGTGCCAACCCCTATGCAGAAGTTCACAAGGTCACTGAATCCGCAAGTTGATCACCAAAACGTACATCAAGTAGATCACGTGAATATCCCATTGTCACCAGAGATAAGCACATGCAAGACATACATCAAGTGTTCTCAAATCCTTAAAGACTCAATCCGATAAGATAACTTCAAAGGGAAAACTCAATCCATTACAAGAGAGTAGAGGGGGAGAAACATCATAAGATCCAACTATAATAGCAAAGCTCACGGTACATCATGATCGTGCCAAATAAAGAACACGAGAGAGAGAGAGAGATCAAACACATAGCTACTGGTACATACCCTCAGGCCCGAGGGTGAACTACTCCCTCCTTGTCATGGAGAGTGCCGGGATGATGAAGATGGCCACCGCTGAGGGATCCCCCCTCCGACAGGGTGCCGGAACGGGCTCCCGAGAGGTTTTTAGTGGCTACAGAGGCTTGCGGCGATGGAACTCCCGATCTATTGTGTTTTCAGGGTACGTGAGTATATATAGGTGAAGGAAGTCGGTCAGGGGAGCCACGAGGGGCCCATGAGGGTGGGGGCGCGCCCTGGACCCTCGTGGCCACCTCGTTGCTTCCTTGACGTCTACTCCAAGTCTCCTGGATTGCATTTGTTCCAAAAATAACTCTCCCGAAGGTTTCATTCCATTTGGACTCCGTCTGATATTCCTTTTCTGTTAAACACTCAAATAGGCAAAAAAACAACAACTTGGACTGGGCCTCCGGTTAATAGGTTAGTCCCAAAAATAATATAAAAGTGTATAATAAAGCTCATTAAACATCCAAAACTGATAATATAATAGCACGAATACTTCATAAATTGTAGATACGTTGGAGACGTATCAACATCCCCAAGCTTAATTTGCTGCTCGTCCTCGAGTAGGTAAATGATAAAAGAAAGAATTTATGAAGTGTGAATGCTAGCAGGTGCACAAGTTTGATCAATGATAATTTCAGTCACCTTTTCTAGCATCATTATATGTCATAGCAGTAGCTCATCTCATAAAGCTTTTCATGATCAAGTAACAAGCTATTCACATGTTAAAGTATAGATCATAAACTTTCTTGAAACTAACAAACTATATTCTCAGTCATCAAACAATTGCAATTCATCTTATTTTCAGGAAGGGTCTATGTCAGAGCTTTGATTTAGGAAACTCCACATACTCAACTATCATTTAATCTTTCACAATTGCTAGCACTCACGTGATATTTATGGGTTCAAAGTTTTAATCGAACATAGAGAAAGATAGGGGCTTATAGTTTTGCCTCCCAACCTTTTACCTCAAGGGTAATGGCAACAATAATAATCTATGAACGTCTATATCCAAGTGGATATATATATCCAGATCACCCCAACATAAAGTGCTTGCCAAAAGAAAAAATGTAAAAAGGAAAGGTGGTGATCACCATGACTCTTGCATAAGGGTAGAAGATAGTAGTAAAAGATAAGCCCTTCACAGAGGGAAGTAGAGGTTGTCATGCGCTTTTATGGTTGGATGCACAAAATCTTAATGCAAAATAACGTCACTTTATATTGTCACTTGTGATAAAGACCTTTATTATGCAGTCCGTCGCTTTTATTTCTTCCCTATCACAAGTTCGTATAAAGCTTATTTTCTTCGCACTAATAGATCATACATATTTAGAGAGCAATTTTTATTGCATCCACCGATGACAACTTACTTGAAGGATCTTATTCAATCCTTAGGTAGGTATGGTGGACTCTCATGGCAAAACTGGTTTAAGGGATGTTTGGGAGCACAAGTAGTATTTCTACTTGGTGCAAAGAATTTGGCTAGCATGAGAGGGAAAGGCAAGCCCAACATGTTGGACGATCCAAGACAATATAACGTTCAGATATAGGAAAACATAACCCATTAAGTTGTCTTCCTTGTCCAACATCAACCTTTTAGCATGTCATATTTTAATGAGTGCTCACAATTGCAAAAGATGTCCAAGATATTAAATTTATATGTGAAATCTCCCTTCCTTCAATATTCTTTCATGAATTGTTCAAGTGACCAATACAATGTTTGCTAACCTTCAGTAAATTTACCACCTCTACTTCTTATATGTGAAGTCATTACTCCCCATGGGATAAGCATATGAAACATATATAATTTCATATTTATGATATTCAAATCATTCAACCATTTACTCATAAGATATAAGTGAAGCACACGAGTAAATGACAAACTACTTCCAAAAAGATATAAGTGAAGATCAATGAGTAGTTAAATAATTATGTAGCTATGTGAAGACTCTCTCTAATTTAAGAATTTCAGATCTTGGGATATTATTCAAACAACAAGCAAAACAAAAAACATGACATTTCAAGGATAGCACACATCATGTGAAGAAGCAAAAACTTAGGTTCAACAGATACTAACCGATAATTGTTGAAGAAGAAAGGTGGGATGCCTACTGGGTCATCCCCAAGCTTGGATGCTTGAGAGTTCTTGAAATATTATCTTGGGGTGCCTTGGGAATCCCCAAGCTTGAGCTTTTGTGTCTCCTTGATTCCTTTTATATCTCGGTTTTCTAAATCTCGAAAGCTTCATCCACACCAAACTCAACAAGAACTCGTGAGATAAGTTAGTATAAACCAATGCAAAGACCATACCATTTTATACTGTAACAAATCACAAAATTATTATTCAACATTGCATACTAAATGTCTCTGCATATTTAATACTCCTATCCTCAAATAGAATCAGTAAACAAGCAAACATATGCAAACAATGAAAACATAACAGCAATCCGCCAAAACAGTATAGTCTGTAAAGAATGCAAGATTCATCATGCTTCCCTAACGCCAAAAGTTATGAGAAAAATACTAAACTGTAGAAGATTTATCAGAGCTCAATATGCAAAAAGTTTCAATATTATATCATTCTCTTACTTTTCTAGGGAATTTTTGCAACAGCGGTAAACTTTCCATTTTGAAATAGAAACATGTATACTTGCATAATAAGCATGGTAAAGGCTATCCTAGACATTTTTATTGAAAATATAGATGCAAAAAATTATTCTAAATAACAGAAAGCAAATACTAACAAAATAAAATGATGCTCCAAGCAAAACACATATCATGTGGTGAATAAAAATATAGCTTCAAGTAAAGTTACCGATGAACGAAGACGAAAGAGGGGATGCCTTCCGGGGCATCCCCAAGCTTAGGCTCTTGGTTGTCCTTGAATATTACCTTGGGGTGCCTAGGGCATCCCCAAGCTTAGGCTCTTTCCACTCCTTATTCCATAGTCCATCGAATCTTTACCCAAAACTTGAAAACTTCACAACACAAAACTCAACAGAAAGTCTCATAAGCTTCGTTAGTATAAGAAAATAAAACCACCACTTAGTTACTGTTTTTAACTCATTCTAAATTCATATTGATGTAATATCTACTATATTCCAACTTCTCTATGGTTCATACCCTCCGATACTACTCATAGATTCATCAAAATAAGCAAACAACACATAGAAAACAGAATCTGTCAAAAACAGAACAGTCTGTAGTAATCTATATCATTCGAATACTTCTGTAACTCCAAAAATTCTGAAATAAATTGGTGGACCTGAGGAATTTATCTATTAATCATCTACAAAAATAATAAACCTAAAATCACTATCCAGTAAAAAAATGGAAGCTAATCGCGTGAGCGCAAAAGTTTCTGTTTTTTACACCAAGATCACATAGACTTCACCCAAGTCTTCCCAAAGGTTGTACTTGGCACAAACACTAATTAAAACATAAAAACACATCTAACCAGAGGCTAGATGAATTATTTATTACTAAACAGGAACAATAAGCAAATAAACATAAATAAAATTGGGTTGCCTCCCAACAAGCGGTAACGTTTAATGCCCCTAGCTATGCATGATGATTTCAGTGATGCTCACATAAAAGATAAGAATTGAAACATAAAGAGAGCATCATGAAGAATATGACTATCACATTTAAGTATGACGCACTTCCTATGCATAGGGATTTTGTGAGCAAACAACTTATGTGAACAGTAATCAACTAGCATAGGAAGGTAAAACAAGCAAATCTTCAAGATTTTCAACACATAGAGAGGAAACTTGATATTATTGCAATATGTAGAAGCATATGATCCTCTCTCATAATAATTTTCAGTAGCATCATGAATGAATTCGACCATATAACCAGCACCTAAAGCATTCTTTTTCATGATCTACTTGCATAGAAATTTTACTACTCTCCACATAAGCAAATTTCTTCTCATGAATAGTAGTGGGAGCAAACTCAACAAAATAATTATCATGTGAGGCATAATCCAACTGAAAACTAAAATCATGATGACAAGTTTCATGGTTATCATTATTATTAATAGCATACAAGTCATCACAATAATCATCATAGATAGCAACTTTGTTCTCATAATCAATTGGAACCTCTTCCGAAATAGTGGATTCATCACTAAATAAAGTCATGACCTCTCCGAATCCACTTTCATCAATATAATCATCATAAATAGGAGGCATGCTTTCATCATAATAAATATTCTCATCAAAAATTGGGGGACAAAAAATATCATATTCATCAAACATAGCATCCCCAAGCTTGTGGCTTTGCATATCATTAGCATCATGGGTATTCAAAGAATTCATACTAACAACATTGCAATCATGCTCATCATTCACATATTTTATCCCAAGCATTCTATGTAATTCTTCTTCTAGTACTTGAGCACAAATTTCCTTCCCATCATTTTCACAAAAGACATTAAAAAGATGAAGCATATGAGGCAAACTCAATTCCATTTTTTTGTAATTTTATTTTATAAACTAAACTAGTGATAAAACAAGAAACTAAAAGATTTGATTGCAAGATCTAAAGATATACCTTGAAGCACTCACCTCCCCGACAACGGCGCCAGAAACGAGCTTGATGTCTACTACGCAACCTTCTTCTTGCAGACGTTGTTGGGCCTCCAAGTTCAGAGGTTTGTAGGAAAGTAGCAAATTTCCCTCAAGTGGATGACCTAAGGTTTATCACTCCGTGGGAGGCGTAGGATGAAGATGGTCTCTCTCAAACAACCCTGCAACCAAATAACAAAGAGTCTCTTGTGTCCCCAACACACCCAATACAATGGTAAGTTGTATTGGTGCACTAGTTCGGCAAAGAGATGTTGATTCAAGTGCAATATGGATGGTAGATATAGGTATTTGTAATCTGAAAATATAAAAAGAGCAAGGTAGCAAGGGATAAAAGTGACCGTAAACGGTATTGCAATGCTAGGAAACAAGGCCTAAGGTTCATACTTTCACTAGTGCAAGTTCTCTCAACAATAATAACATAACTGGATCATATAACTATCCCTCAACATGCAACAAAGAGTCACTCCAAAGTCACTAATAGCAGAGAACAAACGAAGAGATTATTGTAGGGTACGAAACCACCTCAAAGTTATCCCTTCTGATCGATCTATTCAAGAGTCCGTAGTAAAATAACACGAATCTATTCTTTCCATTCGATCTATCATAGAGTTCGTACTAGAATAACACCTTAAGACACAAATCAACCAAAACCCTAATGTCACCTAGATACTGCAATGTCACCTCAAGTATCCGTGGGCATGATTATATGATATGCATCACACAATCTCAGATTCATCTATTCAACCAACACAAAGTACTTCAAAGAGTGCCCCAAAGTTTCTACCGGAGAGTTAAGATGAAAACGTGTGCCAACCCCTATGCATAAGTTCACAAGGTCACTGAACCCGCAAGTTGATCACCAAAACGTACATCAAGTGGATCACATGAATATCCCATTGTCACCATAGATAAGCACATGCAAGACATACATTAAGTGTTCTCAAATCCTTAAAGACTCAATCCGATAAGATAACTTCAAAGGGAAAACTCAATCAATTACAAGAGAGTAGAGGGGGAGAAACATCATAAGATCCAACTATAATAGCAAAGCTCACGGTACATCAAGATCGTGCAAAATAAAGAACATGAGAGAGAGAGAGAGATATCAAACACATAGCTACTGGTACATACCTGCAGCCCCAAGGGTGAACTACTCTCTCCTCGTCATGGAGAGCATCGGGATGATGAAGATGGCCACCTGTGAGGGATCCCCCATCCGGCAGGGTGCTGGAACGGGCTCTCGATAGGTTTTTGGTGGCTACAGAGGCTTGCGGCGGCGGAACTCCCGATATATTGTGTTCCTCAATGTTTTCAGGGTACATGAGTATATATAGGCGAAGGAAGTCAGTCAGGGGAGCCACGAGGGGCCCACAAGGGTGGGGGTGCACCCTGGACCCTCGTGGCCACCTTGTTGCTTCCCTGACATCTACTCCAAGTCTCCTGGATTGCGTTTTCTCCAAAAATAACTCTCTCTAAGGTTTCATTCCGTTTGGACTCCGTTTGATATTCCTTTTCTGCGAAACACTAAAATAGGCAAAAAACAACAACTTGGACTAGGCCTCCAGTTAATAGGTTAGTCCCAAAAATAATATAAAAGTGTATAATAAAGCCCATTAAACATCCAAAACAGACAATATAATAGCATGAATACTTCATAAATTATAGATACGTTGGAGACGTATCAAAGTCATCTTACAAAAACCAAATAATCCCAAAACACTTAGGCACGGTACATTAACTCCCTCCTCATTTATTATTTCGTGACATATCAACCAATGAGAGATGTGGGCAGTGCATGCTTTGATTAGCTTGAGACTACCAAACATGACATGCAGTGGTTAGTTCATTGCATGTAATCCTATTAATTAGCAAAAGACACTAAGTTCTCTCACCGATAGGAATAAAACAATACACCATGTATTTATTTACAGAGGGAGTAGTACATTTTTTATGACATGCATTACTAGATATTGCTAGTCAAATACTAAATCTAGATGGACGTGGTAGTACTACTGAATCCAGACGGTGGTGCTAGTACTAGTACTAGTACTACCAATGTAGTAGCACTGTACTACCCGTTGGTCAAATTACGTGCTGCTCCTCACAGTGAAGTGACAAGACCCTGCGCCGGAGATGACACCTGAGTATAGTTGCCGTGTTCGGCATACCATAGTCAGCCTCACCGTCTACAGTCACTATCATCATGGCTGTAGAGCTAGCCTGCTTACAACTAGCCGTGTTTGCATAGATGACCGTGCATTGCACGGAACACCAAGATTGGGGGTGGACAGCACCGGCAGCGGCCATCGCGCTAGATTTTTCCATGGCCTTCTAGATGTGGTGGGGAGGAGATGAGGCTGATTGTGAGAGATAAGGAATTGTTTGTAAATAGGGAACAAGTGCGGGCATCTTTTTGCAAAACTAGAGAAGTTTGGTTTGTATGCGTCAGATCTAGATCCGACGGCTATTGGTGAAAGATGGCAGGCACAACATCATCACCAACTCAGGACCTCTTTGATTCGCAGGATTTTGAAAACGAAGGAATAGGACACGGCCATATTACAAGTTTCAAACTGATATTACAAAAGTTAGGAGTAATGCTGCACCTACGAAGAGGGAATTACTAGGAAGTTTACCTAAGAACTTTTGTTACATTAGGTGGATGCGGCATTGTCGTACAAACTAAAATCCACCGCCCTGACAAGTCACTAATGGGAAAATTAAATTTCGAGTCTCTGGCCACTTGATGTTTCAAAAACAAATTCAGCTTCTGCGGAGACTTTGTCATTTAGGCTTAGACGCTTGCGTTGATCAGCACGCCATTCATTGTTGAGCCAGAGAACGCCAAACCTTATTACCTTGAGCACACTTGCCTCCAGAACAAAGAACCTGGCCAATTTAATCTCAGATGTACTACCTCGGTAGTCGATCAAATCAATTTCTATAAGATGGAGATCAAGGCATTCGATGAGATTGTTATAGTGCAACACATTTTTCACTTTCGAGTCTTTTTTATCTGCAAAAGAAGAGAACATATTAGAGCAGTTGGCTATATAAGATTGCCGTGTCATCAAGAGGTACCAATATCCTTCGCTCATACAATAGGATTGGCTGGCTACTGATATTTTTTCACGCTCTCTCTCTCTTTCTCTTTCCTCTCATTTACCTAGGAGCACGTAAAGAGCTTGGGCATTTGTTGCCTTCCACTATGTGGCCGATGCCATATTTCCCAAAAGTATGCCACATAATACGCATCGATGTCAAATCAAAAGATTTTGGCACCGCTCTCGTGATGTGAATGAGTTCGCACTGCTGTGCACACAGACCCACATGTATAAACAAATCAATCAAACCAACTACACCAGCCCCTCACTCTCCCAAACAAGTGTTTTTTATTTCCTCAGTCCTCTCTCTCCCACGCAAGTGTTTTTTCATTGCGTGTGTTAATTTGGCACCGGAGCAAAGTACGTGATCCAGATTGGGGCATCAGGTGAACAATGGAGGGGCATCGATGCCAAATGTATCACAAGTGAATTTGGCACGTGTTTTGGCCTACATAGTGGAGGGCCTGCTGGGTGTGCGCGAGTGCGTCCTTCTGTGCATGACGCCGTGAAGTGATGAATTGTGCGCGAGTGCGTCCTTCACGCGGAAGAAGTGTGTCCTCAATGCGCCCTCAATTTACTATCGTGCGGGGTGCTACCCCGAGTGGTTTCAACTTTGTTTACTTCACCGCGTGTCAGATGGGTCTCTAGTTTACTTATTTTCACCCACTGCCACATGGGCTAGCACACAAAGATAGAGAACACGAGCCGACAAGGCAGCATGTGGATTGGTTGACCGGTCAGCTAAACAATATATGGAGCTATACGCTGACACAGTGAGCATATAATCCGTCGGTATAGAGAGTTCGAGTGAGAGGGGAGGCCCGTGAGAGATAGCGGAGAGAGAAAAAGCTACTCCCTCCGTTTGATAATGTAGTGCCGACATTTTTTGAAAGTCAAAATTTTGAAACTTCAACCAAGTTTGTAAAGAAATTACTTATATCTACAATACCAAAGATAAATGATAGTATGAAGTAAGTACATGTTGTGATGAATCTAATGATTGTTCCATATGTAAGTTTTTCTCCACATATACCTGGTCAAACTTTTCTGAGGTTTGAATTTTCAAAACATCCATATGCTTATGGACGTGAGGGAGTCCCTAACTAGAGAGAGAGAGAGAGAGAGAGAGAGAGAGAGAGAGAGAAATAGAAAGAGTGAGTGAAAAAGTGTGTGTGCATGTGTGAAAGAGACATGGACAACACACGATAAAAGTAGAGAAAAGGCGTGTGTGTCTTATGCAAACATATCACACATGCATCTTCAACAATGGAAGCAAGGTGAGGAGATAGTGTGTGGTTGTTTGCAACTGAGAGAGAAAGACCCCTAGCACGTGGCCCAGAGGGGTCTGACAAACAAGGTAGAGAGGTCGAGAGAGACGTACAGAGAAAATGCAGACATGGGGAGGAGAGAGTGTATTTTTGTCATAGAGAGATCCCCTGGAGATCATTATGGGACTATGTGGGTGGGAGATCGAGTGACAAGGTGTGTGCGCGATAGAAGATACCCCAAGAGATATCGAGATAACATGTATGGATGGAAGGAGACAATACGTGTGTTCCTGATGGCTAGTGAGGGATAATCACACTTAGGGTGGGAGTGCGTGCGCCTATGATGGAGTGAGGGATTATGGTACTTAGAGGGGTGTGTGTCACATAGAGAGAGAACAAGGGCGGAGAGTGTTGGATGGGCTATATGTACCGCGAGCGAGACATGTGTATGTGAACCAGGGAGATATAAAGTTTGAGAGAGATAGAGGAGTGCTACCTCTTGTGCATGCATTGGTTTTTTTCTTAAAGAGGAAAGGGTGATGCAGCAAAGTAGCGTAAGTATTTCCCTCAGTTTTGAGAACCAAGGTATCAATCCAGTAGGAGGCTCCTCACAAGTCCCACGCGCCTACACAAACAAACAAGAACCTCGCAACCAACACGATAAAGGGGTTGTCAATCCCTTCACAGAAACTTGCGAAAGTGACATCTGATAGAGATAATATGATAAGATAAATATTATTAGTATTTTTATGATATAGATTGGAAAATAAAAGATGCAAATAAAAGTACATGGAAAACTTATATGATAAAAGATAGACCCGGGGGCCATAGGTTTCACTAGTGGCTTATCTCAAGATAGCATAATTATTACGATGGGTGAACAAATTACTGTCGAGCAATTGATAGAAAAGTGCATAGTTATGAGAATATCTAGGCATGATCATGTATATAGGCATCGTGTCCGCAACAAGTAGATTGAAATGATTCTGCATCTACTATTATTACTCCACACATCGACTGACTCCTGCCTGCATCTGATGACCCACAAGTATAGGGGATCTATCGTAGTCCTTTCGATAAGTAAGAGTGTCGAACCCAACGAGGAGCAGAAGGAAATGATAAGCAGTTTTCAGTAAGGTTTTCTGTGCAAGCACTGAAATTGTAGGTAAAAGATAGTTTTGTGATAAGATAAATTGTAACGAGTAACAAGCAATAAAAGTAAATAAGGTGCAGCAAGGTGGCCCAATCCTTTTTGTAGCAAAGGACAAGCCTGGACAATTTCTTATAATGAGAAAAGCGCTCCTGAGGACACATGGGAATTATCGTCAACCTAGTTTCATCACACTCATATGATTCGCATTCGGTACTTTGATAATTTGATATGTGGGTGGACCGGTGCTTGGGTACTGCCCTTACTTGGACATGCATCCCACTTATGATTAACCCCTATTGCAAGCATCCGCAACTATAATAAAAGTATTAAGGTAAACCTAACCACAACATTAAACATATGGATCCAAATCAACCCCTTACGAAGCAACACATAAACTAGGTTTTAAGCGTCTGTCACTCTAGCAACCCATCATCTACTTATTACTTCCCAATGCCTTCCTCTAGGCCCAAATAACGGTGAAAGTGTCATGTAGTCGACGTTCACATAACACCACTAGAGGAAAGACAACATACATCTCATCAAAATATCGAACGAATACCAAATTCACATGACTACTAATAGCAAGACTTCACCCATGTCCTCAGAACAAACGTAACTACTCACAAAGCATATTCATGTTCATAATCAGAGGTGTAATAATATGCATTAAGGATCTGAACATATGATCTTCCACCAAGTAAACCAATAAGCATCAACTACAAGGAGTAATCAACACTACTAGCAACCCACAGGTACCAATTTGTGGTTTTGGATACAAGAGATGAACTAGGGTTTGAGAGGAGATGGTGCTGGTGAAGATGTTGATGGAGATTGACCCCCTCCCAATGAGAGGATCGTTGGTGATGACGATGGTGATGATTTCCCCCTCCCGGAGGGAAGTGTCCCCGGCAGAACAGCTCTGCCGGAGCTCTAGATTGGTTCCGCCAAGGTTCAGCCTCGTGGTGGTGTAGTTTCGTCCCGTAAGCTTGCCCACAATTTTTTCCAGGGTAAAAGCCTTCAAATAGCAGAAGATGGACATCGGGGGGCCACCAGGGGGCCCAGGAGATAGGGGGCGCGCCTAGTAGGGGTGGGCATGCCCCCCACCCTCCTGGCCAGGGTGTGGCCCCCCTGAGGTGTTTCTTCCGCTCAGTAATTCTTATTAAATCGAAAAATAAGTTTCATGGAGTTTCAGGTCTTTTGGAGCAGTGCATAATAGGTTTCCAATGTTTGCTCCTTTTCCAGCCAGAATTCGAGCTGCCGGCATTCCCTCTCTTCATGGTAAACCTTATAAAATAGAGAGCATAGCCATAAGTATTGATATATAATGTGTAATAACAGCCCATAATGCAATAAATTATGATATAAAAGCATGATGCAAAATGGACGTATCAACTCCCCCAAGCTTAGACCTCGCTTGTCCTCAAGCGGAAGCCGAAATCGAAAAATATGTCCACATGTTTAGAGATAGTGGTGTCAATAAAAAATAAAGTACGGACATGAGGGCATCATGATCGTTCTTATAACAGCAACATATATAGATTTTGTCATATGAATTCTTATGCTCAAGTAACAATCGATTCACAATGTCAAATATGGTTCAGAAACTTCATTAAAAGCTAACAAACTATAATCTCAGTCATTGAAGCAATTGCAATTTATCGTAACATCACGAAGAGTCAAGAATAGAGATTTTCAGCAAGTCCACATACTCAACTATCATATAATCTTCTACAATTGCTAACACTCACGCAATACTTGTGGTTATGGAGTTTCAGCCGGACACTAAGAAAGATAGGGGCTTATTGTGTTGCCTCCCAACGTATTCACCTTTAGGTGATGTCAATGCTAACGAACATCCAATTGGATATATATATATATCATGATCTTTCAAACACGAGGAGCTTGCCAAAGGATAAAATGAAAAAGGGGAAAGGTGAAGATCACCTTGACTCAAGTATAAAGTAAAGTAAGAACATAAATTAAAAGATAGGCCCTTCGCAGAGGGAAGCAGAGGTTGTCATGCGCTTTTAGGGTTGGATACATAAAATCTTAGTACGAAAGAACATCACTTTATATTGCCACTTGTGTATGGACCTTTATTGTGCAGTCTGTCGCTTTTATTGCTTCCATAACAAGATCGTATAAAGCTTATTTTCTCCGCACTAATAAATCATGCATATTTAGAGAGCAATTTTTATTGCTTGCACCGATGACAACTTACTTGAATGATCTTACTCAATCCATAGGTAGGTATGGTGGACTCTCATGGCAAAACTGGGTTTAAGGGTATTTGGAAGCACAAGTAGTATCTCTACTTAGTGCTAGGAATTTGACTAGCATGAGGGGGAAAGGCAAGCTCAACATGTTTGGAAGGTCAATGACAATATACTTTAACTGAGATGTGAGAAAACATAAACCATTACGTTGTCTTCCTTGTCCAACGTCGACTCTTTTAGCATGTCATACTTAATGAGTGCTCACAATCATAAAAGATGTCTAAGATAGTATATTTATATGTGAAACCTCTCTTTCCTTATTACTTCCTATTAATTGCAACGATGACCAAAACTATGCTTATCAACTCTCAACAACTTTTAAGCCTCATACTTTCTATGTATGAAGTCATTACTATCCATAAGATCAATACGAACTCTTTTATTCTTTTTATTCTTTCTATTTTTCTCAAGATCATAGCAAGATAGCAAAGCCCTTGACTCAAAACTAATATTTATTATAGATAACTCACGGACTCGATTACATAAAGAGATCACAAAGCAAACTCAAAACTACTTGATATCAAAACTTCAATCTACCAGATCAAGATACTACTGAAAGGATCGAACTAAATTAAACGGTAAAGATAAGAGTGTGATGGTGATACGATACCAGGGCACCTCCCCCAAGCTTGGCAGTTGCCAAGGGGAGTGCCCATACTCATGTGATTATGTCCTCGAAGGTGATGGAGGTGGTGATGATGATGGTGGATAATCGCACATCGAGCGTAAAAGCTCCTCCAACTTGCGGATAATGCTCTTGAGTCTGGCGATATGATCCTTCAACAAAATATTCTCCTGTGTGAGATACTTATTCTATATGCGAGCTAACTCAATCATCTTGAAAGCTTCAATCTCAGTTGGAGTAAAGAGGTTAGGTAAGGGTTGAGGGATGCCTTCTTCTTTCACTGCCGGGGCTTGAACCTCCATGGCTTTCTTGATCCCTTCATCCTTGTTGATCTCTTCTGGTTCTTCTCTTTTCAGCTCTATCTTCAATAGCCAAGCATCCTTGTCTTCATTGTTGAAGGAGGGTGATGCCATGGTGCTCTAGATCTGTAACAAAAAATAGCTCGAAACAAAAACAGAGGATATTTGCGTGATACGGTGGTCAAAACTTTCGGGAGATTATATAATGAATTTTTACCGACCAAAATATGTAATGTGCAAGAAAATGGAGTCCGGGAGGCACACGAGGTGTCCACGAGACAGGGGGCGCGCCTAGTAGGGGTGGGCGCGCCCTCCACTCTCGTGGAGGCCTTGTGTCCTTCCTGGACTACTTCTTTCTTCCTAAAATTCTTAAATATTCCAAAACTAATAAAAATGCTTTTAGAATTGTTTTGGAGTCGGTTTACTTATCGTACCACATACCTATTCGTTTTCGGAGTCTGGAACGTTCTGGAAAGTGTCCCTTATGTATTCCTCCGGGGTTACGGTTTCAATAATATTAGTTTCAACATTGATAGGATTACCTAAAATATAATGTTTAATTCTTTGACTGTTCACCACCCTCGGACTTGTGCCTTCGAAGTTGTTGATTTTTATGGCAAACGAACGGTAGACTTCCTCGACAACGTAAGGACCTTCCCATTTAGAGAGAAGTTTTCCTGCAAAAAATATTAAACGAGAGTTGAATAATAACACATAATCACCTACGTTAAACTCATGCTTTTGTATCCTTTTTTCATGCTAGTGTTTGACTTTTTCTTTGAATAGCTTGGCATTCTCATAGGCTTGGGTTCTCCATTCATCAAGTGAGCTAATATCAAACAACCTCCTCTCATCGGCAAGTTTGAAGTCATAATTGAGCTCTTTAATAGCCCAATATGCTTTATGTTCAAGTTCTAGAGGTAAGTGACAAGCTTTTCCATAAACCATCTTATACGGAGACATACCCATAGGATTTTTGTATGCAGTTCTATGGGCCCACAGTGCATCATCAAGTTTCTTGGACCAATTCTTTCTAGATCTATTCACAGTCTTTTGCAAAATTAATTTGAGTTCTCTATTGCCCAACTCTACTTGACCACTAGACTGTGGGTGATAAGGAGATGCGATTCTATGATTAACATCATACTTAGCAAGCATCTTACGGAAAGCACCATGAATAAAATGTGAACCACCATCAGTCATAAGATATCTAGGGACTCCAAACCTCGGAAAAATAACTTCTTTAAGCATTTTAATAGAAGTGTTATGATCAGCACTACTAGTTGGAACAGCTTCTACCCACTTAGTAACGTAATCAACAACAACTAAAATATGTGTATAACCATTATAGGCAGGAAAAGGTCCCATATAATCAAAGCCCCAAACATCAAACGATTCAATAACAAGAGAATAATTCATAGGAATTTCTTGACGTCTACTAATATTACCAATTCTTTGACATTCATCACAAGACAAAACAAACTTGCGGGCATCTTTGAAGAGAGTAGGCCAATAAAAACCGGATTGCAATACCTTATGTGCAGTTCTGTCTCCAGCGTGGTGTCCTCCATAAGATTCAGAGTGACACTTGCGTAGGATCTGTTCCTGTTCATGCTCAGGTACACAATGTCTAGTAACACCATCTAATCCTTCTTTATAAAGGTGTGGGTCATCCCAAAAGTAATGTCTTAAATCATAGAAGAACTTTTTCTTTTGCTGGTATGTGAAACTAGGTGGTATAAATTTAGAAACAATGTGATTAGCATAATCAGCATACCACAGAGCAGTACGAGAAGCATTAATGACTGCTAATTGTTCATCAGGAAAGCTATCATCAATAGGCAGTGGGTCATCAAGAACATTCTCTAACCTAGACAAGTTGTCTGCAACGGAGTTCTCAGCTCCCTTTCTATCAATAATATGCAAATCAAATTCTTGGAGCAAGAGAACCCATCTAATGAGTCTAGGCTTAGCATCTTTCTTTTCCATAAGATATTTAATAGCAGCATGATCAGTGTGAATAGTAACTTTGGAATCAACAATATAAGGTCTAAACTTATCACATGCAAACACAACTGCTAAGTTTTTTTTCCAGTAGTAGCATAATTTCTCTGGGGAGCATCAAGTGTCTTACTAGCATACTGGATAATATTCAATTTCTTATCAACTCTTTGCCCTAGAACAGCACCTACAACATAATCACTAGCATCACCACATAATTTCAAAAGGTAAATTCCAATTAGGTGGCTGAACAATAGGTCCAGTGATCAAAGCTTTCTTAAGTATTTCAAATGCTTCTACACAATCATCATCAAAGACAAAAGGGATATCTTTTTGCAATAAATTAGTCAGAGGCCTAGAGATTTTAGGAAAGTCCTTAATGAACCTCCTATAAAAACTGGCATGACCAAGGAAACTTCTTATACCTTTTATGTCCTTGGGACATGGCATCTTTTCAATAGCATCAACTTTAGCTTTATCAACTTCAATACCTCTCCCGGAGATCTTGTGCCCCAAGACAATGCCTTCATTAACCATAAAGTGGCACTTTTCCCAATTCAAGACAAGGCTAGTGTCTTCGCATCTCTGCAAAACTCGATCAAGGCTGCTCAAGCAATCATCAAAAGAGGATCCATAAACGGAGAAGTCATCCATGAATACCTCACAAATCTTTTCACAAAAGTCAGAGAATATAGCCATCATACATCTTTCAAAGGTAGCAAGTGCATTACATAAACCAAAAGGCATATGTCTATACGCAAAAGTACCGAAAGGGCAAGTAAAAGTAGTTTTTGATTGATCTTCCGCTGACACATGTATTTGAGAGAAACCAGAATATCCATCTAGAAAGCAGAAATGTGTATGTCTGGATAGTCTTTCTAGCATTTGATCAATAAAAGGTAAAGGGTAATGATCTTTCTTAGTAGCTTTACTTAATTTACGGAAATCAATTACCATCCTATAACCTGTAATAATTCTTTGCGGAATCAATTCATCTTTATCATGAACAACAGTAATACCTCCCTTTTTAGGGACACAATGGACAGGGCTTACCCATTCACTATAAGCAACGGGATAAATTATACCTGCCTCGAGGAGCTTTAGTATATCCTTTCTTACCACTTCTTTCATCTTGGGATTTAATCTTCGTTGAGGATCTCTAACTGGTTTGGCACCTTCCTCCACTTTAATTTTGTGTTGACATAAAGTGGGACTAATGCCCTTGAGATCATCCAGAGTATATCCAATAGCAGCACGGTGCTTCTTCAGAGTTTTCAATAATCTTTCCTCTTCCAGCTCTGAAAGGTTAGCACTAATAATAACAGGATATATTTTCTTTTCATCAAGATAAACATACTTAAGATTATCAGGTAATGGTTTTAACTCAAACACGGGATCACCCTTGGGTGGAGGGGGATCCCCTAGAATTTCAACGACAAGGTTATGTTTCAGAATAGGTTCCTGTTTAAGGAACACTTCATCTATTTCCCTTCTTTCTTTCATAAACATACCATTTTCATGGTCTAGCAAATATTGTTCTAACGGATCAGTAGGAGGTACGGCAATAGAAGCAAGACCAATTATTTCATCTTTACTAAGTAATTCTTTATCACGGGGTTGTCTACGAAATTTAGCAAAATTAAACTCATGAGTCATATCATCTAAGCCAATCGTAACAACATCCTTTTCACAATCAATCTTAGCTTTAACTGTGTTCAAGAAGGGTCTACCAAATATAATGGGACAAAAGTCATCTTGTGGGGAACTAAGAACAAGAAAATCAGCAGGGTATTTAACCTTCACACACAAGACTTCAACATCCCTAACAATCCCAATTGGTGAAATAGTATCTCTATTAGCAAGCTTGATAGTAACATCAATACCTTCCAATTCAATGGGTGCAATGTAATGCATAATTTCTTTATATAAATCATAGGGTATTGCACTAGCACTAGCACCCATATCATACAAGCCATTATAACAATGATCTCCTATTTTAACAGAAATAACAGGCAAGCCTACAACAAGTCTATGTATCTTAGCATCTGGTTTTGCAATATTGGCAGCTTCATCACAGAAATAAATAACATGCCCATCTAAATTATCATCCAAGAGATCTTTAACTATAGCAATACTAGGTTCAACTTTGATTTGCTCAGGAGGTGTGTAAGTTCTAGTATTACTCTTACGAACAATAGTCGAAGTTTTAGCATGATCCTTTATCCTAACAGTAAAAGGTGGTTTCTCAACATAAGTAGTAGGAACAATAGGATCATTATAAGTGATAGTCTTTTCTTCAACTGTAATAGGTGCAACTACTTTTACTTCAATGGGAGGATTATATTTAAACTGCTTCTCCTTACGGAGATCAACATGAGTAGCAAAAGATTTACAGAAAGAAGCTACTATCTTAGAGTCAAGTCCATATTTAGAGCTAAATCCACGAAAAGCATCGGTATCCATAAAAGATTTAACACAATCAAACTTAGGTGTCATACCTGACTCCTTACCATCGTCGGAACCCCAATCTTCATAGTTGCATTTAATTCTTTCCAATAAGTCCCATTTGAATTCAATAGTCTTCAGCATATAATAACCAGCATAGGAAGTATCAAGCATGGTGCGATCATTGAGAGAAAGCTGAGCATAATTTTTTTTGAATAATCATTTCTCTTGAGAGCTCATGATTGGGGCATGAATATAACATTGACTTAAGCCTCCCCCAAGCTTGAGTGATGCTTTCTCCTTCGCGAGGCCAGAAATTATATATGTAATTACGATCGATGAACAAGATTCATAGGATAGAACTTCTAGTGAAATTCCAACTTCAATCGTTTATAATTCCAAGATCCCGTATCATCACATAGCCTATACCATGTCAATGCATCTCCCTTCAAAGATAAAGGGAAGACCTTCCTTTTGAAAACATCGTCGGGAATACCTGCAAGCTTAAATAATCCACAAACTTCATCCACAGAGATAAGGTGTAAATCGGGATGCAATGTTCCATCTCCTGCAAATGGATTAGCTAGCAGTTTCTCTATCATACCCGAAGGAATTTCAAAGTGAACATTTTCAGTAGGTTCAGTAGGTTGAGGAGCAACTCTTTGCTCTACTGGTCGGGGCGAAGATGCCCCAAACAAGCCCCTCAAAGGATTAGTTTCCATAGTAACAAGTAACAGAAAATTTCAGCACACTATATAAGTGTTTCCTTACCAAGTTCCACTCACCAAAAGCGCTACACTCCCCGGCAACGGCGCCAGAAAAGAGTCTTGATGACCCACAAGTATAGGGGCTCTATCATAGTCCTTTCGATAAGTAAGAGTGTCGAACCCAACGAGGAGCAGAAGGAAATGATAAGCAATTTTCAGTAAGGTTTTCTCAGCAAGCACTGAAATTGTAGGTAATAGATAGTTTTGTGATAAGATAAATTGTAACGAGTAACAAGCAATAAAAGTAAATAAGGTGCAGCAAGGTGGCCCAATCCTTTTTGTAGCAAGACAAGCCTGGACAATTTCTTATAATGATAAAAGCGCTCCCGAGGACACATGGGAATTATCGTCAAGCTAGTTTCATCACACTCAAATGATTCGCGTTCGGTACTTTGATAATTTGATATGTGGGTGGACCGGTGCTTGGGTACTGCCCTTACTTGGACAAGCATCCCACTTATGATTAACCCCTATTGCAAGCATCCACAACTACAATAAAAGTATTAAGGTAAACCTAACCACAACATTAAACATATGGATTCAAATCAGCCCCTTACGAAGCAACACATAAACTAGGGTTTAACCTTCTGTCACTCTAGCAAACCCATCATCTACTTATTACTTCCAAATGCCTTCCTCTAGGCCCAAATAATGGTGAAGTGTCATGTAGTCGACGTTCACATAACACCACTAGAGAAAAGACAACATACATCTCATCAAAATATCGAACGAATACCAAATTCACATGACTACTAATAGCAAGACTTCACCCATGTCCTTAGGAACAAAGGTAACTACTCACAAAGAATATTCATGTTCATAATCAGAGGTGTAATAATATGCATTAAGGATCTGAACATATGATCTTCCACCAAGTAAACCAATAAGCATCAACTACAAGGAGTAATCAACACTACTAGCAACCCATAGGTACCAATTTGTGGTTTTGGATACAAGATTGGATACAAGAGATGAACTAGGGTTTGAGAGGAGATGGTGCTGGTGAAGATGTTGATGGAGATTGACCCCCTCCCGATGAGAGGATCGTTGGTGATGACGATGGTGATGATTTCCCCCTCCCAGAGGGAAGTGTCCCTGGCAGAACAACTCTGCCGGAGCTCTAGATTGGTTCCGCAAGGTTCCGCCTCGTGGCGGCAGAGTTTCATACCGTAAGCTTGCCCATGATTTTTTTCCAAGGTAAAAAGCCTTCATATAGTATAAGATGGACACCGGGGGGCCACCAGGGGGCCCAGGAGACAAGGGGCGTGCCTAGTAGGGGTGGGAGTGCCCCCACCCTCCTGGCCAGGGTGTGGGCCCCTTGAGGTGTTTCTTCCACTCAATAATTATTATTAAATCCAAAAATAAGTTTCATGGAGTTTCAGGTCTTTTGGAGTAGTCCAGAATAGGTTTCCAATGTTTGCTCCTTTTCCAGCCAGAATTCCAACTGCCGGCATTCCCCCTCTTCATGGTAAACCTTATAAAATAAGAGAGAATTGCCATAAGTATTGATATATATTGTGTAATAACAGCCCATAATGCAATAAATATTGATATAAAAGCATGATGCAAAATGGACGTATCAGCATCTAGAGTATTAAGTTCATAAGAATAGAGTAACGCGTTAAGCAAGATGACATGATGTAGAGGGATAAACTCATGCAATATGTTGTAAACCCCATCTTTTTATCCTTGATTGCAACAATACAATACGTGCCTTGCTGCCCCTGCTATCACTGGGAAAGGACACCACAAGACTGAACCCAAAGCTAAGCACTTCTCCCATTGCAAGAAATATCAATCTAGTAGGCCAAACCAAACTGATAATTCGAAGAGACTTGCAAAGATAACCAATCATACATAAAAGAATTCAGAGGAGATTCAAATATTTCTCATAGATAGACTTGATCATAAACCCACAATTCATCGAATCTCGACAAACACACCGCAAAAAGAGTTACATCAAATAGATCTCCAAGAAGAGGAAGGAGAACTTTGTATTGAGAATCAAAGAGAGAGAAGAAGCCATCTAGCTAATAACTATGGACCCGAAGGTCTATGGTAAACTACTCACAACTCATGGGAGAGGCCTTGGTGATGATGGAGAGGCCCTCCATGGTCGATTCCCCCTCCGGAGGAGCGCCGACGAAGGCTCCAAGATGGGATCTCGCGGATACAGAAGGTTGCGGTGGTGGAATTAGGTTTTCGTGGTGCTCCTGGATGGTTTTGGGGTACGTAGATATATATAGGAGGAAGAAGTAGGTCGGTGGATGCTCGAGGGGCCCACGAGGGTGCCCGGCGCACCCTCGTGACTGCCTCGCTCGTTGCTTGACATCCATTCCAAGTCTCCTGGTTTGCATTTGTTCGAAAAAGATCGCTCCCGAAGGTTAAATCCCATTTGGACTCCGTTTGATATTCCTTTTCTTCGAAACACTAAAATAGGCAAAAAAACCAACAATTCGGGTCTGGCCTCCGGTTAGTAGGCTAGTCCCAAAAATGATATAAAAGTGTAAAGTAAAGCCCATAAACATCCAAAACAGGTAATATAATAGCATGGAACAATTAAAAATTATAGATACGTTGGAGACGTATCAAGCATCCCCAAGCATAATTCCTGCTCGTCCTCAAGTAGGTAAATGATAAAAACAGAATTTTTGATGTGGAATGCTACCTAGCATAATTCTCAATGTATGTTTCTTTATTGTGGCATGAATGTTCAGATCCAAATGATTCAAAATAAAAGTTCATATTGACATGATAAACAATAATACTTCAAGCATACTAACAAAGTAATCATGTCTCTTCAAAATATAATGGCTAAAGAAAGTTATCCCTACAATATCATATAGTTTGGCTATGCTCTATCTTCATCACACAAAGTATTTAATAATGCACAACCCCGATGACAAGCCAAGCAATTGTTTCATACTTTAGTATTCTCAAACTTTTTCAACTTTTACGCAATACATGAGTGTGAGCCATGGACATAGCACTATATGTAGAATAGAATGGTGGTTGTGGAGAAGACAAAAAAGAGGAAGATAGTATCACATCAACTAGGCGTATTAACGGGCTATGGAGATGCCCATTAATAGATGTCAATGTGAGTGAGTAGGGATTGTCATGCAACGGATGCACTAGACCTATAAATGTATGAAAGCTCAACAAAAGAAACTAAGTGGGTGTGCATCCAACTTGCTTGCTCACGAAGACCTAGGGTGTTTTGAGGAAGCCCATCATTGGAATATACATGCCAAGTTCTATAATGAAAAATTCCCACTAGTATATGAAAGTGACAACATAGGAGACTCTCTATTATGAAGATCATGGTGCTACTTTGAAGCACAAGTGTGGTAAAAGGATAGTAGCATTGTCCCTTCTCTCTTTTTCTCTCATTTTTTTATTTGGCCTTTCTTCATATATATATATATATATATATATATATAGGGTGGGTCTATTATGATAACACCCTTAAGAATCTTATTCTGCACACCACTTTCTTATTCTGCACACCGAAGAAACTACTGTAGCCACCGCCCCGCAGACGCAAAAACAGCCGAACTACATAAAGAAAAAAAACCACCTTCCCCACCTCTCGTTACCCCCTGCCCCGCGACCTCTTACCCATCGATGCCCATGCCTTCTCCACCTCCCCGGCGAGCACCTGTGCCGCCCCGCCCCA
>NC_041381.1:554592759-554602011 GCF_002162155.2 Triticum dicoccoides
CCGCGGCCACCACCCGCGCCGCCCCGCCCCGGCCACCACCCGCGCCGTCCCGTCCTGGCCACCACCAAGCCCTGGGATCCCGACGACTGCTGCCGGTGGAGGGAGAGGGAGCGCCAGATCCGACGTGACCTCTGCCCCTCCCACGCCGTCCCACCCCTCCTTCGCCAGATGCGACGGGGCCGCGTCCCCTTCCGTGCCGCCCCACCCTCCCTACGCCGGATCCGACACGGCCACGACCCCTCCCCGCCAGATGCAAGCGCCACAACTTCCGACGAGGTTCCTCGTTGTCAGATCTGAACCATGGCGAGCTCACCATGGTTCCGCCGCGCCGCGGTGCCGCCATAGTTCCTTCGTTGGGAGCCGTTGCTGTCCACCGGCGACGCGCTTGCAGCTCACCGTCCTAGGACAATCCCGCGGCGGAGCTCTGCTATCCGCGCCGTCCCGCTCCCCTCTCTTCTCACTACCTCCGGCTGTAGTGCGTGGGTGTCGTGGGTGCCGCACCAGTACAGTTCGTCGGGGACGCATGGTGCAGTGCACCTCGCCGTGCGGTGCGGCTCAGAGTAGTTTCCCCCCCTTTTCTGGATTTTCCATGTGCAACTCAACTAGATCCCGCGAGCAGTGCGCTGCGCGCCCTGTGTGGTTCATCCATGACCACTGCGGAAGGTCACCATCACTGGTGTCGTGACTCCGAGCAGATGGCGGGTGGAGCAGCCCACCTTGCACTGCAGCATGGCGTTTCCACCGTGCTGCCCCTCCTCCTCCTATCCCTCATCCTTTCTTGCAGTTTACGGTATGGATTGGAGCAGTGCTCCACCTACTTACCTGCAGCACAAAGTTCACTTGAAAAAAAATGTTAACCGCATCACCGGTGGTACTTGATTGTTGTTCAGCTGGTGGCCCACACAGGCTATGGTGGCGCTGCTGCAAGACCTCCAGAGGAGGTAGACGTCCTCCAGCCACCAGGAGCAAACCCACGCGCCGACGAGACAGCAAGCCACAAGCGTCGTGCGCGTGCAGTTCATTTTGTGTATGCTTGCAAAATGTGGTGTGTGTATGCGTGCAGTCCACCCCGTCGGTCATCTGTTTATTCTTTGAGATGACAAAAATGTATTGTCACATGCGGTGGTTTCACTTCTTTTGAAAAATGATTGCAGTGTGGTGCGTGTATGCGTGCAGTGCGATGTGTGTATGCATGCAGTGCGCTGCTGTGCTTCCCTTTGTAAAACAATAACAAAACATCGCAAAAGAAGTTTGTTTTATTTTAGATGTAGTTCATGTGGTTCACTAACTTTGACCATGTGGTCCACATAAGTCCAAAAAGAAGTAAGAAAAAAGATAAAAATGTCATGGGATTCAATTTGGCTCATAGCAAAAAAGAAAAAACCGCGTGGAGTTCCTTATGTTGATACTGTAGTACGGTTTTCCATCTGATGTAGTTCCGGTGCTCATCACATGTAGTTTGGTTCATCCGAAGTGAAAAATGAAAATGCACAATAACAACTTTAGAAAGAAAAATTGTGCAGTCCGCTAGCCCGTCTGATGCAGTGCGGTTTTCAGTCTAAAAGCAATGCGGTTTTCTTCCTCGTCTTCAAAAATTTACGTCCCACAAAAAAGAAATCATGCAGTTCTCTTACCCGTCTGATGCAGTGCGGTTTTTCATCTGATGCAGTGCGGTTTTCAGTCGGATGAAGCACCCACGTCCATTTGGTTGTCGCGAAAAACAAAGTGTCCGCTTTTCGGTAAAATCGAAACTGCTCTTAAACCGTAAGGAATTAGAAAGAGTGTTCTACATGAAAAAGTTGCATCTCGTCGATACCTTTCCAATGGCGTATGATTTGAATCATTCTGACCAGCCGTTCGGAAATTTTTTTGCGAAAAAACAGCCGCTACCTCTCGATGTCAGCCGCACGATTTTCAAAATTAACTAAAAACTGTAAGGAATCTCAAAAACATTTCAACATATGACAGTTGCGCCTTGTCCATAGCTTTCCAACAGCGTATCATACGTCTCGTTTCGACAAACGGTTAGAAAACTGGAGCGAAAACAGTACCAAAAATTTCAAAAAATTTGAAAAACAGAGTTCCGCGGTTTAGTAAATTTGAAACTGCTCTTCAACCGTAATGAATTAGAGAAAGATTTATATATGAAAAAGATGCGCCTCGACGATATCTATCCAACGGCGTATCATTTGCTTCATTCCGACAAGCGGTTTAGAAGAAAACGCGAAACAACGCTCGCTGCCACTCGTCATCCGCCGCACTATTTTCAAAACTGCTCTTAAACCGTGTCGAATCTCGAAAAGTGTTCAACATGTTGAAGTTGCGCTTAATCCATAGCTTTTCAATGGTATATTACAAGGCTCATTCCGATAAACGTTTAATAAATTAGAGCGAAAACAGTACCAAAAAAATAACGCGTGCAGTTTTTTCCGACGAGAAGTTCACTAGTCTCTATTGCAGTGCTCGTCGTCAAAATGATGCAGTGCGCTTCTGTTGAGCGTGCAGTGCCGAAGTGGTGTGCAGAATAGTTATTCTGCTAATATTAGCAGAATAGACCGTCTATATGTATGGCCTTTTTTTTTTTTTGTAAAGTTCGAAGTCTCATCCCGACTTGTGGGGGAATCATAGTCTCCATCATTCTTTCCCTCACTTGGGACAATGCTCTAATAATGAAGATCATCACACTTTTATTTACTTACAACTCAAGATTACAACTCGATACTTAGAACAAGATATGACTCTATATGAATGCCTCCGGCGGTGTACCGGGATATGCAATGGACCAAGAGTGACATGTATGAAAATCATGAGGGTGGCCTTGCCACAAATACGATGTCAACTACATGATTATGCAAGAGCAATATGACAATGATGATGCGTGTCATAAGAAACGGAATGGTGCAAAGTTGCATGGCAATATATCTCGGAATTGCTATGGAAATGCCATAATAGGTTGGTATGGTGGCTGTTTTGAGGAAGGTATATGGTGGGTGTATGGTACCGGTGAAAATTGCGCGGCACAAGAGTGGCAAGCAATGGTGGAAGGGAGAGAGTGCATATAATCCATGGACTCAACATTTGTCATAAAGAACTCATATGCATATTGCAAAAATCTACAAGTCATCAAAAACCAAGCACTACGTGCATGCTCCTAGGGGGATAGATTGGTAGGAAAAGACCATCGCTCGTCCTCTACCACCACTCATAAGGAAGACAATCAATAAATAAATCGTGCTCGAACTTCATCACAAAGCGGTTCACCATATGTGCATGCTACGAGAATCACAAATTTTAACACAAGTATTCCTTAAATTCATAATTACCCCACTAGTATGACTCTAATATCACCATCCTCATATCTCAAAACAATTATCAAGCATCAAATTGATCATAGCATCCAATTCACTTTCTATGATAGTTTTTATTATACCCAACTTGGATGCTCATCATTCTAGGACCAATTTTATAACCGTAGCAAATACCATGTTGTTCTAAAAGACTGTCAAAATAATATAAGTGAAGCATGAGAGATCAAAAATTTCTATAAAATTAAGCCACCGCTGTGCTCTAAAAGATATAAGTGACGCACTAGAGCAAAAATTATCTAGCTCAAAATATATAAGTGAAGCGCATAGAGTATTCTAATAAATTCCAAAACATGTGGGTTTCTCCCAAAAGGTGTGTACAACAAGTATGATTGTGGTAATATATAAAGCAAAGACTCATATCATACAAGACGCTCCAAGCAAAACACATATCATGTGGCAAATAAAAATATAGCTCCAAGTAAAGTTACCAATAGACGAAGAGAAAAGAGGGAATGCCTTCCGGGGCATCCCCAAGCTTAGGCTCTTGGTCGTCCTTAAATATCTTGGGGTGCCATGGGCGTACCCAAGCTTAGTATCTTGCCACTCCTTATTCCATAGTCCATCAAATCTTTACCCAAAACTTGAAAACTTCACAACACAGAACTCAACAGGAAATCTCATAAGCTCCGTTAGTGCAAGAAAGAAAAACCACCACATAAGGTACTGTAATGAACTCATTATTTATTTATATTGTTGTTAAATATACTGTATTCCAACTTCTCTATGGTTTATACCCCCCCCCCATACTAGCCATAGATGCATCAAAAAAAAGCAAACAACACACATAAAACAGAATCTGTCAAAAATAGAACAGTATGTAGAAATCTGTAACTTTCGGATACTTATGGAACTGCAAAAATCCTACCAAAATAGGAAGTCCCAGGCAATTTGTCTATTGATCTACAGCAAAAAGAATCAACGCAAAAGCACATTTCTGTGATTTATTGATTTTTTCTCGTGCATGCAAATTTTCTGTTTTTTAGCAGAATCAAATTAACTATCATCGTAAGTTATCCTATAGGTTCTACTTGGCACAAACACTAACTAAAACATAAAAACACATCTAAACAGAAGCTAGATTGATTATTTATTACTAAACAGGAGCAAAAATCAAGGAACAAAAATAAAATTGGGTTGCCTCCCAACAAGCGCTATCGTTTAACGCCCCTAGCTAGGCATAAAAGCGAGAATAGATCTAAGCATTGCCATCTTTGGCATTCAATTCTTCAATAGAACACTTATAGCCCATAGGAGTTTCTTTATTTTTAGTAATGATTAAACTCTTAGGCAAAAACTCAAGATAATCGTCCGTAGCAAAAGGTTCCTTAATAAGAGCAAAGAAATTGGAATGAACGCTTATAGATTTGAGATCCGCATTTTCCTTACTAGAAGATTCACCCTTATTTTTAGGAACATACATTAATTTAGCAATTTTTGTAGAAGGAGTTGGAGTATTTTTCATGGATGAGAAGGCAGACCCTAAATTAGTAATAATATCCTCTAGTTTACCGATTCTTGTGGAATCTTGATCTATCCTTTCATTAACTATAGGTTCCTTCTCTTTAAAACTTTTCAAAGCAACTCCAACCTTAGATCCATATTGAGTAATTTGTTTGTGGATCTTTTTATCCAAATTTTCAATTAACTCGATAGTACCAACTTTATTTTCAATAAGTTCAAGCCTTTGCGTCACATGTTCTAAAGTTAAAAATGTTCCATTAACCAAAAGAGGGGTAGACCGAACAAATCTGTCATGGCATTATAAGCATCAAAAGTATGGCTACCCAAAAAATTCCATCCGGTAATGGTATCAAGAATGTATCTATTCCAAGGAGTAATGCCAACATAAAAATTGCGAAGAAGTATGGAAGTACATTGCTTCCTTGTGGATCTATGCCAAGCATCTTTTAGATTTTCTCCCTCCCTTTGTTTAAAATTAAGAACTTCATAATCGGGAGTATTAATGATGATAGGAGGACTAGCCATGATAATGTGATAAACAACTAACACACAAGCACACAAAAGACAAGCGAGAGAGAGAGAACGGGAAAGAGAGGGCGAATAAAATGGCAAGGGTGAAGTGGGGGAGAGGAAAACGAGAGGCAAATGGCAAATAATGTAATGTGAGGGAGATGAGTTTGTGATGGGTACTTGGTATGTCTTGACTTGAGAGAAGACCTCCCCGGCAACGGTGCCGTAAATCCTTCTTGCTACCTCTTGAGCATGTGTTGGTTTTCCCTTGAAGAGGAAAGGGTGATGCAGCAAAGTAGCGTAAGTATTTCCCTCAGTTTTGAGAACCAAGGTATCTATCCAGTAGGAGGCTCCTCACAAGTCCCATGCGCCTACACAAGCAAACAAGAACCTCGCAACCAACACGATAAAGGGGTTGTCAATCCCTTCACAGAAACTTGCGAAATTGAGATCTGATAGAGATAATATGATAAGATAAATATTTTTGGTATTTTTATGATATAGATTGGAAAATAAAAGATGCAAATAAAAGTAGATGGAAAACTTATATGATAGACCCAGGGGCCATAGGTTTCACTAGTGGCTTCTCTCAAGATAGCATAATTATTACGATGGGTGAACAAATTACTGTCGAGCAATTGATAGAAAAGTGCATAGTTATGAGAATATCGAGGCATGATCATGTATATAGGCATCACGTCCGCAACAAGTAGATCGAAAGGATTCTACATCTACTACTATTACTCCACACATCGACCGACTCCTGCCTGCATCTAGAGTATTAAGTTCATAAGAAAAGAGTAACGCATTAAGCAAGATGACATGATGTAGGGGGATAAACTCATGCAATATGATATAAACCCCATCTTTTTATCCTCGATGGCAACAATACAATACGTGCCTTGCTGCCCCTGCTGTCACTGGGAAAGGACACCGCAAGATTGAACCCAAAGCTAAGCACTTCTCCCATTGCAAGAAAGATCAATCTAGTAGGCCAAACCAAACTGATAATTCAAAGAGACTTGCAAAGATAACCAAGCATACATAAAAGAATTCAGAGGAGATTCAAATATTTCTCATAGATAAACTTGATCATAAACCCACAATTCATCGGATCTCGACAAACACACCGCAACAAGAGTTACATCGAATAGATCTTCAAGAAGAGGAAGGAGAACTTTGTATTGAGAATCAAAGAGAGAGAAGAAGCCATCTAGCTAATAACTATGGACCCAAAGGTCTATGGTAAACTACTCACAACTCATCAGAGAGGCCTTGGTGGTGATGGAGAGGCCCTCCATGGTCGATTCCCCCTCCGGCGGAGCGCCGGCGAAGGCTCCTAGATGGGATCTCGCGGATACAGAAGGTTGCGGCGGTGGAATTAGGTTTTCATGGTTCTGCTAGATGGTTTCGCGGTATGTAGATATATATAGGAGGAAGAAGTAGGTCGGTGGATGCTCGAGGGGCCCATGAGGGCGGGGGGCGCCCCGGGCACCCTCGTGACTGCCTCGCTCATTGCTTGACGTCCACTCCAAGTCTCCTGGTTTGCATTTGTTCCAAAAAGATCGCTCCCAAAGGTTTCATCCCGCTTGGACTCCGTTTGATATTCCTTTTCTTTGAAACACTGAAATAGGCAAAAAAAAACAGCAATTCAGGCTGGGCCTCCAGTTAGTTGGTTAGTCCCAAAAATGATATAGAAGTGTAAAGTAAAGCCCATAAACATCCAAAACAGGTAATATAATAGCATGGAACAATAAAAAATTATATATATATTGGAGACGTATCAAGGAGCCCCGATAAGGCTAAGTGGTGCGTCAGATAGCTGAGAGGGGGAAAGAGATATTCCATCCGCTCGATAATGCAGTGCATGTAAATTTTTTAGAAGTCGAACTTTGGAAACGTTGCTCAGGTTTACGCAAATGTTATTTATATCTATAATACCAAAGATACATCTCATGGTGAATCTAATGGTATATATTGTCGTTCTAGATGTAAATGTTTTTTCTACGTACATGGTCAAACTTTGTGATGTTTGACTTTTCAATAAATCTATATGCTATGGACCGAAGAGAGTGCCTAAATCGAGAGAGATCAAGTGTGTGTGAAGGAGAATGAGTGAGTGTGCCAAAAGAGTATGTGTGTGAAAGGGAAAGTGATAACAAACAATAAATTAGAGAGAGTGTGTGTTTTTTTGTTTCTTATGCAAACATATCACGCATGCATCTCCGAGATAGAAAAGCGAGGTGAGGAGATACACGAAGATAGCTAGTGCATGATTGTTTGCAACAGAGAGAGACACCCCTATAGCACATGTCCAATAGAGGTTTGGCCAACAAGAAACAAAGGTCGAGAGGGACACATGGAGAACATGGACGCATGGGGAGGGAGAGAGGGTGTGTTTGTGATAGAGAGATCCCCTCGAGATCATGAGGGGACTATATGGGTGGGAGATCGAGGGAGGTGTGTGCGCAATAGAAAGATGCCCCAAGAGAAATCGAGATAGACCATGCACATGTTTGTGATGGAGACTAAGATTAGCTAGTCATATACATATAGGGGGGACTGCTCGTGCCTACAAATGAGTGAGAGACCATGATACTTGGCTAGGCATGAGATTGTGTGTGCGTGTGAGATGGAGAGAGAACGAGGGATAGAGATAGAGTTTTAGATGGGTCTATCGAGTGCGAGTGAGATATGCATGTGTATGTGTGACCCAGGTAGATGGACAGTTTGAGAGATAGAGGGAAGAGCTCCGAGACGACAAAGCGGTGCGTGAGAGAGTTACGAGAAACGAGCCAAGGAATTTGTGTGCGTACGATGAGTGCACCCAAGATATTTACCTTGGACTAGAGAATCATACAAAGTGTGCGAGAGAGACCTATAGATGGAGTACATATGCATGCGAACTAGAAAGACCCCCCCCCCCACACACACAAAGAGAGAGAGATGGAGAGGAACCAACAAGGTTTGTGTGTTGGATGCGTGCAACAGAAATTGAAGATTGTCAGTGAGAGAGAGAGCAGGAGTCTGGGAGAGGGGGAGGTGCGTTTTATGCATCGAAGACTGATATAAACCATGTTTCGATATAAACTTGTATTCAAATATCTAAATTGGACAACATGTTGTCTGCAATCCACACATGAACGGAGATATGCGTATATCAAACAAGTTCATTAATTTGACTTTCAACATGTTCATGGAGTACTATAATACTGTAAAACATGCTATCATTGAGGTTCTCAAATTTGGATTTAGTTCACTATTTTGACCTGGTGAATGAGCTTTTTCATTGAATCGAGATATTTCATCTTGGGTTCGATTCCCGTTTTTGAGTGGGTCAACTATTTGTTAGTAAATTCCTAGCAACGAGCATGTAAAAACACATTACTCTTGAGCATCATCTCTCCATCTAAAAAAGAAGTGGCAAGCTAATATTTCAAATTTTGATTCGAATCGACTTGGAAAGGTAGCCGTGGATGCTCATTCTCCCAAAATTTGAACGAATCGTTAAACACCCTCTGCTCGGTGGAATTCACCCGAGCAACTAAATGGGAGACGCGAAATTACCGGCCCATGTGGGACACGCATAATTGGCCCGTTGTACATCAAGGGTAGGTTCATAACTTCATCCAAGCGTGCCTTCTCCTCGGCTGAAATGACATGTGCTGAATAATTCAAAAACCATGGTCGGCAAAACACCCTCTCCTTGCTTGAAATAGCTCGCGCCCACTATTTCAAAACACGCTCTCCTCGCCCGAAATCGCTCGCGCCGACTATATTTCAAAACACGCCCTCCTCGCTCGAAATCGCTCGCGCCCACTATTTGGGGAGAAGCAAAGTTACTCTACTATCCCCGACCGTCAGTACACAGAACCAAGCCGAGAGGCCTAAAGGCAGGGGTAGAACTGTAACC
>NC_041381.1:554602602-554619235 GCF_002162155.2 Triticum dicoccoides
ACACAAACACACACATTTCAGAGAAATGCGTCTGTAAGACATGGTTCCACTCCCCTCCCAATTCCCTCCCATTCATACCTCGTGGCCGCCAAATCACCTTCTCCCCGGAAGCTCCCTTCTCCCGAGCCGCGAAACCTCAGCCCCTCCTCCATGGCGCCCCCCATCGCACCAAATTAACAGCCGTCTGATACGTCTCGAATGTATCTATAATTTTTTATTGTTCCATGCTATTATATTATCCATCTAGGATGTTTTATATGCATTTATATGCTATTTTATATTACTTTTGGGACTAACCTATTAACCTAGAGCCTAGTGCCAGTTTCTGTTTTTCCTTGTTTTTGAGTTTTACAGAAAAGGATACCAAACGGAGTCCAATTGACGTGCCAATTTTTGATGATTTTTTATGGACCAAAAGAAGCCCCGGAAGTAAAAGAGTTGGGCCAGAAGAGTCCCGAGCCATCTACAAGGGTGGAGGGTGCGCCCTACCCCCTTGGGTGCGCCCCCTATCTCGTGGACGACTTGAAGACCCCCCTGACGTGATACCGACACCAAAAATTCCTATAAATACAGAAACCCCCAAAAATAAACCTAGATCTGGAGTTCCTCCGCTGCAAGCCTCTGTAGCCACCAAAAACCAATTGAGACCCTGTTCCAGCACCCTGCCAGAGGGGGATCCATCACCGATGGCCATCTCCATCATCCCGGCGCTCTCCATGACGAGGAGGGAGTAGTTCACCCTCGAGGCTGAGGGTATGTACCAGTAGCTATGTGTTTGATCTCTCTCTCTCTCTCATGTTCTTGATATGGCACGATCTTGATGTATCGTGAGCTTTTCTATTACAGTTGGATCTTATGATGTTTCTCCCCCTCTACTCTCTTGTGATGAATTGAGTTTTCCCTTTGCAGTTGTCTTATCGAATTGAGTCTTTAAGGATTTGAGAACACTTGATGTATGTCTTGCATGTGCTTATCTGTGGTGACAATGGGATATTCACGTGATCTACTTGATGTATGTTTTAGGGATCAACTTGCGGGTTCAGTGACCTTGTGAACTTATGCATAGGGGTTGGCACACGTTTTCGTCTTGACTCTCCGGTAGAAACTTTGGGGCACTCTTTGAAGTTCTTTGTGTTGGTTGGATAGATGAATCTGAGATTGTGTGATGCATATCGTATAATCATACCCGCGGATACTTGAGGTGACATTGGAGTATCTAGGTGACATTAGGGTTTTGGTTGATTGCGTCTTAAGGTGTTATTTTACTACGAACTCTAGGGCTGTTTGTGACCTTATAGGAATAGCCCAATGGAACGATCGGAAAGAATAACTTTGAGGTGGTTTCGTACCCTACAATAATCTCTTCATTTGTTCTCTGCTATTAGTGACTTTGGAGTGACTCTTTGTTGCACGTTGAGGGATAGTTATATGATCCAATTATGTTATTATTGTTGGGAGAACTTGCACTAGTGAAAGTATGAACCCTAGGCCTTGTTTCGAAGCATTGCAACACCGTTTACGCTCACTTTTACCACTTGCTACCTTGCTGTTTTTATATTTTCAGATTACAAAAACCTATATCTACCATCCATATTGCACTTGTATCACCATCTCTTCGCTGAACTAGTGCACCTATACAGGTAACCATTGTATTGGGTGTGTTGGGGACACAAGAGATTCTTTGTTATTGGTTGCAGGGTTGTTTGAGAGAGACCATATTCATCCTACGTCTCCCACAGATTGATAAACCTTAGGGCTACCACTTGAGGGAAATTTGCTACTGTCCTACAAACCTCCGCACTTGGAGGCCCAACAAAGTCTACAAGAAGAAGGTTTTGTAGTAGACATCAAGCTCTTTTTTGGCGCCGTTGCCGGGGAGGCTAAGTAAGCGGCACTAACACCCTATCAACTAAGCTCTTTTCTGGCGCCGTTGCAGGGGAGGTTAGTTCTTGAAGGTATATCTTTAGATCTTGCAATTGAATCTTTTAATTTCTTGTTTTATCACTAGTTTAGTCTATAAAAGAAAACTACAAAAAAATGGAATTGAGGGTGCCTCACATGCTTCATCTTTTTAATATCTTTCGTGAAAATGATGGAAAGAAAAATTGTGCTCAAGTGCTAAAAGAAGAATGCATTAAAATATTTGGCACTAAATATTTTAATGATGAGCATTATTGCAATGTTGTTAGTATGAATTCTTTGAATATCCATGATGCTAATGATATGCAAAGCCACAAGCTTGGGGATGCTACATTTGATAAACATGATATTTTTAGTCCCCCAAGTTTTGATGAGCAAATTTATTATGATTAAATGATGCCTCCTATTTATGATAATTATATTGATAAAAGTCGATTTGGAGAGTTCATGACTTTATTTAGTGATGAATCCACTATTTCGGAAGAGGTTCCAATTGATTATGAGAACAAAGTTGCTATCTATGATGATTATTGTGCTGACATGTATGATATAAAGAATAATGATAACCATGAAACTTGTCGTCATGATTTTAATTTTCAGTTGGATTATGCCTCACATGATAGTTATTTTGTTGAGTTTGCTCCCACTACTATTCATGAGAAGAAATTTGCTTATGTGGAGAGTAATAAAAATTCTATGCTTGTGCATCATGAAGAGAGTGCTTTATGTGATAGTTATATTGTTGAATTCATTGATGATGCTACTGAAATTTACTATGAGGGAGTGACACGTCTCCAACGTATCTATAATTTTTGATTGTTCCATCCTATTATATTACCTGTTTTGGATGTTTATTGGCTTTACTTTACACATTTATATCATTTTTGCGACTAACCTACTAACCGAAGGCCCAACCCGAATTGCTGTTTTTTTGCCTATTTGAGTATATCAAAGAAAAGGAATATCAAACAGAGTCCAAACAAAATGAAACCTTCGCGAGCGATCTTTTTGGAACAAACGTGATCCAGAGGACTTGGAGTGCAAGTCAATAAGCTCCCGAGGCGGCCACGAGGGTGGAGGGCGCCCCCCCTATAGGGCGCACCCCTATCTCGTGGGCCCCTCGGGCGTCCACCCTCGTACTTCTTCCTCCTATATATACCTACGTACCCTGAAAACATCAAAGGCGACCACGAAAAACTATTTCCACCACCGTAACCTTCTATATCTGCGAGATCCCATCTTGGAGCCGTCGTCGGCGCTCCTCCTGAGGGGGAATCCACCATGGAGGGCTTCTACATCAAAACCATAGCCTCTCCGATGAGTTGTGAGTAGTTTACCACAGACCTTCGAGTCCATAATTATTAGATAGATGGCTTCTTCTCTCCTTTTGGATCTCAATACCATGTTCTCCTTCCTCTTCTTGGAGATCTATTTGATGTAACTCTTTTTGCGGTGTGTTTGTCGAGATCCGATGAATTGTGGGTTTATGATCAAGTTTATCTATTAGAAATATTTGAATCTCCTCTTAATTCTTTTATGTGTGATTAAGTTATCTTTGCAAGTCTCTTCAAATTATCGGTTTGGTTTGGCCTACTAGATTGATCTTTCTTGCAATGGGAGAAGTGCTTAGCTTTGGGTTCAATCTTGTGGTGTCGTTTCCCAGTGACAGCAGGGGCAGCAAGGCACGTATTGTATTGTTGCCATCGAGGATAAAAATATGGGATTTATATCATATTGCATGAGTTTATTCCTCTACATCATGTCATCTTTCTTAAAGTGTTACTCTGTTCTTATGAACTTAATATTCTAGATGCATGCTGGATAGCGATCGATGTGTGGAGTAATAGTAGTAGATGCAGGCAGGAGTCGGTCTACTTTTCACGGACGTGATGATTATATACATGATCATGCCTAGATAATCTCATAATTATTCGCTTTTTAATCAATTGCTCGACAGTAATTTGTTCACCCACCATAATACTTATGCTATCTTGAGAGAAGCCACTAGTGAAACCTATGGCCCCCGGGTCTATCTCTTATCATATAAGCTTTCAATCTACTTTTATTTGCATCTTTACTTTTCCAATCTATATCATAAAATACCATAAATATATTTATCTTATCATATTATCTCTATGAGATCTCACTTTCGCAAGTGGCTGTGAAGGGATTGCCAACCCCTTTATCGCGTTGGTTGTGAGTTCTTTGTTTGTTTGTGTAGGTGCGTGGGACTTGTGAGGAGCCTCCTACTGGATTGATACCTTGGTTCTCAAAAACTGAGGGAAATACTTACGCTACCCTGCTGCATCACCCTTTCCTATTCAAGGAAAACCAACGCAAGCTCAAGACGTAGCAAGAAGGATTTCTGGCGCTGTTGCCGGGGAGGTCTTCGCTCAAGTCAAGACATACCAAGTACCCATCCCAAACACATCTCCCTCGCATTTACATTATTTTCCATTTGCCTCTCGTTTTCCTCTCCCCTAGTTCACCCTTGCCGTTTTATTTGCCCTCTCTTTCCCAATCTCTATCTTCTTCGCTCTCTCTTTCGCTTGCCTTTTTCTGTTTGCTTGTGTGTTGGATTACTTGTTGCCATGGCGCAAGATAATACCAAATTGTGTGATTTCTCCAATACCAATAATAATGATTTCCTTAGTACTTCGATTGATCCTCTTAATGATGTTGAGTCTTGTGAAATCAATGCTGCTTTGCTGAATCTTGTTATGAAAGATCAGTTCTCCGGCCTTCCTAGTGATGATGCCGCTACCCATCTAAACAACTTTGTTGATTTGTGTGAGATGCAAAAGAAAAAAGGTATGGATAATGATATTGTTAAATTGAAGTTATTTCTGTTTTCACTTAGAGATCGTGCTAAAGTTTGGTTTTCGTCTTTGCCTCAAAATAGCATTGATTCTTGGAACAAGTGCAAAGATGCTTTTATCTCTAAGTATTTTCCTCCTGCTAAGATCATCTCCCTTAGGAACGATATTATGAATTTTAAACAACTTGATCATGAGCATTTTGCCCAATCTTGGGAAATAATGAAATTGATGATTCGCAATTTCCCTACTCATGGTTTGAATTTATGGATGATCATACAAAAAATTTATGCCGGATTGAATTTCGCTTCTAGGAATCTTTTAGATTCAGCCGTCGGAGGCACGTTTATGGAAATCACCTTAGGAGAAGCTACAAAACTCCTTGATAATATCATGGCTAATTATTCTCAATGGCACACCGAACGATCTACTAGTAAAAAGTGCATGGTATAGAAGAAATTAATGTTTTGAGTGGAAAGATGGATGAACTTATGAGATTGTTTGCTACTAATAGTGCTTCTATTGATCCCAATGATATGCCTTTGTCTACCTTTATTGAGAATAATAATGAATCTATAGATGTAAATTTTGGCAACAATGCTTATAGAGGAAACTTTAATCCTAGACCGTTCCCTAGTAATTCCTCTAATAATTATGGAAATTCCTACAATAATTCTTATGGTAATTTTAATAAGATGCCCTCTGATTTTGAAAATAGTGTGAAAGAATTTATGATCTCTCAAAAGAATTTCAATGCCTTGCTTGAAGAAAAATTGCTTAAAGTTGACGATTTGGATAGGAACGTTGATAGTTTTTATCTTGAAGTTGATTGTTTGAAACTTAGATCTACTCCTCCTAAGCATGATATCAATGAGTCTCTCAAAGCTATGAGAAGTTCCATTGACGAGTGCAAAGAAAGAACCTCTAGATTGCGTGCTAAGAAAGATTGCTTTATAAAGGCGTGTTCTTCTAGTTTCCATGAAAATAATGATGAAGATCTTAAAGTTATTGATGTGTCCCCTATTAGATCTTTGTTTTGCAATATGAATCTTAATAATGATGGGACTCGAGATGATTCAACTTTAGTTAAAAGGCGTCCCAATAATTCGGAGTTTTTAGATCTTGATGCTAAATTTGGTAAAAGTGAGATTGTAGAGGTCAAGACTTTGAATAGCATTGAACCCACTATCTTGGATTTCAAATAATTTAATTATGATCATTGCTATTTAATAAATTGTATTTCCTTGTTGCAATTCATGTCGAATTCTCCTCATGCTTATAGTCAAAATAAAGCCTTTACCAAACATATTGTTGATGCCTTGATGAAATCTTTTGATGAAAAACTTAATTTGGAAGTTTCTATACCTAGAAAACTTAATGATGAGTGGGAACCTACTATAAAGATTAAAATTAAAGATCATGAGTGTTATGCTTTATGTGATTTGGGTGCTAGTGTTTCCACAATTCCGAAAACTTTATGTGATATTCTAGGTTTCCATGATCTTGATGATTGTTCTTTAAATTTGCACCTTGCGGATTTCACCATTAAAAGCCAATGGGAAGGATCAATGATGTTCTCATTGTTGCAAATAAAATTTGGTGCCCGTAGATTTTATCGTTCTTGATATAGATTGCAATCTTGCTTGTCCTATTATTCTTGGTAGACCTTTTCTTAGAACGATTGGCGCGATTATTGATATGAAGGAAGGGAATATTAGATTCAAATTTCCATTAAGGAAAGGCATGGAGCACTTTCCAAAAGAGAAAATTAATTTACCTTATGAATCTATCATGCGAGCTACTTATGAATCAAATGCCAAAGATGGCACTACTTAGATCTATCCTCACTTTTATGCCTAGCTAGGGGCGTTAAACAATAGCGCTAGTTGGGAGGCAACCCAATTTTTATTTGTGTTTTTTGTTTTTTTCCTGTTTAGTAATAAATTTTGCATCTACTTTCTGTTTAGATGTGTTTTCATGTTTTATTTAGTGTTTGTGCCAAGTAGAACCTATAGGATAACCTATGGTGATACTTAATTTGATTCTGCTGAAAAACAGAAACTTTGCGCTCACGATAAAAAATTCAATAAATTACAGAAACTTGATTTTGCGCTGATTAGTTTTGCTGTAGATCAATAGAAAAATTGCATAAGACGTCCTATTTTGGTAGGATTTTTGGAGTTCCAGAAGTAACCGAAAGTTACAGATTGCTACAGACTGTTCTGTTTTTGACAGATTCTGCCTTTCGTGTGTTGTTTGCTTATTTTGATGCATCTATGGCTAGTAGGTAAGGGTATGAACCATAGAGAACTTGGAATACAGTAGGTTTAACACCAATATAAATAAAGAATGAGTTCATTGAAGTACCTTATGTGGTGGTTTTTTCTTTCTTTCACTAACGGAGCTTATGAGATTTCCTGTTGAGTTTTGTGTTGTGAAGTTTTCAAGTTTTGGGTAAACATTTGATGGACTATGGAATAAGGAGTGGCAAAAGCCTAAGCTTGGGGATGCCTATGGCACCCCAAGATATTCAAGGATAACCAAAAGCCTAATCTTGGGGATGCCCCAGGAAGGCATCCTCTCTTTCGTCTTCGTTCATTGGTAACTTTACTTGGAGCTATATTTTTATTCGCCACATGATTTGTGTTTTGCTTGGAGCGTCTTGTATGATATGAGTATTTTCTTGTTAGTTTACCACAATCATACTTGTTTTACACACCTTTTGGGAGAAGCCCACTTGATTGGAATTTATTAGAATACTCTATGTGTTTCACTTATATTTTTTGAGCTAGATGATTTTTGCTCTAGTGCTTCACTTATATCTTTTAGAGCACGGCGGTGGCTTAATTTTGAAGAAATTGTTAATCTCTCATGATTCACTTATATTATTTTGAGAGTTTCTTAGAACAGCATGGTATTTGCTATGGTTATAAATTTGGTCCTAGAATGATGAGCATCCAAGTTGGGTATAATAAAAACTATCATAGAAAGTGAATTGGATGCTATGATCAATTTGATACTTGATAATTGTTTTGAGATATGGAGGTAGTGATATTAGAGTCATGATAGTTGGGTAATTATGAAATTGAGAAATACTTGTGTTGAAGTTGGCAAGTCCCGTAGCATGCACGTATGGTAAAAGTTATGTGACAAATTTGTTACATGGGATGCTCTTTTAATCACTTTCCTTATGAGTGGAGGTCGGGATCGCGTGATGGTTAACTCCTACCAACCCTTCCCCTAGGAGCATGCGTGGTAGTACTTTGCTTAGAGGGCAAGTAGACTTTTGCAATAAGTATATGAGTTCTTTATGACTAATGTAAGTCCATGTACATACACACACTTACCCTTCCACTTTGCTAGCCTCTATTATGCCGCACAGCTTTTGATTGTATCATGAACCCATTATTTACCTTCCTCAAAACAGCCACCATACATACCTATTATGGCATTTCCATAGCCATTCCGAGATATATTGCCATGCAACTTTCCACCATTCTGTTTATTATGACACGCTCCATCATTTTCATATTGCTCTTTGCATGATCATGTAGTTGACATAGTATTTGTGGCAAGGCCACCTTCATAATTTTTCATACATGTCACTCTTGATTCAATGCATATCCCGGTACACCGCCGGAGGCATTCACATAGAGTCATATTTTGTTCTAAGTATTGAGTTGTAATTCTTGAGTTGTAAATCAATAAAAGTGTGATGATCTTCATTATTAGAGCATTGTCGCAAGTGAGGAAAGGATGATGAAGACTATGATTCCCCCACAAGTCGGGATGAGACTTTGGACTTTATAAAAATAAAAGAGGCCAAAGAAGCCCACCAAAAATAAAAAAAGGAAAAAGAGGAAAAGAAAAAAATGATGAGGGAAAAAGAGAGAAGGGACAATGCTAATATCTCTTTTTCCACACTTGTGCTTCAAAGTAGCACCATGTTCTTCATGATAGAAAGTCTCTAATGTTGTCACTTTCATATACTAGTGGGAATTTTTCATTATAGAACTTGGCTTATATATTCCAATGATGGCCTTCCTCAAAATGCCCTAGGTCTTCGTGAGCAAGCAAGTTGGATGCACACCCACTTAGTTTTTTTGTTGAGCTTTCATATATTTATAGCTCTAGTGCATCCGTTGCGTGGCAATCCCTACTCACTCACATTGATATCTATTAATGGGCATCTCCATAGCCCGTTGATACGCCTAGTTGATGTGAGACTATCTTCTCACTTTTTGTCCTCACAACCACCACCATATACCACATAAAGTGCTATGTCCATGGCTTGCGCTCATGTATTGCGTAAGAGTTGAAAAATCTAAAGCGCGTTAAAAAGTATGAACCACTTGCTTGGCTGAAACTGGGGTTGTGCATGATGTGAGTATTTTCTGTGATAAGGATGAAGCATAGCCTAACTATATGATTTTGTAGGGATGAGCATTCTTTGGCTATGCTATTTTGATAGGACATGATTATTTGTTAGTATGCTTCGAAGTATTATTATTTTTATGTTTTATAAGCTTTTATCTTGAATCATTTGAATCTGAACAATCATGCCACAATAAGAAAATTACATTGAGAAATATGCTAGGTAGCATTCCACATCAAAAATTCTGTTTTTATCATTTACCTACTCGAGGACGAGCAGGAATTAAGCTTGAGGATGCTTGATACGTCTCCAACGTATTTATAAATTTTGATTGTTCCATGCTATTATATTACCTGTTTTGGATGTTTATGGGCTTTACTTTACACTTTTATATCATTTTTGGGACTAACCTACTAACCGGAGGCCCAGCCCGAATTGATGTTTTTTTGCCTATTTCAGTATATCAAAGAAAAGGAATATCAAAGGGAGTCCAAACGGAATGAAACCTTCGGGAGCGATCTTTTTGGAACAAACGTGATCTAGAGGACTTGGAGTGCAAGTCAAGAAGCTCCCGAGGCAGCCACGAGGGTGGAGGGTGCGCCCCCCTATAGGGCGCGCCCCCCTGTCTTGTGGACCCCTCGGGCGTCGACCGACGTACTTCTTCCTCCTATATATACCTACGTACCCCAAAAACATCAAAGGCGACCACGAAAAACTATTTCAACCACCGTAACCTTCTGTATCCGCGAGATCCCATCTTGGAGCCGTCGCCGATGCTCCGCCGGAGGGGGAATCCACCATGGAGGGCTTCTACATCAACACCATAGCCTCTCCGATGAGTTGTGAGTAGTTTACCACTGACCTTCGGTTCCTTAGTTATTAGCTAGATGGCTTCTTCTCTCTTTTTGGATCTCAATACCATGTTCTCCTTCCTCTTCTTGGAGATTTATTCGATGTAACTCTTTTTGCGATGTGTTTGTCGAGATCCGATGAATTGCGGGTTTATGATCAAGTTTATCTATGAGAACTACTTGAATCTCCTCTGAATTCTTTTATGTGTGATTAAGTTATCTTTGCAAGTCTCTTTGAATTATCGGTTTGGTTTGGCTTACTAGATTGATCTTTCTTGCAATGGGAGAAGTGCTTGGGTTCAATCTTGCGGTGTCCTTTCCTAGTGACAGCAGGGGCAGCAAAGCACATATTGTATTGTTGCCATCGAGGATAAAAAGATGGGGTTTATATCATATTGGATGAGTTTATCCCTGTACATCATGTCATCTTTCTTAAAGCGTTACTCTGTTCTTATGAACTTAATACTCTAGATGCATGCTGGATAGCGGTCGATGTGTGGAGTAATAGTAGTAGATGCAGGCAGGAGTCGGTCTACTTGTCACGAACGTGATGCCTATATACATGATCATGCCTAGATAATCTCATAATTATTCTCTTTTTTTATCAATTGCTCGACAGTAATTTGCTCACCCACCATATTACTTATGATATCTTGAGAGAAGCCCCTAGTGAAACCTATGGCCCGGGGTCTATCTCTTATCATATAAGCTTCCAATCTACTTTTATTTGCATCTTTACTTTTCCAATCTATATCATAAAATACCAAAAATATATTTATCTTATCATATTATCTCTATCAGATCTCACTTTCGCAAGTGGCTGTGAAGGGATTGATAACCCCTTTATCGCGTTGGTTGCGAGTTCTTTGTTTATTTGTGTAGGTGCGTGGGACTTGTGAGGAGCCTCCTACTAGATTGATACCTAGGTTCTCAAAAACTGAGGGAAATACTTAAGCTACTGTCATGGTGGGCGCACGGCAGATGCCAAGGGATGGCTAAAGAGACGAGGAGGCTCGGGGGCGCTGGTGGGCTTCGGAGGCGAGGTTGATATGCGTGGGCGCGGGACGCCGGACATACCAGGTTCGGGGCTCTCTGGAGAGATAACACCCCTAGTCCTGCCGAGTTTAGTTGGATGGTCGATAGTACAATGTCGCTCCTGGAGCTGTATGAAGGAAGAAGGAGGCTGGCCAAGGCTTGGGCTGCTCCTTCTCCCTGGTGTTGCTATGCAGTGGCTAGTCCTATCTTGCCTGCTTGCTTATCTCGTATTGCTTCGCCTCTGTTTCATTGCCCCCATAGGCGTGGGCTACTAGGGGTTTTATAGATCAACCCACCCAGGGTTAAAATAGTAATGTGCCGAGTCGGTGGGTCCGTATTGTCGGCGTCCGGGGTACCGGGCTGGGTCCCGCTTGTGGGCTTGTGATTCGCCGGGTTCTCCTAGGTGCGGGCCCCATGTGCCTCGCATAGTCATCTTGTCGATCGTCATGGCGTGGCCGAGTCGAGCCTCGCATAGTGTTCTCCGTCAGGCCGCCGCTTGCTGTCATTAGCGGTGAGTGCGGGAACACTGTTGCCGTGCCAGCCCTGGTCAGTGGGTAGGTAAGGGACACTGTTGCCACGCTCCGGCTGACCACAAGCATGGGCGGGAGCACTGTAGTCTTGGTCATCGGTGATTGAGGTCTCGTCCGATCGTACGGCCTGGATGGGACGGGAGCTGACCCGTGGCTGGGTTGCTGTGGACGCCACGGGTGGGTTGGCTTGTTGGGGAAGCCACTGTTGCGCCGGGTTGAATCGCCTTGCGCCAGCTGCTGCGGCCGGGTCGATGTACCTTGCCGAGTCGAGGGTCTTGGCCGGGTCGCGAGCCTTGTTGGGTCGAGCGACCCGGCCTGGCACGCACCGGTTTGCGGGGCGATGCGGGCCCTGCTGTTTTTGAAATAGATCCAGGTTTCGTTGCCTGCCCGGGGTTCATCCCCCCGACAGTAGTCCCCGAAGCTGTGAAGGTCCGCCGCCTTCGGATGAGTGGGCCTTCGCAGCTTCCCCCTTGAGCAACGCGGAATCTGCGAACGCCGGGTCCGGCAACACCCACTGTGTGCCAGTTTTCTCGTAAACCGGATCGCTGTATCCCGGCCGTGGAGGGAACCGAGGAGTCCGTCGAATCTTGAGGCGATCCCTCGGGCTTCGTGCAGGCGTCACGTGGTGCCCGGAAGTCGGAGGGGCCTGACAGGCCACGTGCGTGACGGGATTGGGCGACGGGCCGGGGCCCGCTGCCGCGCGCCCTGGCCACGTGTGCGGATTTATTGCAGCGTCTGGGGGCCGGTTGCACTTCCCCGCGCAGTTAGTGCGCGTGTACGTGCGCACTTATTGCGGGGTGGTGGAACGAGCGCGTGCAGACGATCCCACTCCCCCACCTTTGAACCGGGGGTTATAAATTGAGGGGGGCAAGGGGGCGGCGGACATTATTCTCACTCGTGCCCTCCTGTCCCCCTGCTCTCGCTCTGCTTCTTGCCACCGATGCACAACTGCGCTCGCGGCCTTGAGCAGAGATCTTCTCCGTCGTCTTTCTTCCTCTTCCTCTTCCAGTGATGTCGCTGCCGTCGGGCTCCTGGATAGGCTTGACCGTCCCCCCCGACGACATCACCTACCTTCGGTCCTCGTGCGCCTGCCGCGGGAGACGGACGTTAGTATCCATCTGCCGCGCGGCGAGCAGAGGCCTCGGCCCGAGGGGTAGGAGCGCATCATCTTCCTCATGCATTTTGAGCGCGGCTTCAGGTTGCCGGCGAGCACTTTCTTCCACACGTTCTTGGAGTTCTTCGGGCTCCAGCCGCACCACCTCAGCGCCGGCGCCATCGTCCACCTCTCCGGCTTCGTGACCCTGTGCGAAGGGTAGCTGGGGGTCGAGCCAACCATTGATCTCAGGGCGCGCTTCTTCTCCTTGAAGCAGCAGGGCCCGTCGGCCGGGGAGTTCGCCGACTACGGGGCCGCTGTCATCTCAAAGCGGTCGGGGGCGGACTTCCCCAAGATCCCGCTCGAGGATTCTGCCAAGAAGTGGCAGAACTCCTTCTTCTACGTCCGCAATCATGGCGCGGACCACATCAACCTTCCCACCTTTGTCGTCGCGCCGCCGTGGGCGAAAACAAACTGGGGCTACTCGCTCCGGCGCCCGTCGCAGGAGATCGTCAACCTCTGCGAGCGGGTCACAGTGATGACGACACAGGAAGGGGTCACTGGCACCGACCTCCTCGCCACGTTCATCACCCACCGGGTTCTCTCGCTTCAGAGGCGCTCCTGCCTCATCGGCGAGATGATCGGGCTTCAGGACTCCAACCGGATGGGGTCGACGCGGCTATCTGTGGAGCAGGTCACGCGAGGCGTGAATGACATCTCCAAGGCCAACCTTGGAGATGACTGGCGATTCGGCAAGGCGCCGTACAGCCAGGCGAACCCTGCACCGCAGGTGAGCGTCTGGTCTTGCTATTTTTCCGCCGCGCATCTTCTCATTCGTCCCGACGCGTCGCGGGAGATTCTTTTGAACGCGAGCCAGCATCCTTACGCCCGGGCTCCGTTGCAGGTGGCGCCGGTGGCACCAGAGGAGCCCGCGGATCACGGCGGCGAGGAGGTGGACGAGTCCGATGTCGGCGCTGGGCGTCGCGCGGGTAAGCTTCGAGTCTTTCTCTTCTTCATTTGTCTTGAATCATTTGGGCGCGTTGCGGCGTAGGCGACGGTGACGCCGGTTGTTGATGTAGCGGTGTTGGGCGGGGGAGGCGGCGAGGCGGGCGGAGCCGGGTCCTCGCATGGGGCGGCGCCGAGCCGCCCGCACGGAAAGGACAGCATCACGCCACGACCCCAGGCCTCGAAGCGCGCGGCGAATCCGGCCGAGCCTGGGAGATCGGCCAAGAAGAGGCGCAGGAAGTCGACCCCGGTCCCAGTCTTGTTGAGGTAAGTCTTGTTTCTTGCTTGCGCCCTAATTTCTTGGGCTAGCCTTGTCTTTTGCTTGCTCATTCTTCGTTTTTCTTCAGGTCACCGATCGCGCTGGCAAGGGCGGCAGCGGAGGTCGCGGCTGCCAAGGGGGCCGCGTTCCGTAGGAGCCGGTCCGACCTCGCCGGCCTGGCCGGGGAGGAGGGACGGGGCGACTCGGACCTCGGCCTAGACCCGAATGACGCCGAGGCCTTGGCCTGGCGGGACAGGAACCGGGCCGAGGCGGAGTTGGAGGCGGTGTCGGGCCAGGCTTGGACCGATGCGGCGGTGACATGGGCGCAAGGCGGCGCGGAGCCGGCCTGGCGCGAGATGCCGGAGGGCACGGTGGTGGCGGCGACGGTTTTTGAGCCGTCGACAGTGAGGGAGCGCGGCCGCGGAGGCCAAGCTGAGGTGGTGGTCCTCGATCGGGAGGTTGTGGAGGTGGGGGACGAAACCCCGCCGTGGGCCGACGTGGTCGAGCACGCGGGAGCCGATGGCGGTGGGGGCGGCGTCGCTTTGGAGGAGGCACTGCGGGTGGCGGTGCCGGAAGCGCCGCCGGTTATGGAGGAGGCACCGCAGGCGGCGGTGCCTGAGGTGGAGACGCAGGGCGTCCAGGCGTCCGAGGAGGTGCTGGCCGCGTCGCAAGCGGTGGGCGTGCCTTGGTGCTCCGTCCGGGAGGGCGTCGAGCCGCCGTGCCGCAGCCCGCGCGAAGCGGGGGCGCGACCGTCTTTGGGCCCCAGACCTAGGAGGAGGCGGCACTGGACGCCGTTAGCCGCCTCCTGCGAGGTCGGACAGAGCGGCTTGAGGCCTTCGCCAGGCCGAGGTGGAGCGGACACGCGACTTGGAGCGCATCGTCTTGGTAAGTTCTTCTTTCTTCTTGTTTTCTTGTGATTTCATCTCTGTGGGGGCGCGCTAGCACACCCACTGGGTGTAGCCCCCGAGCTTCGGGCCAACTATGTAGTAGTTGGGTCGAACCTTAGGAGCATTGGCCTTGTCCTAACTTTGGTCTCCCTTCAGCACCTTGACGCCTTCCGGGTTGCCGCCTTCAACCGGCTCCTGGGCAAGCATCGGGAGCTCAAGGAGCAACTTGCTGCCAAGGAGGAGGAGCTTCGTGTCACCGCAGGTACTTTTTTGGTGTTCTTTCTTCTAGTGGGGGCGCGCTACCGCACCCACTGGGTGTAGCCCCCGAGATTCGGGCCAACTATGTAACAGTTGGGCCAAATCTTAGGTCTTGTCTTATTCTTTCTTTCTGTTGAGTTCTTCATCTTCACAGCCGAGGTGCTATCCTGGCGAACCCATCTGTACCGGGCTGGTCATCATTATGACCGGCTTGTTGCTGATACCGTCCGTCTCAACGTCGAGGCGGCACAGGCGAGGGCGAAGGCGGCCGCGGCCTGACGGTCTCTTGATGAGGCCAACCAGCTGCACGAGCAGCTGTCGGGTCACAAGAGCCGCCTCGAGGCCGAGGTGGAGCTTCTTAAGGCGGAGGCCGCCAAGGTGGTGGAGACGCAACAAGCCCTGGTCGAGGTGGACCAGCAACGCGGCCATCTGGTCGACGACAAGGGGCCGCTCCAGGCCAAGGTGGAGCATCTACGACAGCAGGCCACCACGGCTGAGGAGGCCCGCGAGGCCGAGGCTCGCCGCCGTGAGGCGGCCGAGAAGGCGGCCGAAGACAAGGACACTGAGCTGAAGGCGGCCCTTGCCAAGGCGGTTGACCTGGAGAAGGCGCTCGGGGAGCGGGAACGCGTCTTGGAGCGGGAGCGACGTGGTACGTTGCTCGAGGCGCAGCACCTGGAAGAGTCTTTCTCCAATAAGTGCTGCTTCTTCGTTGTTGCCGGGTCGGGACCCGACCCTTTCTTCCTTGTTTCTCTTCTGACTTGCTTCTTCTTTGGCTACAGGGGCCTTTCCGGAGACGCAGCGACTGGCGGAGGAAGCCGTCCACTATCAGCGCGACCCGACCGGCGTTGTTGGGTCCAGGACGGATTCGCTGACGGCCTAGACCTTCCCAGAGATCATTGCCGCTGCTGAGGTCCGGCTGCGAGTCTTGGGGATGCGGATGGAGCGGATGTCCCGAGCCGGCACCGCGATGACAACGGCCCTGTGGCCGGATTCCGTCCATCCGCGCAGCTTTTCACGCCTTGCGCGCTGGTTGGAGATGGGCCCGGATCGCCTTAGCAACTGGTGCGTTTCCGCCGCCTGGGCCGGTGCTGAGATGGCGCTCCGGATAGCGCTATCTTGGCATTCGGATCTTCAGCTAGACGCTCTGATGGGTCAGCGCGCTGGCTCGGAGCAGTTGCTGCAGGAGCAGGCCGGCCGGATCGCCTCCCGGTCTAGCTATATCACCGAGTTCGCCTTCCACGACGAGTTCCATCCGGAGCGGATGGAAGGCGGCGCGATCGTGGATGGCGACGACTACGGCTTGCTTCTTCGTGACCCGGAGGGCAACTCGGAGGAGACGGGCGTCTACGGTGACGCGGAAGCCGAAGAGGACACCGGTGCTTCGCTGGACCCGGAGGCCGGCCGGGGGGAGCCGTCAATGTCACGACGCGGCGCTGGGAATGCCTGAGAATCTTTGTAGAAAATTAGGTTAAGTAGCAGGTCCACCCACTCACTGGGGTTTTCAGAGTGTAATGTACTCGGGCCGTGGGCCTTTGCTTGAAATATTTATGTGTAAATGTTGTGAGTGTTTATTTGCCTTTTGCCTTCTGCTTTTTTCTAACTTA
>NC_041381.1:554619441-554641029 GCF_002162155.2 Triticum dicoccoides
AGGCGCGCGTAGGAGTTGGGTCCTTAGAAGCGTTGAGCGCGAGCGAAACACCCACTGGGCCGGCTGGCGGCAATCCGGCTTGGCCGGTTGGTGAGCAGCCGGTCGTGCGGCTAACTTAGTTAACGAGCGTCGGGCCGGGTTGGTCGACCCAGCGGCTTTGACTTAGTGTATGAATCGTAGGGGAGCTTTGGCCCATTCTGCTTGCCCGCCGTCAGCCAGAGCTGGATCTGCGGTTTTAGGGCGAAGTGGGGGACCGCGGCATCCTAACTTTATCAGGAATCACCAAGTAAAGCGGCGGGGTGATGATCAAGCCTGTCAGCCCCCGAGCCCCCGGGTCGAGCTAGTCGAGCCGGCGGCTAGGTTTGGTAGTAAAGTGATGCAAAATATGGACGCAATAAGTTGGTCGGCAAAAGGCAGCCCTCGAGTCTCGTTCGGGGACCCCATAGTTTCATATCCTTACAAAAGGCGTTGATACATACATTCACGTGGGTAACTGTAAAACGGATTGAGGAGTTCCACGTTCCACGGCCGGGTCGTTTCTTTGCTGACGGTGTCCCTCTTGCGCTTCTTCGACTTGCACGCGTCGATGAGGTAGTAGGCGTTGCGGTCGCGCAAAGTCTAGCTCACGATGAACGGGCCCTCCCATGGAGAGGACAGCTTGTGCTGGCCTGCCTGCTCTTGGATGAGTTGGAGAATGAGGTCGCCTTCACGGAATGCGAGAGGCTTGATCTTCTTGCTGTGGTAGTGCCTCAGGCCTTGCTGGTAGATGGTCGAGCGGCTAAGAGCCAGAAGGCGCGCCTCTTCAAGCAGGTCGACGCCGTCTTCGCGTGCTTCTCTTCCTTCTGCTTCAGTGTACATCGTGACACGCGGCGAGCCGAACTCGACGTCGGTCGGGATGACAGCTTCGGATCTGTAGATGAGGAAGAACGGGGTGAACTCGGTCGACCGGTTTGGTGTTGTACATAGACTCCAGAGAACCGCGGGCAACTCGTCGAGCCAACTCCCGGGCGAGCGGACAAGTGGCTCGACAAGTTGCGGCTTGATGCCGGACAGGATGAGTCCGTTGGCTTGCTCGACCTGCCCGTTGGACTACGGATGTGCCACGGAGGCCAGGTTGAGGCGGATGCCGGAGACAGAGCAGTATTGCTCGAGCGCGCCCTTGGCGAAGTTGGTGCTATTTTCGGTGATGATGCTATTCGGCATGCCGTAGCGCACCGCTATGTCCTTGATGAACCGGACGGCTGTTGGCCCGTCCAATTTCTTGATTGGTCTTGCCTCGATCCACTTGGTGAATTTGTCCACTGCCACCAGTAAGTGCGTCATGCCGCCTCGAGCAGTTTTGAAGGGTCCCACCATGTTGAGTCCCCAGACCGCGAAGGGCCAGGCGATCGGTATGGTGCGGAGTGCTGACGTCGGCTGGTGGCTGCGTTTGCTGAAGCGCTGGCATCCTTCGCACTTGAGGACGAGCGACTCGGTGTCTTTGAGGGCCGTTGGCTAGTAGAAGCCGTGGAGGAACGCCTTGGCCACGAGGGATTGAGATGCGGCGTGGTGCCCGCACTCGCCCTGGTGAATGTCAAGGAGGATGTCGATGCCGCGATCCTGCTCGACGCAGCGCTGGAACACGCTGGTAGAGCTGCGCTTGATGAGCTCGTTGTTGATGATGTTGTAGGCGGACGCCCGGCGCTGAACATGCCGGGCGTCGGTCTCGTCCATGGGGAGAACCCCGTTCTCCAGAAACTCTAATATCGGCAAGGCCCAAGATGGGGCCGCGACGACGGTGAAGACGGCCACCTGGGTGGGTTCCGAGTCGGCGGCTCCTGGGCCGGGTTGAGCAGCCCCTGGGTTGGTGACGGCGAGAGCCGGGTCCAGGGTGATGGTGGCCAGGTTGAGCTGAGAAGCCCCCGGGCTGGGTTTAGCAGCCTCGGGGCCGGGTTCAGCAGTCCCCGGGCTGGGTTGCGGCGCGGCCGGGTCTTCTGGGACGTGGATGGACTCGGAGTCCGGCGACGGCTTGACGAATGGTTTGCACAGGTGCTCGAGGGAGACGCCGAACGGGATAGCTTGACGTGACAGGTGATCTGGGCAAGCGTGTCGGCTGCCTCGTTCTCCGTGCACGGGACGTGGAGGAATTCGCAGCCATCGAAGGATCCGGACAGCTTCTGGATGAGGAAGCGGTAGCTTGCCATGTTGGAGTCGCGAGCATCCCACTTGCCGGAGCTCTGCTGCACCACCAGGTCCTAGTCGCCGTAGCACAGGATGCGCCGGATGCTGAGTTCCTTGGCGAGCCGGAGGCCGTGCACAAGAGCTTTGTATTCGGTGACGTTGTTGGAGGCGGCGAAGTGGATCTGGAGTGCGTAGCGGAGTCGGTCACCCTTTGGAGATGACAGTACGATGCCGACCCCTAAGCCGAGTCGCATCTTGGACCCGTCGAAGTGCATGCGCCAATGCTTCGAGTCGGAAGGCGGCAGCAGGTATTGGATCTCGGTCTAGTCGACGAGGAAATCGGCCAGGGCCTGAGACTTGATCATGGTGCGGGGCTCGTAGAGGATGGTGTGGCCGGCTAGTTGGATCACCCATTTGGCAACCCGGCCGGAGGCGTCCCGGCACCCGATGATTTCTTCGATAGGAACCATGCTGACGATGGTGACGACGTGTTCTTGAAAGTACTGCTTCAGCTTCTTGGCGGTGAGGTATACGCTATAACACATCTTCTGGTAGTGCGGGTAGTTCTTCTTGGAGGTGGAGAGCACTTCACTCAGGTAGTAGACCGGGTGCTGGACGGCCTGGACCTTGCCCTTCTCCGGCCGCTCGACCACCAGCACCGTGCTGACCGCCCGTGACGTCGCGGCTATGTAGAGCAACATCGGCTCCTTGTCGGTCGGAGCGGCCAGGACTGGTGCGGTGGAGAGCATGCGCTTGAGGTCTTGGAAAGCTTCGTCCGCCTTGCCGTTCCACTCGAACGGGCTTGTTTTCTTCATTAGCTGGTACAGGGGCAGTGCCTTCTCACCCAGCCGGCTTAGAAACCGGCTGACCGAGGCCAGGCAGCCTGTGAACTTCTGAACATCACGCAACCGGGTTGGCTTGCGCATGCGCTCGATGGCCTTGATCTTCTCCGGGTTCGCCTCGATGCCACGTTCCGAGACGAGGAAGACGAGCAGCTTTCCGGCTGGGACGCCGAAGACGCACTTTTCTGGGTTGAGCTTGACCTTGGATTCGCGGAGGTTGGCGAATGTGTCCTTTAGATCGTCGAGGAGCGTGAGGTGCTGCTTGGTCTTCACCATGATATCGTCCATGTACACGTGGATGTTCTTGCCGAGTTGCGGTAGCAAGCATTTCTGCATGCAGCGTTGGAAGGTGGAGCCGGTGTTCTTCAAGCCGAACGACATGGTGATGTAGCAGTACGCCCCAAAGGGCATGATGAAGGACGTCTTCAGGGAATCGGCCGGGTCCAGCTTGATCTGGTGATAGCCGGAGTAGGCATCCAGGAAATACAGCAGCTCGCACCCGGCGGTCGAGTCGATGACTTGGTCGATCCGCGGGAGAGTGAACGGATCCTTGGGACAGACCTTGTTGAGGCTGGTGTAGTCGATACACATGCGCCAGGACTTGTTCTTATTTAGGACGAGGACTGGGTTGGCCAGCCACTCGGGGTGAAACACTTCCATTATGAAGAGGGCCGCCAAGAGCTTGGCGACCTCTTCACCAATTGTTCTTCTCTTCTCTTCGGAAAATCGACGAAGGGGTTGACGAACAGGCTTGGCGTCCTTGCGGACGTGGAGTTTGTGATTGGCGTACTTCCTCGGGATACCCGACATGTCTTTGGGGGTCCATGCGAAGATATCCCGATTCTCATGGAGGAAGTCGACAAGCTTGCCTTCCTATTTGTTGTCGAGGCGGGCGCCTACAACAACGTACTTACTGCATCTGCGTTCCACTGGGTTTAGCTTCACCTTCTTGGTTTCCTTGGAGGGCCTAAAGGCGGCCTCATCGGCCAGGTCCAGGGTCGGGATCAATGCGTCGGAGGCCTCGCCGGCCAGGGCAACGATCCGGTCGAGCCGACGCCGCTCCTCGGTAATGACCAGCGACTCGGCCAGCTTGGCGTCGTCTCGGCTGCATTCTAGAGACTTGCGATAGTCGCTGGTGCTGGTAATGAGGCCCTTGGCCCCGGAATCTTCATCTTCAGGTACACGTAGTGGGGAACTGCCATGAATTTGGCGAGCGCAGGCCGGCCCAGCAGCGTATGATATGCGCTGGACAGGTCCACCACCTCGAACCAGATCGGTTCGCGTCGGAAGTGCACTACAAAAAAAATACACTTCCGTGATGATACGTGTTTGTCACAGTAGGTCGCGTTTTTTGTCATGCATGTACATCCATGACAAATTTATGACAGAATCAAGATAGTCATACATGTGCTGTCGTAGAAGTGTTCCATGACATTACCAAAATTATCATCACGGAAGTGTCCACTTCCATGACGATAAATCGCGCGTCACAAAAGTGCTTTCGTCAAGGGTGACTGACACGTGGCATCCACCGCAACGGAACACCGTTAAGCTATCGGGTCGGGTTTTGGATCCGATAACCCGTTAACAGCCCCGACCAATGGGGATTTTCCACGTGTAAAATCATCATTGGCTAGAGGAAACACGTGTCGGCTCATCGTTGGGACAGATGTCATCCACTCACTGGACAGAAGGCGCCTATGATACGTCGACACGTGGCATGGCCAAACAAGTTTAAATGGGCCGGCCCAACTAAAGGCCCACAAGATTTTGCGGCCCTTAATGGGCCGGCCCAGTTAAAGGCCCACGAGATTTTGCAGACTATAATGGGCTGGCCCAGCTAACGGCCCACAAGATTTCGCGGGCCATAATAGGCCGGCCCAGGTAAAGGCCCACAAGATTTTTGTGTGCCATAATGGGCCGGCCCAGGTAAAGGCCCACAAAATTCTTGCGGATCATAATGGGCCGGCCCAGCTAAAGGCCCACGAGATTGTGCCGACATTAATGGGACGGCCCAGCTATAGGCCCACAAGATTTTGAGGACCCTAGTAGGTCGGCTGTCGGTGTCAAAACCGGCGGATCTCGGGTAGGGGGTCCCGAACTATGCGTCTAGGCGGATGGTAACAGGAGACAAGGGACACGATGTTTTACCCAGGTTCGGGCCCTCTTGATGGAGGTAAAACCCTACGTCCTGCTTGATTAATATCGATGATGTGTGTTACAAGAGTAGATCTACCACGATATCAAGGAGGCTAAACCCTAGAAGCTAGCCTATGGTATGATTGTTGTTCGTGCTATGGACTAAAGCCATCCGGTTTATATAGACACCGGAGAGGGCTAGGGTTACACAGAGTCGGTTACAATGGTAGGAGATCTACATATCCGTATCGCCAAGCTTGCCTTCCACGCCAAGGAAAGTCCCATCCGGACACGGGACGAAGTCTTCAATCTTGTATCTTCATAGTCTTGGAGTCCGGCCGATGATGATAGTTTGACTATCCGGACACCCCCTAGTCCAAGACTCCCTCAGTAGCCCATGAACCAGGCTTCAATGACGATGAGTCCGGCGCGCATATTGTCTTCGGCATTGCAAGGCGGGTTCCTTCTCCGAATAATTTATAGAAGATTGTGAATCACCAGGATAGTGTCCGGCTGTGCAAAATAAATTCCACATACCACCGTAGAGAGAATAATATTACACAAGTTCAATCTGCTAACTTATTTGGTGGCGTGACATCACACCACTACCAAGCCTTTACTAGAATTGTTTTTATTGCACCACCTCAGCGCGTTTAGCGAAGCGGTTTCCTTGGCACGTCTTGTCGAAGCAGAGATCGTGTTCCCCTTATTTCGGGATTCCCATCAATATAGACGTGGGTAACCCAACCGCGCCATTGATTCCGGTGCTTGGGAGATAAGCGAGTTTTATCAGGCCGGTGGGGACACATGTTTTTGTCCGCCCATATAAGGGGATAAAGATCCAACCCTTTTACCTGCGCCTTCCTCCTCCTTGGCTTATCCATCTCCGCGAACTCGAGCTCCAGCGCCCAAGTCCGCACATCTCACCTCAACCTCCTCCAACTATGTCCGAAGCGGGAGGCAAGTGGATGGCCTCCTCCGTCACGGAGGGGCACATCCAGAAGCTGCGCAGCGCCGGATATCTATCCAGCAACATCGCGCACCGGCTCCCCAACAAGGGAGAGCTCATTCCCACCCCCAGGCCCCATGAGAGGGTAGTATTTCTTCCCCATTTCCTCCGCGGACTGGGCTTCCCACTCCATCCCTTCGTCCGGGGGCTCATGTTCTACTATGGCCTAGATTTCCATGATCTGGCCCCGAATTTCATCCTCAACATCTCGGCGTTCATCATTGTGTGTGAGGCCTTTCTCTGCATCCAGCCCCACTTCGGCTTGTGGCTCAAGACCTTCAGTATCAAGCCGAAGGTTGTGAAGGGCAGTCAAGCGGAGTGCAGAGGCGCCATGGTGGGCAAGATGTCCCACGTTACTTGGCTTGAAGGCACTTTCGTGGAAACCATTAAGGGGTGGCAATCGGGGTGGTTCTACATCACTGAGCCGCGTGACCCTGAATGGGCAGCTGCCCCCGAATTCAGATCTGGCATCCCCACACTGCTCACCTCTAGGAAAGAGAGCGGCCGGACATGGGGTGATTCGGAGGAGCTGACCGGACTCCAAGCCTGCATCCAAAAGCTAGTGGACAAGAAGCTCAAGCTTGTCAACGTAGTCCAGGTCATGCTCATCCACCGGATTCTCCCGTGCCAACGACGGGGCTTCAATATGTGGGAGTTCAATCCAGCGCAGCACCAGACTTTGAGCGGGCTCTTCGATACTACATACGAAGATGTCTGGAAGGTGCTGCTTAAGGGTGCCGAGGCCCCCGCATCCGCTACCGAAGATCGCGGACTCAGCTCGCAGCGTCCAGCTGACGAGGTAAGCGATTTTTCCCTCTTTGAGGCGTTTGTTTTCCATAGTTTGACTCTATGCGGGATCTAAACTCCCTCTCCTTTGACAGGGCTGGCTGGAGAAGGCCGAACAGACTATCTGTTCGGCCCCATTACCAGAGGACCCAGCGAACGCCCGCTTAACGGGGCTGCTGGCTCCGGCACCCCACGTGGTGCCGGAGAAGAAGGCCAAGAAGAAGGCCACGGGCACTCGGAAGAGTTCCCGTTTTCAGGTGTTATCGGATGATGACTCCGAGGCAGACTCCTCCCACAAAGGCGATGAGGAGAAAAAGAAAGCCTCTCCCCCAGCGGGGGGAGGGAAGAAAAGGAAGGCCTCCCCAACGAGGGAGGCCGAAGGGTCCAAGAAGAGGAAAACTCTTTCCCCGGACTGCTCTCCCAACGCCAGCGACGACGACGAGGACTGGCCTCCAAGGGCCAAGCCCCTGGCGAGATCGTAAGTATACGGACTCCCGAATAACTTCATGGTTTTTCTTTTCGCCACACAATGTCTTTCTAATGCCGCATACAACCCTGCAGTCCGCCCAAGGATGATCTTCCCGCTTCGTCGAGCAGGTCCTTAGGTGCGTCGGATATGGATTCTCTTCCGAGCGCCTCCACCCCCCGTGATGCGGACGATGCCGAGGTGGGATCCCGGGAAGGGACCCACCAGGAGGAGGAGGCCCCGGAGGTGTCGCAGAACAACCTCCCGGACTTTGCACCGGACTCGGCCCCGGAACCCATAGTGGCTCCTGAGTCTGGCGGGCGGCCCCTTCGTAAGAAGGGCAAGACCGTGACGCCGGCAGCCTCCGTCCAACCGGAGGCGCCGGATAGCTTGCTGGAGGCTCTCAATGGCACCTCCATCGAAGAGGAACACCGCACTGTTATGAGTGAGGTGATTCAGAAGGTTCAGCTCGCCAAGAGCGGGCTGACCGAAGCCTGCAGCAGCCTTCTAACGGGCTTTGAGGTAAGAATTTTGATATATGTAAAATAGTACCGCATAGAAAGTAGCCCCTGATGCTCGGTTCGGTGTTCGGAAAGAAAAGCCGGACTAAGGATCTAAAAAGATATACGCAGGAGTCATAAAAAATATGTCAATATGGGATTGCAGGTTGCGCTGCTGACCTCTGTCGCATTGACTGCGGAGGTCAATACTTTGAAGCAAAGCCTCAAGCGGTCCGAGAACGAGCTCTGCCGTGCCAAGAAGCAGCTCGAGGAAAAGGAAGGTGAGTAACACCTTATTAAAATTGTACCTTACAGATAAGGATTTTGGCTGCAAGAAGAATGACAAGGATAACATGGGTATTGCAGGGGCCACTAACGAGGTGGCGACCCTGAAGGAGGCGGTGGCCGCGGCCGAACGTAATGCGGCCGCGGAGCGCACCGAGCGAGAGAAGCAGGAGGCGCCGGTGGTGGAGGTACAGCAAGAGCTCCAGGATCTCGTGGAAAAACATGAGAGCCTGGAGCGTGACTCGAAGACTAGAGAGTCTGAGCTTGCATCGGCTCTTGAGAGTGCCAAAGCCGCTAAGGCCAAAGCCTACAAGGCCCTCCAAGAAATCGAGGCGTTGAAGAAAATAGCAGCGGGTAAGGCATTTTTCATGCAAAGTAAGCATGTGAGTGTTAATTACCTGTTACTTACCCGAATTCGGAGCTCTCCAGGAGCGTTCACAGATCTTCCTCACAGCGTGTCCGATGCTGCCGCGTTCTACCGGGCCGAGGAGGGGAGCTCGACGGAGAAGGTCTTCTGGTCTCAGTATGCGGAGGCCGGACATCCGGTGCCCCTTAGCGACCAGCTGAAGCAGCTGGTTGAGCTCCACAAGGTGGCCGAACAGGCCATGAAGGGCCTCATAGTTCGGCTGTGGCTGAAGGAGGCCATGCCTGGGAGCTACTTCCGCCTGGTGCGGCGGCTGGTGGATGCGTGTCCATGGGTTGAAGTCATCAAGCACTCCGCCTGTATTGAAGGTACCCGTCGGGCCCTTGCCCGCGCAAAGGTGCACTGGGGCAAGATGGATGCTTAGAAGCTTGTGACGGATGCGCCACCGCGGGGCAAGGAGCATCACACGCCCGAGATGTATTATAAGAGTGTCCTGAAGGGTGCCCGCATTATTGCGGGTGAGTGCTCCAAAGATGTAATATTTGAGTAGACTCGCATTTTGTTGTCCTGTGCGCTGAAAACTTAGTTCATATGCGCTAAGCAACGCTTGTTAATTTAAAATATTACCTTCTGTGCGGCTATTTATCAAATCTGAGAGATGGCAAGTCGTCGGCTTCAGCCCCCATGCCACGAGTGCTGGGGTGTTCGGGATAAACTTGAGCACTCTTGTTCCCATTTTTGGGTCCATCTAGGGAGGCGCTCAACACAACGAACAAGGCAACCGGACTTATAATGCTTGAACACTCTCACTTAGCCATAGAATTCTATAATTTTAAATTTCGGGGAAGCCCCTAGTCTTCGGAAGGCCGAATTTGGGGCGCTATCCACGCCTGGGCCCGACAAAGCCGGCTCCTCGCTCTAAGCGGCATAAGTCTTTAGGGACTCGCAAAAAACCTCTCGAACAGCGACCGGCTCTCGCCTTATCATGACGGTCAGTTTTAGCTTTCTCCACTGAGGCGCTCGCCCAGCTCAATTGGGGTGCAATCATAGTGGTTCTCCCAGTGCTACCTTAGCCGATACAACGGAACATAAGGTACCAAAACATGGGAGCCGGGCAAACCCAACTATTGACCCAAGACATGATTTGGAGCCGATGCATATAATGCTATAAGCTCGGGGTGCCGCACTTGTGAAAGTGTTCGGACTTATCACACCATGATGCGGGAAACATAAGCCCCTGGTGTATTTAGCGTACCAAAATGTACGGATGCAACATGTCATAAATGAACATATGTATAAGAAAGAAATGCAATTGGAAGCAAAAAGGTGCTGCATTACTTATTCAAGAAAAACTGCTATAAATGCAGAACGATACAAATGGTGCGATAAGCAAGGGATGGGACTATTAAACATGTCCCCCTCCAGGGGTAGGCTGCGGAATGGTGCCTAAAACAGATTTAATGCTCGTAATGGAGACCACCTGGATATTCGTTGTAGCCTTTCTCCTTCCCTGGTTGTTGCATCATGAGTTCGGCAGGTCTGCTGCCGGACAGGGCCTCTGACGAACGGAGTCCTGTGGGTAAAAATAAAAAGGAAAAAGAAAAAAAGAATGACACACTTGAGAGCCCCTGGTGTGGTTGAGCCGCATTCTGGGCCTATCGTGGTCGTGCCCCTCTCCCCATGCCCATGGTATCTTCAGAGCATAATGGTGTACGCGAAGGACCTATATTGACGTTTTGCAGGGGCTGGGGTTGGGGCCGCACTGCTATGCGTGCTCGGAACGTGCCAGGTGGTCTTGTTGTAGGTTACTCCGGGCGCGTTTACCGTGTCCGGTCGCTTAACGGCTGGACTCGAGAATTGCCTTAAGAGGCTGCACTATACTTTTGCCGCGAGAGACGCTGTATGTTCCTCCATTCGGAGAGAGCGTTCAGTGTTTCCGTTGACCGTGATGACTCCTCGAGGGCCTGGCATCTTGAGCTTGAGGTATGCGTAGTGCAGCACCGCGTTGAACTTTGCGAACGCAGTACGTCCGAGCAGAGCATGATAGGCGCTGTGGAACGGAACTATGTCGAAGATTAACTCCTCGCTTTGGAAGTTATCCGGGGATCCAAAGACCACTTCCAGTGTAACTGAGCCTGTACAATTGGCTTCTACACCTGGTACGACGCCTTTAAAGGTCATCTTGGTAGGTTTAATCCTTGAGGGGTCTATGCCCATTTTGCGCACTGTATCCTGATAAAGTAGATTCAGGCTGCTGCCGCCGTCCATCAGGACTCTGGTGAGGTGAAATCCATCGACGATTGGGTCTAAAACCAATGCAGCGAATCCGCCGTGGCGGATGCTGGTGGGGTGGTCCCTTCGGTCAAAAGTGATCGGGCAGGAGGACCATGGATTGAACTTCGGGGCAACTGGCTCCATCGCTTATACATCCCTGAGTGCACGCTTCCGCTCCCTTTTGGGTATGTGTGTTGCGTATATCATGTTCACCGTCCGCACCTGTGGGGGGAAACCCTTCTGTCCTCTATTGTTTGGCGGTCGGGTCTCTTCCTCGTCATCGCTATGCAGCCCCTTGTCATTGTTTTCGGCAATTAACTTGCCTGCCTGCTTGAATACCCAACAGTCCCTGTTGCTGTGATTGGCTGGCTTTTCGGGGGTGCCGTGTATCTGGCACGAGCGGTCGAGTATTTGGTCCAAATTGGACGGACCCGAAGTAGTTCTTTTGAATGGCTTTTTCCACTGACCGGGTTTAGAGCCTCTGAATCCGGCATTGACTGCCGTATCTTCACTATTATAGCTGTTAATGCGGCGTTTGTTTTTGTTGCGACGCGACCTGCCATTACGGTCCTTAATATCCGGACTGCCAGAATTTTTGCTGAGGTTGTTGTTGTGTCCTAGCCAGCTGTCCTCACCCGCGCAGAAGAGGGTCATGAGTGATGTGAGGGCGGCCATGGACTTCGGCTTTTCCTGTCCCAGGTGCCGGGCAAGCCACTCCTCGCGGATGTTATGTTTGAAGGCCGCGAGGGCCTCCGCATCCGGACAGTCGACGATTTGGTTTTCCTTGGTTAAGAACCGTGTCTAGAATTGTCTGGCCGATTCGTCTGGCTGCTGAATTATATGGCTTAGGTCGTCAGCGTCTGGTGGTCGCACATACGTGCCTTGGAAGTTATCGAGGAATGCGGCTTCCAGGTCTTCCCAACTCCCAATTGACTCTGCTGGCAAGCTGTTAGGCCAATGTCGGGCTGGTCCTTTAAGCTTGAGTAGGAGATATTTGATGGCTGAAGATCGTCACCACGGGCCATGTGGATGTGAAGGAGATAGTCTTTGATCCAAACCGCGGGGTCTTTTGTGCCATCGTAAGATTCAATATTCACGGGTTTAAACCCTTCGGGGATTTGATGATCCATTACTTCATCTGTGAAGCATAGCGGGTGTGCGGCGCCTCTGTACTGGGTGATATCACGACGGAGCTCAAAAGAGCTTTGTCTATTTTGTTCGGCCCGGCCGGACTTACTGTGTCCGGCGCGACGGTTGTCGTCACGTATCATGGGGCGCCCACGCGATCCATAGATCGGTCTTGCTTGTCTTGCCTTATCCTCCAATATATCTCGCAAGTCCAGAGCATTCCCCTGTGGCCTTGTGCTTTTCGAGCGATGCCGGGGTATGGTTCTAGTGAAGGGCCTAGAGGCCTCTCTGTCGCGACCACGGGGTGGTCGGTCAGCCGTATTGTCTGCTGGTGATGCGGGTTCATACGCCTCCTCCTCTAATCAGGGGAGCAGCTTGCGTTTAGGGTAGCTTTTGGAGGGGCGTTCGAGCACATGCTCTTCGGTCGCGTGGACTCCAGTCCATCTGTCGGCTTTTGAGGTTGTTTGCCGTGGCCATAAGCCTGCGTTTCAAATGCTCTTGTTCGACGGGATCCTCAGGCACGACGAATTCGTCATCGTCGAGGCTTGCCTCGTCTCCAAAGGGAGGCATATAATCCTATACCTCTCTTCTGCCGCTCTCTCATGAGGGCTGGCGTCTCCTTCCTCCTGTGCTGAATCTTGCTGGAGTGGGTTGTCTTCGGCACTGTCTGGGGTGTTATTATCTCCGGTGCCGGAATCTTCATTCTTGCTGTGGCGGGATTTAGAGCGGCGCCGCTGACGCTGGCGCTTGGGCTGTTTCTTGGAGGGGTCATCCTCCGCTGTTCCTTCGCCATTCCCATCCTTTGGGATATCCACCATGTATATGTCATATGATGAGGTGGCTTTCCAGTGCCCGGTAGGCGCTGGTTCTTGGTCGTCTCCGGCATCGTCGTCCATACCGTCGATGTCTTCGGAGTCGTAGTCTAGCATGCCGGTTAGATCGTCGATAGTGGCTACTAAGTGGGTGGTGGGTGGGCTTTGAATTTCTTCGTCGTCCGCATCCCAACCGCCCTGACCGCAGTCCGGCCAGGGCTCTCCTGATAACGAGAGATACTTTAGCGAACTCAAGATGTCGCCGAAAGGTGAGTGTTGAAAGATGTCCGCAGCGGTGAACTCCATGACCGGCGCCCAATCGGATTCCATTGGAGGGGGCGCGGGAGGTTCGGAGTCCGGCAAGGAGTCCGGCACCTCGGAGTCACGAGCTTCATGAGGGACAAGGTCAGTGTTCGGCTCTATCGCCGTAGAGGTTGCAGCCCCCGAGGCGGTGTCTAGCCATCCGTCCTCGATATGTGCAGCCGGCTCCAAATTGAATATCGAAGCGGGCTCGAGTGCGGCCTCCAGGGTACTGTCCGGCTGCAGAGCTAAATCATGCCCGTCGTGACAGTGTGGCGCGCTTGGCTGTGGCTCAAATCCATCGAAGATCAAGTCCCCGCGGATGTCAGCCGTGAAGTTCAAATTTCCAAATCTGACCTGACGTCCAGGGGCGTAGCTTTCGATCTGCTCCAGATGGCCAAACGAATTGGCCCGCAATGCAAAGCCGCCGAATACGAAGATCTGTCCGGGGAGGAAGGTCTCACCCTGGACTGCGTCATTGATGATGATCGAAGAAGCCATTGAGCCTATCGGTGACGACACAGAGGAACTCTCAATGAAAGCACCAATGTCGGTGTCAAAACCGGCGAATCTCGGGTAGGGGGTCCCGAACTGTGCGTCTAGGCGGATGGTAACAGGAGACAAGGGACACGATGTTTTACCCAGGTTCGGGCCCTCTTGATGGAGGTAAAACCCTATGTCCTGCTTGATTAATATTGATGATGTGTGTTACAAGAGTAGATCTACCACGAGATCAAGGAGGCTAAACCCTAGAAGCTAGCCTATGGTATGATTGTTGTTCGTGCTACAGACTAAAGCCATCCGGTTTATATAGACACCGGAGAGGGCTAGGGTTACACAGAGTCGGTTACAATTGTACGAGATCTACATATCCGTATCGCCAAGCTTGCCTTCCACGCCAAGGAAAGTCCCATCCGGACACGGGACGAAGTCTTCAATCTTGTATCTTCATAGTCTTGGAGTCCAGCCGATGATGATAGTTCGGCTATCCGGACACCCCCTAGTCCAGGACTCCCTCACCGGCCCATTAACTGGTTGCCATGTTTTGGGCCAAATGCCGGCCCATAATTGATCCGGTCCATTAATGGCCTGCCACGTTCCGGGCCTAATAATGGCCCATATAAGATCCGGCCCGTTAAAAGCCTCCCACTTTCTGGGCCAAATCACGGCCCAGATCAGGTCTGGCCCTTTAAGAGGCTTTGGGCTCAATTATGGCCCATATCAGATTCGACCCGTTGACTGGATGCTCTGCTTTTGGGCCCACTTGCTAAAGGCCTATTTAGTAATTCGGCCTGGTATTAGTTTCGCCTGTTAAGGGCCCATTTAACATTTCGGCCCTATATTAATTTCGGCATGTTAAAAGCCCGTCATATAGTTGGGCCTAACTACGGCCCAGTTTGCATCTGGCCTGCTCGCAGCCGATATCTGATTGAGCCAAACAAGGACCGACACAACTTTGGCCTGTTAAAAGCCCGAGAATTGATTCGCACAATCATGGGTCGGGGTCCATTTCGGGCTGCCGCCAGCCCGTGAGCTGTTCGGCACGTTGCAGGCCCAGCCTACTTCTCAGCATCCTAAAAGCCCATTGAGTTTTCTTGCGAAAAGAGGGTCGGGGGTTACTCAGCCTATTAAAGGCCTGAATCTACTAGTGGGCCAGTTTGATGGGGCCCATCATGCGGATCATACATCGTGATTGCATGACGGCCCAATTATGTACCGTAATTTTACGGTTTGGCCGGTTTACTGCGAAGACATGACATATATACAGTAAAATAACTGCAGCATCGTGAATAAGAAAAAACCTAGACTATACAATAAAGAAATTACGGCATATTACATCCACTGGGCATCAAAGTTCGCCACTACAATAATAAAGCACAAGCAGACAACAGATTACATACACTGGCCATCAAAAATCGCCACCAGTGCAAATAAACACGCCGACAAAATAATATACAAAACCAACAGCACTTCAATAGAGTTCAAGAAAGGTTAGCCCTGCTAGGGAGCTGCAGTGTAAGCAGCTGAGCAAGATGATGAGACCGCGCTTGTTTAACACTTATATCTTCCTCACTCTAAAAGATAAACAAGCAGACAGCTGACAAGTTTCGCACATAAAAGTATCAGTGTTGACAATTCATCACATTTCTTACTGACGAATAAAGTGACACAGTTTAAAATTGCATTACCACAATATGGTATTGTTCAGGTCAAGACATGGCAGGAAATGACATTGTGAAGGAGTTGGCAGCTTCACGACACCACTGGATTACAGATCAATAACTCATAAGTATCAATGGTTAGTGTGCTGTCAATTTATCCCATTTTAGATTGGCAAATAAAGAGACGGTTTAAATAATAGTAGAATGATATGACATTGTTCATAGTTAAGACATTGCAGAATATGACATTGTGTTGTAGTGGGTAGGTTCACCACACTACTGGATTACGGATGAAGAACAGAAGCATACATGCAGTGCAAAAGAAGATCACTTGCTCTGAATAGTTTAATTTACATGGTATGAAGAAGGAACTTGGTTGTACAACTGAAAACTTAAATTGAGAAGGACAAACTTTTGTTTATGAACTACATAATAAACTTTAAGCATGCCGTTCGATGCAAACACCAAAAATAAACAGCTGTTGCAGTCATGCCTAACCAAATATACACAACAAAGTTTGAAGGCTTGAGAAGGACAAACTTACATTACTGGTGAAGACGTGCTCTATAAATCCCTTGTCCATGCTGATGGGGGGCAATTCAAGAAGTTTAGCACAGAATCTTCTTCATAAGCATTGCCTTTATTCTACATTTTGTTAAGAGTAAATATAGATGTGATAATATACGAAAAAATGGAGAATATTTAAGATAAGATGAAGAGTGATGCTACATAACCAAGTAGCTATAAATGTATGTGCAGCTATACAGGCAAAAGGCACAGCCAAGAGCAATGCACAGCTAAACTTCTTCAGTACCAACCTTATGGTAAGAGTAAATATAGATCTGATGTGTAGAAAATGGAGGGTAAAGGAAAATAAGATGTAGAGTGATGGTACATGAACAACTACCTATCAATATAAGTACACTGATAAAGGACAGCATGTACTTACAAGAACAATGCAGATCTAAAAAAATTCATTGGCATTGGATATATTCTACACAAATGTAACCATTCATATAGATCAGATAATTTGGAGCGAACAATTGATAAGCAAGCTATCATGCATACTGCTATCACATAATGAACCAGGTATGTATGCAAGTACAGTGATACAGGACAACAGGTACTAACAAGAGCAAAGCAGCGGGCAGCATATTTGTGATATCCCGTCGTTCTTTTCAAACCGGAATTCTTCTTCGAGCTAATTTCCTGCAAAAAAGATTCGTAAGGCACATGCGGAAAAGTAGAAGTTCAAATTGTCATGTGATTTCATAGACAGTACCTCATCCTGGGAATGAGACCAGTGCATAACAAGGTTTTTCCATTCAATGACTTCTAAATTTAGCACAGCAGACTTCACTGGAAATTCGTTTATAGACTTGCCATCAAAGTGTGATTTCCTCAGGTAACACCGATACTGCTGCAATGCTTCTTTGAAAAGCACAAGCAAGCTTTGCTCGTCATGACTATCCAGATTGACCCTGACCTAGTTACAATAATGTAATGTAAATCATTAATGTGTTCGATCAGCAGAAAACAGGAAAATAATAACCATGAATAATAGCACTTACACGTAAATTGGACAAGAAGATGTGAAAATTGTGTTTGTCTTCACTATAATCTTCCCATGATGGGAATATATGCACGTAGTCCCTAACAACATTGAAAACATTTCCTTTTAAACTGGGAATAAATGGAATGGGGTTCCAATCTGCAGGAATTGGCCGTCTCTGCAGTTGGGATAGGTCTTCGGCCGGTGGACTTGTTGTACTTTTTGCTGGAGTGGGATTTTTCCGTGGTACGACTAGTGCTATGGCAAATGAAATCGGTATACCTTTTGCTGGAGTGCAGGTCCTGTGTGGTGGGGCTAGTGGTGTGGCCAGTGATGTATGGGTACAGTCTGCTGGAGTCGGTCCTATGTTTTGTGTCACTGGTTGTACAGCCAATATAAGTGGGGCGTTGTCTGATTTCTCTAGCACAACCACGTTTTTCAATGACTACGCTGGTGCTCCTTCAGGTTCGGCAATCACCCTCTTCCTTTTTGATGTCTGATGCACAAGAACAACATTTGAGTGAAAAAACATGGTATGATGACAGATGGAATATGTATTGATAATGGATGGGCATGGCATCTCGAGTTATATGATGAGTAAACTAAGCAGATGGTGGTGCAACAAAGTAGAAGAAATGCAAGACAACATATGCAAGATACGTGCAATCAATAAAACCTTGCCAAATTAGAACAGGCACCTTGATGGATGAATAGGACAGGCCATCTACCTTTGACTCCTCCAGGTTAGAATAGCCATTAGGATGATATTCTAAACAAGAATCAATAGGTGGGGAGCGTACGAGTTTCATTGCTTCCAGAATGGCACTCAATGCCTTGGTGCCAATTTTGTAAGTCATTGCAGTGTTCCACAATATTCTTCTGATGCGCGGATTCTGATATTCACTGTAATTACGTATAATATCTGAGAACCATGAAAACATAAAAGTTGTGACATTATCTTTGTAATGCAGATGGTATTCTAATATAGGGGCGCCCCTGTAAACACTTATGTGCTATCACTGGATTCTGATGAGAGAGCTCATGTGTGCTGTAATATCGTGTGTGCATTTATATAATCCGGCACAAGTACACAAAAAAAATAGGCTCCAGAAGTGAGGATAGCTGGTAGATGATAGGTTCATAATATACTGTATAGAGAGTTTATTGCCAAACCATGATAACAAGAGCACACAGCAACTAGGCACATCATAGTGTACATAACAGGGGTACACCATAACCACGATATATAAATCGGGAAAGTGGAACTGGCTTGAAAATACGGTGTTGTATTGCCGCTAGTAATTGAAAGCCTATCGATCACGTACAGGCCAGCACTATCGAACATGGTAAAGAAGAGCAAGCACATTTTGGATAATAAAATGTTGGTTGCGCAGTGCCCACACATGATAAACCAGAGCGCATTAAGAATGCAACTCCTAGTTGTCTCTCGACCATTTCAGGCGGTTGGATGAAGATCCTACGTCTCCTGACCCTTCTTCTTCCTCGTCTCTGATTCCTCCCATACAGAACACCGCACGGGCCGCCGGCCGGACCACCGGCCCCCACCGCCTGTGTTCCTCCGCCACCCCCACCCCCCACCCGCGTTGAGTTTTCTTTGTTCGGCGAGGCCCCACAACCACCCGAGCCCCTTGGATCGCACCGGCGAACTCCGGCGAGCTCTGAAAAACCGACTGGCCCAATTTTGAAATTTAGTCTACTGTGATTGAACTAGTGTGGAATATAAAAGGGGAAAACCATAAGCATTGGGAGTATAGTGTTGAGCGTGCCATGGCGGATCTAAAGGTGCAAACCGGACAAAGGCAACTTCGCAACCAAGACAAGAAATCAAAGTAAAGCAGTGGCGATCTCTTTTCTTGTTGCGATAAATAAGTTGAGCAGATACGAAAGAGTACCACCTCTGGTGCGGCGCCGTGTACGCATCTGCTGAGAATTTGACGATGTTGCGGTAGCGATGGCTGTCGGCGGCGTGGAAGCAGATCTAGGAGGGCAGACGGTGGAGGCAGGGCGCGGTGGACGAGACGGTCATAGGAGCGGCGCCGGCAAGGTGGACGACGGCGGGGATGAAGCGAGAGGACGGGATGCAAAGATCCCGGTCCGAAGGCGTGGATGAGAGAGGTCGATCTCTTGTAATGGACGGCGACATCAGGGTATCAGCTCCGGCATGGTGGAGGAGGACGGCAGTGGATGGGGTGGCGGGCGGCGGCGGATGGAGGAGGGTGGGGTGGAGAGGGTGTTTTGGCGCCCACGGAGTACGAATGGGGAAAAGGGAGGTAGAGAGGAACGGGGGGACCATGTATTAAGGACACGCTTGTCTCAAATGCGAGGAAATTTACAAACTTAGCCCCCATTTCAAATTTCTACTACATCACAGCAACATTAGTCGGTTGGGGATAGGACGGTAATCTCGCATACACCGAATATTTGCCGACGAGAGTTTGTTTTTGGCGCCCACCGTGTATGAATATGAATCGGGGAGGGAGTCGATTTCGGCCGAGGGCACACTGTGTTTTGGCGCCCACCGTGTATGAATCCGGGTGAGAGGCGGTTACGTCACGTTTGGGTGAAATTACAAACCTACCCCTATCGAAACCTATAGATATCAAGCAGATAGGATTTGCGTGGCAGGGATAGGCAGTAGTGATTTCCATCTCGCAGATTTTGGTTTCGGGCGGTTACTCCGACTTTCCCTGCTTCGTTCAAATTTTGCAGAGTGCACGTTTACCGTGCCAACTCAATTCGAATCCCGTTTGTATTCTACTATTTTTTTCGGGCGGGATCCATTTTCAATTGGAATTACATTCTATATACATCATTTTTTCTATATATATACTTTCAAAAGCACAACACCATTTATACATAAATATGGTTTACAAATGGCATGATCTCAGATTCATAAGGTTGTATCCATCAATTTCGATTTTCAAACATTTGAAACCACTTTATGTTGAAATCCAATGTATGCATTCCTCGCTAACTGTCTCCAATTAATGTGTGTTTCATGCGGGGGTTTTTTAACTTCTCAAACATGTATAATGTGTTTCACACACGCAACATATAATCAGCGGCGGAGCTATGTTGTGGTCTGCAGGGGACATGGCCCCCCCAGCCTGGGTAAATTATGTGAAGGAAAAAAATTTGGAGAGGAAGATTAGAAGAAATATAGACTTTTGGCCCCCCCCCAAGCATCCATATTTTCTGTTTGGCCCCCCCAAACAATTTTACCTAGCTCTGCCAGTGCATATAGTGTAATCCCGTTTAGGCATTAATTGCATATAAACAATGCATTGTTTGTAATTGAAGAATCTATGGATCACCAATATTCATAAACTATATAACATTACACGTGTGCCCAAATTCAAATGAATATGCATGTTTGATACACCAATTTGCGTTATGATATTATCGATGTCGTGATCTCCAGTTTAAATATTTGAATCCCCTTTAATCTAGATATTCGTCTCATATAGCTATCACTCATGGTTATATAGGACTATCTCTCTGGACCTATACGCGTTCATTGTCTCTCAGGCATCTCTCGTGCTACATGTATGTCGACAATGATCTTTTATCTTCGTAACACACTGACGGTACTCTCTCCCTCGACCTTCATCACTCTATCTCTCTCTAAGTATATCTCGCTCCCTGCTATGTGTCTCTAGCTATGATTCTCCATGTGGAATCTCTTTCTCTCACACAAACACAAAACTTTGTCTCCCGGGGTCTCATTTCTCTCAACTATTCCTATGTGTGCCACTCGCACACCCCTCATACAGAGATGTCTTTCGCTCCTTAGATATGAGAACCTATGACTCTTCCTCTTCAATATCTCTTTCTCACACACAAACACAAACTTTGTCTCCCAGGGTCTCATATTTCTCCATTGTTCTCTTGTATGTCGCTCAAACACACCCTCTCTCCCTAGAGATATCTTGCGTTCCCTCATATGTCTTTCTAGCTATCACTCTCATTGTGAAATATCTTTATCTCTCACAGACACAAAACTCCGTCTCTCTGGATCTCATTTCTCTCTGATATCTGTTTGTATGTGACTCACATGCACCCTCTCTCTATCTCTCTCACACCCACACACATAACCCAGCCTTCTGATCCACTCGACTCCTATCTCCAGCGCACACTAGCTAGCATCTTTATCTTTCTATTTATCTGTTTCTCCATCAAGCTTCTTTCTCGCCCTCACTCTTGATTCCTATCACGCACACTACATATGTTTCTCTCTACATGCAGTCAAGTGCCCTCTCACACACATATATAACTTCAACCTTTGAACCACCCGACGGTCATCTCCGACACCCAAACTAACAGATGTCTCTCTAGCTAGCATCTCCATCTCTGTATCTATCTGCAGTTTCTCCGTCAACATTTCTTTCTCACACGGAGTCTTGCTTCCTATCACCCACACTATATATGTATATCCATACATATGCATTTATAGGTTGATCTCTTTTTCACAATCATTGCACCTCACTCCCTCTGCTCGCCATAGATGCATGCTCCAGCCCACGCCATTATCTCTTAAAGACAAAAACACATGCTCAACTGTCGGGCCTTCTTCCCTGCATATTCACATGCATGCATATTGTCATACCGATCCGTCTCTCCCATGTCGTTGATCTTAGGACTTATGTCTTCTTTCTTTTATCTCGATCATGCACGCGCGCACACACCCACATCCCACGTATACATGTATACCTCTCACACATGCACGTTCAAGGTCTCTATGTCTCCATACGTAGTTAATTACCCTCAATCCTAACGCCACATCGAATC
>NC_041381.1:554641588-554657135 GCF_002162155.2 Triticum dicoccoides
TTAGACTCCATCTCTCTCTCTCTCTCACACACACACACAAACTAAGACTCCATCTCTCTCTTCCTCTCTCTCTCTCTCTCTCACACACACACACACCCCACACACACACTAAGACTCCATCTCACACACACATGCTCTAGGCGGAGCATTTGTTCCTACCACCCTTCATCCAACCTTACCCTTATGATAAACAATCACCTTTATTTACTTGCATAACATGGACGGATTCCACTTTACTTTAGTAGTCAGCAAACTTATCATCTGTACCCTTATAAAAAACGAGTTGGTGATGATGGTGTGCCTGCCATCTTGTAATACAGACCGTATGATCTATATCTTACGGATAGGAAGCAAACTATGATAATTTTACAAAATATACCCGCACCTCTCTCCACATCATTATCTCCCACAACCTCATTGCTCAGCAATTAAAAAAGGAATAGTCTCTGGAACAATCTAGCATGCATGGTGGCCACTGCCGCCTGCCGGTGCCATCCATAACCATGCCGCCGCCCATTCCGACTACCAGTCACCACCACGCTCCACTCCTCCTCGCCTTATCTCTCGTCTTTCAATTTTTTGATGACATTCTCGAGATACCAGTTTTCTGATAAAATTCTTGAGATATCATTAGTTTTTACACATGGGATTACTCCTGCATGGGTCAATCACAACAGGTGTTTTTAAAAAAAAATGCATATTGATGTTCCGTGCAATGCATGTGAATCTTGCTTGTAATTATATAACGCAAATCACGAGCAGGAAGTGACATTTTTTTGACACAACCACGTTAACATGGCCACGTAAATCACGAGCAGGAAGGAGAAGGGAAGCGGGCTGTGGAGTAACGTTTTTTACCACAATTTCTTAGGAAACTGAGTGCAATAATTGAGTAGTTTTGCAAACTACCATTACTACTACACCTGAAACGGTTCAAAACCTATACTCCCTTGCCAGCGCGCGCTTCCTGCGTGAAACGGTCAGCGTCGCCCTGGAGCGTCAGTGCCGAATTAATGCCCGGCCAGAGCGGAGGCGACCTCTCATTGGCGCCGGTATTGAAGTGGCGCGACGACCGAGAGAGCGCCGGTTCCCTGTGCACGTGACTGCTCCGCGTCGAGACTGGCCATAGGCCCTGTTTGGATCCATGGGTTAGAGTTAGTTTGAGCTAGCTGGGGCTCAAATAGCCCTAAAGTATCCAAGCATGAGGGTTTAAATTGGAGCAAGTTGCACCGGACCCACCAAAAAAACTATCCCACCCAAGAGGTGCTAACTGGAGATAGTTCTCATTGGGACCACTGGAAAATCACTTTTCTCTCTCCATGAAGTGCATTTATTGTCAATCTACCCCTGTCACCCAAACACCTCTTTGGCTACAGTTATTTCCGGGTTAGTCATGAGTTAGTCTAACCTCTAGCTAAGTTAGAGTATCAAACGGGAGCAGTATAGGACATGCAAGTTGCTCCAAGCATACATGCAAATTCGTACGTGAAAGGATTTTTTTCTTTTTGAAAACGGAACGTGAAAGGGATTTTTTTTAGAATGCTCTTGGCATGTCGCTAACATGTGATGTTAACCGACCTCAATAGACGGCAGAAACGCCAGCCCGCCGCACTTTGATAGAGACGAGGAGGGAGAAGCGATACAGGCTGCTGGATTACTAGAGATAGGTGTCGCACGGAAGCCAAGAAATATGGTGATAGTGTGGGTTAGCCATGTACTAGTATGATGTAACTACACTGGGTTGCCATGTTTCGTACTCTTCCAGTCCACTATGGAGATGATTGGTTAATTTTATATCGCTGAATAATATTAAATATTATGATTGCAGACGCTCCACCACGAAGTTCCTTGCTCCTTCTCGGTCGTCCGGAATCTATGTTCTTCCACTCTATTTTTTTACGTGAGCTTTGTTCATCCTTTTGCCAACATGCGAGACATCTAGGATCAAGGCGCACGTGTTATGAAACGGTCATTCCATCTATATGAAGAACACGTGGCACTGGAACTACGAGACAAACATGTACCCAGGAGTGGACGTACGAGCTTGAGTAATGTAGCGCAGTAAGTGAAGTAGAAAGGCACAAATGGTATGAACATGCATGGCATACAGGGTGTGTTTGGTTGCGTTCTCGTCCCAGCATAGTTGTTCCCTCTTCATGCATGCCCAACTCAACACCCCTCTTCATGCATGCTCTCTTCATGCATGCTTCTAGTGTATTTGTGCTAAACTAGTGTGGACTCATGCACCCTCCATACACTCTACCAAACACCCAAAAGTAGGTCGAGAAGGGAACTCTTGGGCAGCATTTGTCTCTTACTACGTACTACCACTAAATGTTGTACGTGCAATGCACGGTGATGTTATGGAGTACGTGCCTAAGTACTCTACTACTACTATATTAGTTGGAGGCACATATTAACTTTTATATTTGTTTACGTGTATGCCCCGAGACCTTCCAACTAGAAGTGTATTTCTCTCCAGGCCGCACTTTGTATCGTTCATACCACTAGGTACTACTACGTGTGGTCTCCGACCCAGAAGTGGAAGAAGTGGAGACGCTCTACCACGCTGTTTTTTTACGCTGGGCTCTACCACGTTGTTCATGTCCCACTCCTTTCGCTGACGTGTAGGACATCCAGCATGTACCGTGTTTGACACCCTTCGTCGTAAGAGTTGAAACGCTAGCATTCATCAGAAATAAAAAATAATTATAAATCGGCAGTGATATTATTATTTTTACGAACCAATCAGCAGTGATACTATACCACGCGGTTTCCTTGCTCCTCGATATCGGAAAGAATACTTCCATTCGCCAACAAGTGGGACGTCGACCATCCTGGTCCACTTGCCATGCACGTAGAACTCCAAGGGAGAGTCACCCAGGTCGTCGTGCCGCAGTAACAATGACTAATGAGCCATCAAATCACAGGCCCACTTCCCACTTTGAAGTTGCTCGGACGAAGGAACCATCATGAATTTGTTGAATTCCGCTTCTTGAAGAAAACTATTGTACCAGCAGTACTGATAGCTACAGTCTTTACTCCAACAGAGGCCTCCTTTCGTTCATAGGATAGGAATATGAAAATCATAGGAAGTGAGATGACATGCATCTCAATTCCTATAGAGAAAGAGATGCCATTTGATGCATAGGATAGGAATTTTTCCATTTAGTCTAGGCTAATGTACTGGTAATTTGCTCTAAAAACTACAGTAGTAGCTAGTAGTACGGGTACATGCTCATACTCAGACACAGACACACACACTAACTACTAGTACTACTACTTCTCACATGCTGGCCAGACGCCGTCGTTCTCCTTCCGGGCTTTGTCGGCGACACCCCACCGTGCTTGGATCTCCGCCGAACTCTCCGCAGTAGCACGTGCATCCTTTTCTTTCTTGCGGCGGCGGGCCTCTCTTTTCTTGAGTGCTTTTTGACTTTTCCGCTCCCTCTATGCGGCTTTGGCCGCCTCTTGCTCTACCGCCCATTCGGCCTTGGCATCTTCAAATTCCTCCCACATAGTTGTGAGGTCGCGAGCGGCGATGAACTCGGCACGGCGGGATGTCATCGCTTCCCTACCATTTTGTGTGCGTTCGTGGGCAGCGAGGAACTCGGCATGGCGGGATGCCATCGCTGCCTTACCGGTTAGTGTGCGGCGCGGTGGCATGAACGACGCTTGGTGAGAGCTCTGGGGTGGAGTTGCCGGACAACTGTATAGTGCATTGGTTTGTCAAGAGCTCAAGGACAGAAGACGAAGCAAATTAGGATTCCCCTTCAATCCTGGTCATTTATTACTGAGTAAAATGCATTGGCGGTCATCGAACTTGTCTTTATAGCTCCCTTTGATCATTGTATATGAGATATGGTGATTATACGGTCGCTGGCTCAGTGTATAGCTCCGTATTTGTATGGTTGACCAGTCAAACAGTCCGCATGCACCTCATCAGCTCATGTTCTTTATCTATCTACGCGGGCGTACCTGTGAATGGAGAAAGAAATATTGTAAAAACCAAAATTATGCGTATGTGGGGAATCAAACCACGGACTCGTCGCTGCAACACACCCTCGTCAGCCAAATGAAAATGAAATACTTCGCATCAGACACTCACGCTCACGCTGTCAAAGCATGCTAATGCATGCACGTCGCCCTCTCAATCAAAGTCCTGCTCATGGCGCAACGCAAACGGCGAGCCCATCACCTGCGCGCCCCGGCGATGCCTGACATTACTGTTTAGATGTTTGATGGAGGCCTACGCAAACGCCGAGCATGTATTCACCTAGCTCAACACCAACGGTCATACTCGGACCGCCTTGCTCATGTATATCGTCCATCACAATGACAATCTATAAAACAACCTAAGCTAGAGAGGGTACGATGGTAGTATGCTACGGAGTATGTACTATCGTGGCGACCGATCTTAGTGCCACTGCAAACCAAAACCCCTTCCATCGCTAGCGCGCGCTTCTCGCCTGAAACGGTCATCGTCTCTCCAGAATGTCAATGCCGCATTCACCGGACTTAACTGCAGGTGCAATTGGTGTGTCACTGACATGCGGGCCAGACGCTCGTTGGGCCCACATGTCAGTAACCCAAACGCATCTGCAGTTAAGTCACTGAAGCAGTGTCCGCATTCACGCCCAACGAACCTACTCCGGCGTCAGTTGTCCATCCGTCTGCCGCGGCTCATTGCCATTCGCCCGCTATATTAACTTGAGCCCCAGCTCCTAGCCATAGCCAAAGACCCACACTTATTCTCCTCCAGTCCATTCCCTCTGTCGGCACCACTTCAACCATGGCCTCCTGGTGCTCCGAAACTCTCTTGGACGTACTATCGCAGGAGCAGACAAGGGACATCGGAGGCTCCGCTCCGCGCACGCTCCAAAGCTCTCTTCGACGTACTGTCGCAGGAGCTAATGAAGGAGATCGCCGGCACCCCCCGGGCCGCCCTCCGCCGCCACAACCACGAAGCCGGCAGTGAGGAAGAGTAGTACATGGTAGGTCGCCGCCGCTATGGTCCCTGGAAGGCCACCGCTACTCCACTCAGTCGACGCCAAGCTTGGTGGGGTAAACATCGGCGGCCGATTAGCCGCTTGACGGAGACGTGGAGGCGGAAATCTTCATAACCTTGTGTCCGGCCGGAGGAGGAGGTTATCGAGGCGGATGAGGAGGAGGCAAAGGCAATGGCCGGCTTTCTCGGGTTCATGGCCGGACATGGTGGTCGGGCGCCGGCGATCGTTTAGATTAGGTTTACAGTAGGTTTAGTATGGTTTGTGCGAAATATGTAATGAATTTCGTCCAGATTGTAGGAAAAGTTTTCGAAATGTAATGAATTTCATCCGGTTAATTTGAAATTTGCTTTGTTTGCATGAATTTCGTCCGGATAGTTCATATAGTTGTCGAAAGGTATGCGGGCAGCATCGGATGGCATCCATCAGTGTCCTCGGACAGATGCCGGTGTAAATTTGTGGGCCAGCACTTGAGATGCCCTAACTATCATGCTATAATCGCTAACAATCCTCCACTATTTGGCAGGGAACAGTTATCCCTCGATCAAAATTAGATCCGCGGTATTTCGCACTCCTCCCGCGTAAGAGTGTAAACTCTTGCTTACATAAAAATGGAGCAAGTGGACGGCACTGTAGCACGTCATATCACTTGACCTAGCCCGCCTAACGAGTGGGAAAGCACCGCCCTCATCATTTTGTTCTGGATTTCTATCGATCGATCGCGCGAAAATGTTACGCTTCGCAAGTTCTAAAGGAAAAGGTGGCACACTTACGACTCGTACGCGTCGCAACCCTGACAGTCCGGCTCGCACGCCGCTCACCAGAGGGGACACACGTTGTCTTGTAATTTCACTGACATGTGGGACCGTAATTGAATAAACCGTCGATTCCTCAAAAAAGAATAAACTGTCGATAGCCAAAATCTAATCGCTCGGTGGGCGTCGGCTGAGAAGAGAGAAACGGGGGAGGGAGACGAGATCGCCTACCTGCCACGCGCAAACTCCAAGAAATATATGGTGCTAATGTGAGGTGGGCCATGCTGGAGTCTGGACCGCTTCCGGAGCCCGCTCTCACCACTCTGGCCCCTCAAGACGCCAGCTGCCCGCTACATTTACAGCAAGTAGTCCCCGCTTATGTGGAGGAGAGAGAGGCATTGACAAAGTCAAGGAGTAACAGTGGAGACAATAGCTTTCATCAAAAAAACAATGAATACTCATTGCTCGTCCTCTATATCGGAAAGAATACTTTCATTCGCCGACATGTGGGACGTCGACCATCCTGGTCCACCTGCCATGCACAAAATTATCCTGGTCTACCCGGTCGTATCGCATGCCCAACCTTTCGCACTGTAAGTTGTTCGGACGAAGGAACCATCATGACTTCGTTGAATTCCGCTTCTTCAAGAAAACTTACTGTACCCGCAATACTGCTACCACACGCGAAGACTGGACGGCACGGTACCACGTCATATCACTAAAACCCACTAGGCCAAACTAGCCCGCCTAGGTCATCTATTTTGGAACGGAGGGAGTACGTCTGTGCACTGCTATGATTTTGTGTTGCACGTTCTCTATACTTTTGCTATGATTTTCCTACCCTATGAACCAAATGAGGCATGAATGTATGTCGACTATTGTCTGATCGATCGCTAAGCCTACAATTTTAGGAGCTAGGGCTATTGGTCGATCGACGAGGGATAAGTATAAGTGTACCACGAGCTCATTAGCCCCAACGTTTCTCTTCGGTGAGTGTTTTGCAAGTACTATAGCTCGCATAGTAGCTAGCCTACTAACACCAAGAATCATCAAACAAGCCCTGCTGATATGATAAACAGTTCAAACTTACATCTAAGCATGCCATATATTACATCAAAAGCTGGCGAGGATACATCTGTTTCCATAACTCGGAGAGGGTTCGCATGATTCATCGCATGATTCACTATCAAACAAAAGTAGCAAGATCCGCCCACACAAGACAGTGCACTAGCCCTAAGATGGTTTGATAACATGCATCATTCTGGTAATTAAACACAGGGCAATGCCAACTACCCTAAAGGATTAGCGCGACCAACTATTTCTTGTCATCGATCTCTCGGGCAATGACCACAGCACAAACAGCGGCATGGGAATCGATTTCTGGGGCGATGTCCACAAGACTGACCGCGACATCGAAATCGATCTCTGGGGCGATGTCCATAGGATGGACAGTGGCATCGGAATTGATCTCCGGGGCGATGCCAACAGGACGGGCCACGACATCGGAATCATCAAGGACAACCACCGGCACCTGCACAACCCTAACATATTAGCAAGCACATTGCAAATAATCAAAAAGCAAGCACATTTCAAATAATCAAAAACCACAACTATGGTAATAAGCCATTATTTTTTACCTTGTGCAGCTCACCGGGGGATCTCATCCCTCCGGGGGCCATCTCCTCGTCCTCTATGGGGGCCATCACCTTGGCAGGGGAATACTGCTTCTCAACGGCGACTATCTCCTCAAACTCGGTCTTGAGCCTCACATAGGTGGCAATCAGAGTTCCTGGGGTAGGCACAGTGGGGCCCTTGCTGTTCTTCCAACTTTCTTTGAGGAGTTCGTCCGCCAACGTCCTCAACTCTTTGGCCAGTGCTTGTTTCTAGGAGTTCTTCGTCTCCATGGGTTGGCCCGCCAACATGGTCAACTCGTTAGTCGGTGCTGGCTTCCTGGAGATCATTGTCTCCAGTGGGTTGTCCGCCGGCAACTCTTTACCTAGTGCTCCAGCATCCATCAATGAACTGACAAACAAAAAGCAATCGAAAGGAAACCACAATCGCGATGAAAACGGGAAAAGCATAGGATGTGAGAATCGGTCGGTGCTTCGCAAAAAGAAGATTATTGGAATGAAAATATAGCAGCATAACTGATTCGCCCACCTATCCTTCGTCGGTAGAGAGGAAAAATGGCAGAAGTGAGTAGCCTGGAGTGAGGTTTTCTTCAAGAAAGGGAAGAAAGGGCTTGAACGAGTGTTCCAATGAAATGATGATTGCTTCATCCAGTCCAACTTGGAGGCCACATTACCACTGCTGGTAAAGGTGTAGGTTTTGTGATATGATGGGTCATGACGGCCACACCGGGGTGACAGGTGAGTCTCGACTGTAGCACCTCGCTGTGATTTGGTGGGTGGCACGCGGGCCCGGATGCTTTGAAATGTCCTGCATGTAGATAGAGCGGCTAGTCATATAGGAGTGCTCAATATTGTGCATCGCGACCAAGGCGGAGAGGAAAACGAGAGAACTACGTAATTAATGCATGAGTTTAATTAGGGTAGTTTTGTAAAGTACGAGATACATTCCTCCAATAGAAAAATGCCTTGGTTCATGAGATTTGAGATTTGAGCCCTATAAACCGGAAGGGAGGGGGTACTGCACACGGTGTAGTCTAGTCGCTTGTTTTTTTTGAGCCGAAGTCTAGTCACTTGTTGAAATCTCTAGAAAGGCAAATACTCCTTTCCGGTTTACAGGTCTATACTACTCCCCCCGTCTAGGTGTGTAAGTCATCTTACGAAAACCAAATAGTCCCAAAACACTTAGGCGTGGTGCATTAACTTCTACCTTGTTTCTTGTTTCTTGACATACGTATCAACCAATAAGAGATGAGAGGTGTGCATGCTTTTAATGACTTGCAATGGCTAGTTCATTGCATGGAATGCTATTAATTAGCAAATAAACATTGGAGACCCCAGGAGGAAACGGTGCTAAGCGCGTGGACCTATGCAGAATGAGTATCAACCAATGGATAGTGGAGTTTAATTGTTAAACAATAGCAATTTTGTCTCATGCAAGAACCTGGCTAGTACTCCAAGGAACCGCACCACGCGAGCGTTCGCAACTGCCACGTTTGGTTTGCGCTTGGATCTTTGCCTCTTCAAGAAGACGAACAATGATGTTATTCCTACTTCTACAGTATCGAATCCACTGCTGCATGTCCGTCCACCTCGTGCGGGAGGGATAGTGTGTAGCGAAAGCTTCTACTTACTGCACCTGCCTTTGCGTCCATGATAGGTGGGCCGAACATGTGGTTGGCCCACCTGTCATGCAGCCAAAGGCAGGTGCAGTTAAGGCACCGGAGCTCAGTCCGCGAGGGAGAGGGTGTCGTAGTAATCAAATTTCTCGGTCTTGTATGAGTTGACGCGACACATCAAAGCACTACACTCAATAAAAGTCTTTTTACACATTTCAAATGGGCTACTTCATACTCCCTCCTTTCCGGTTTATAGGGCTTATCTCAAAATTTTAGTTTTTCCATTTTATAAGGCTCAATTTGGTTGTTTCCCATCACATGTTCAGATTCCAAGGTGCATTAAATCATTGCGTGCAAGTATTAAGAGAAAATTGACCAATGCATGTAATTTATGCATGTATGCATTGCAATTAATGCATTGGTAAACATACTTTTTTGAGGAAAACAAGATCATTAATTTGGGTGCTTTTGCAAACTCTAAAAGGTATTCCACCACTCACCATCTACCATGGTTGGTGAGATTTTTGAATTGAGCCTTATAAACCGGAAAGGAGGGAGTATGTAGGAGTAGACATATTCTGCTTCGTATGTACTCCCTTCGTTCCAAAATATAAGTATTTTTAGAGATTTCACTATGAACTACATATGAAACAAAATGAGTGAATCTACACTCTAAAATATGTCTATATACATCTGTATGTAGTTTGTAGTGGAATCCCTAAAAAGACTTACATTTAGGAACGGAGGGAGTAGTCAGTTGTTGCAATCTCTAAAAAGACTTATATTTGGAAACGGAGGGAGTACAACGCATGCATGCATGCGTGACTTTCCTTTTTGATACTTGCATGTGTTGATTTGATGCACCTTGCCAAATTTTGACTATAAATTTAACTAACCAAATTTTCATGCATGTCACAAAAAATCACGGGGCTGTTTGGATCGTGACTATGTTTGTCTTATGTTGCCACATTATTTTCCCACACTTGCCACACTTGCCTAACCTGAGTTGCTCAAATTGTTAGACACACTTTGGCTTGCCTAAGGGGATCTTGCCACAATTTTTGTGTCTATGACATGTGGGGTTCACTGCTAATAAAAAAATTCTTGTCTTAGGTGTGGCTAATAAAAAAGACTTATATTTAGGAACGGAGGGAGTAGAAAATATAAATAATAATGCATGTTGGGGCAACCCACGTTTCCGCTAATTTTAGCCGTGGGCTTGTTCAAAAATTTTACGAGGGGGTGGTTGTTCATTTAATGGAGGGACTTGTAGTACCAGACTTGAATGATACAAAGTGTGACCTGGCACACCGTAACACCAGTTGGAACAAGCGGGTAGCTATCTCAAAAAACAATCAACAACTAAAAAACCGTGACCTGGCATGTAGTAGTACACAATTTTAAATGATTGTTTTGATGGAGTGAAAAAGGAAAACTACCCCACTACTTATATATAGGCCGGAGCTTCCGCGCTTGCTTGCTAGGGCTGCTCTATTCACACACTCTCATCCTCTCCAGATCTAAACAAGATAGGGGTAGTAACATTGTGTTTCTCCCTTCAAAAAACACTGTCTTTCTATCCTCACCGCTGGTTACAGATCCGGACGTATCCCCCTCCACCGGTGAAGGGGAGGAGGGGCAGCGTTTAGGCCATCGTCGACAGCGAGGGAGGAGACCCACTGCTGGCCGCACCATTATCTCTGGCCGAGCGCCGGCACGGGAGGTCCTCCGATCCCTTTGTCGTTGCCTGTGGGCGGATCTGGCCTCCCGCCGCCCACCTATCCACATCCCGACGACCTTCAGGTATATCTTCGTTCAGAACCGCCTTAGCTCTACTTCCCCAACTCGCTACGTCGCTGCATGTGCATCATTTTCTACCTCTCAGCCCCTCTCGGTCGGATGGTCCAACGTCACCTATTTTTTTTCTATTGTTAGAGGTAAAGCTACTTCATGGAGTCGAATCTTGTAGTCCCTCCGTCCGAAAATACTTGTCATTGAAATAAAGTGGGGGTGGGGGAATTTAGTATGTACATCGGACTTGGTACAAACAGGAAGGAAAGGGGATGAAAGTAGTACATACTGGTCATCCAACCGGTCTCTTGGTCGAAAAGGGAAATATAGGGGTAACGCTATACACAGTGGTATGACCAGGACTAGATTTGCTATCCACACATAGGAGTAGGTGGCTAGAGTGAACAAAAATGGGACCAACCCATATATGTTTCTTGGCTGTTTGTTTCTCGGGGCAACAAACTATGAATCACCACTTTATGCCCATGTTTACGTACATGGTGCTGTACTGTTGGTGCACCCACTGTCCCATGCCCTTATACCAAATATTTAGGCTCCGGTCGGAATAAAGGGGCAGAAAATATAGGTCTTGATGAAAATAGAGGAATAGGAAAGGAATGTAGGTATAAAACTATGGAACGGCGAACCAGAGGAAACTCTCAAGAGAATGTGTTCGGATGGACTACGAAATGTACAGATTTGTTTTTTTAGAGTAGCATGCTTGGCAGTATGAGATGTTATTTGTTTATTCAGCTGCACAGTGACTACTCTTATCCTCACCTCACGTACCACACATAGGTTGATTTTTTTATTCTGGCAAACACAGCACAACAACCTATCTAACGCATGGCAGCGAGCGCCTGCCTCGGGCTTCCGCCCAAAAAATGAGCAGTGCGTCGATGTTTCTAATCCTATGGAATCAGTACTACCAGACCTGCTTTCCTATGAAAATCCTGCACCAAACCTGTGTTCCGAACGGTTGGAAGGGAAAGAATATCGTAGGAATTGTGTTACTACGAAAATCCTGCACCAAACCTGTGAACCGAACACAGCCTTAGTTGTTCTTAATATAATGTCCCTGGTAAAAATGAAGCCATGCCACTGTTTTTGCCTATAATTGTTTGAGACTCTGACAAGTTTAGCCAAATGCTTTTGCCTGTAATTGTTTGAGACTCTGATTGTTTACTCTGTGCCTTTTTGTGCAAACAGGGATATCCAATTCACCTGGTTGCTGTTGTGACCTTTTGGTGCACTGCACAAAACTCTTCTTAGAAGAAGTGACTTTTGTGTTGTTTAACTGGAATGTCAGATGGAATAGTTGGTTCATTTTGGTGGAACTACACAAAGGGAGATCTGTGTTCCAATCCTCATCATCCATATTGGCGCCATAACCTTCCTTTAGGTAAGAATGATATTTAATGAATGTGTTCATCTCTATTTTCCGACTACCATGAGAAAATAATGTTGTTTTTTACTAGTACACTTGTACTCCCTCACTGACAAAACCAATTCTGAATTAGAAGGCCAATCATGTACTTGGTTTCACCAACTGGTGAGGAGAAAGAGAAATAGAGCATGAAGAGGAAGAAGAAGAAGAATAAACAGTGCCAAGGCGATCTTGCTGAAGCCAAAGGCCTCAGTCGAGGCTATTCATCGGCTCCGGCAACGACTACCTTACATGTGAGACCATCCTCCAGGGAGCCCTTCCACTTCTACTGACTCACTTTATTAATTAGGAGTACTTAAGTACCACTAATTTATTACTGCCTAATTTTCCTATTGGAGTTAAACAAATCTTTAGTAGGACCCTATGCTGAATCATGTACGTGTGAATGTTTGTCTATGGAGATGAATCATGTGGTGGAGCAGGGAGGGAATATTATTAGTGTCATGACATAATAGTGCTATTGTTTTGCATGTCAATTTATTGCCATTGGTTCAATCATGCAATGTTTTGCGTATTGTCCATCATGAATTTGATGCTACAGTTTGAGTAATATGCTAATGTCTTCCTATCCTTTCTCACTAAGCTAATGAAGATTTCACCTTGTTCCTACTTGTGCAAATAGGGATCATGTTGTGCCAATCATACATTTTAGTGGAACTACACAAGACAATACAATGAACTATATCCCAGCCAGTGCTTTAACTCTGCTGGAAGTTCTTGATAATCTTTCGATATAATCTTAGCACTAGTAAACAAGAGTGATTTCAACCATACATTTGAAGTGCACAAAAATATATACTATTGTGTGATTCCAGTGAGTGCTTTATCATCTCTTATGGGACTACATGAATAAGCTTTTTTTATCAGGTTGGTACGGGCCTAAGGCCTTCATCCATATTAGTTTGCTGTCATCTCTATTTGTATCGTGCTACTGTCATGAGAAACTCCTTTATCTTTGCACTTTTAAGTTTTCCAACCTATGATAAATGGCAATGCTTTGAGTGTTGAGTTGAGCTAATTAGCACTGATTAAATAAACTAATACCTCTCTTTAAGCAAGACTACTATGTTGCTAACTTTACCCATTAAAATAATGAGGGTGCTTCTATTTGTTAGTGTATGTTTTACAGTAATCTCACTCTCTCAATATATGTGCCAACAGGGATGCTCGATTTTGGTGGAACTGCACAAAAACTTTGGGTGCTTCATTGCCTCGACAGCTTTCCGTCATTTCCTGTCAGTCGCTAATCTCCGCTTCCTTTCTTCCTTTGTTGTCAGTCGCTTGGCTTATCTCGGCTTCCAGTCAAAGGAAATAGTAATTGAAATGCTACCTCACACAGGTTGGTACTGGTCTTTATCCTGATTATTGTGCCTGTCATATGTATTGGTAATTTGGTATTGTGCTACTGTTTGCCGATTTCATAAAGGAGTAATTTGGAGCCTTAACTCGCAGGCACATCATTACATTGGGTGATTTTAGTAGAACTGCACAAAATGATCAGATGGACAGGTACTTATGCTGCTGCTATGTACTCCAAAGTTCACTCAGACAAGCATCAATGTTGACAATAAGTGCCTATATTCATTCGAGTATCAACCGGCGTCAACCAATTGTCAAACACCAAGTATTAGGAGAGCGAACGCCAAAAATATTGCTTGGTGCATAGCCTAGAAAAACGCAGTCCAGTCTTTGGTCCCAACTTGTGCCTTTTGGTTATCGGCACATATGGTAGCGAACTATATGGCGTGGAGTCTAAAGATTCCAGACAAGTTGGTTGACGCTTATATTCATCTGGCACTTAATCAGTCTGCACGCCAAGGATGCTCCATTTTAGTTGAACTGCACAAAAAATTTGGGTGGTTCATTTTCTCAACTGCCTCCTTTCTCGTCTGCAATGTAGAATTTTGGCGAGATACAGGACCAAGATGAGCCAGTAAACTAGTTGGATGAAATGAGTGGCCAAGTTGCTCAAACCTCCCTCGGCACGAGGCCACTATTTGAGGATAAACCTACAAGCAAAGTTCAGATTGTCTATGCTGCCTCTTATGTACTCGAAAGTTTACTCATACAAGAACTAATTTTAGCAAGAAGTACCTCTGATTGAACACCATTTACTAGTCTGTACCCTAGGTAATTAAAGTTCGTCCATGGATCATATTGGCTGTGATCTCAATCATTTGGATGCATAAACATACTGAACATGTGTATATCTGAATCTTTTTGTGAATTATGTAGGAATATTGTCGTGTGATCTATCAATCATTTGGAAGCATAGATATGCTGAGCTTGTGTATATATGAATCTTTTGAGTTGTTGATAGTGAATGTTGGCTATGAATATGAAAGTGTCATGTGAACCTGAGTTTTATATGAATTGCAACAGAACCAGTTATAACCCTTCTCCTCCTCTCAATCTGCGACTCCACTGCCGCGTTTTCCCATCTCCGAGTCGTTCCCGTCCGGGGCCTCGTCGTCGTCCATCGCCTCGCTGTGTTCGGTGCGGCGTGGTCAACAAACGAGAGTCATCGGAAGAGGACTGTACGTGGAGAGCCTGACGGCTGGGACCCACGAGGTCCATGGTCGCACGCAAGGAAAGTTCCTCCTTATTAAGCTGAAAAAAATGTTTCCTCCACCTGACAGCTGGGACCCACCGGCTGTATCTTCGCACGGAAGGAAGTGCCTCCTTGTTTTGCGAAAAAAATTATTCATCCCGTTGACAGCTGGGACCCGTCAGATTTGGTGACTAGCTTGTGGGCCTGCTAAGCGGACGTGTACGCACAACTTTGTCAACTTAATCAACAAATGATTCTAGCAGCTGGACTGTTGGATGTTAATCCAACAGCCGTGCTCCTTCTTCAACATCTGTTCTTGCTCCTATCTCCCGTGGGCGGCACCGCGGCTGTGCTGCCGCGCACCCGAAGCAGTGAGGTTTCCCACTCCTCTCCATCTGCGACTCCACTGCCCCGTCTTCCCCATCTCCGGGCCGTTTCAGACTGGGTGCGCTCGACACGGTGTGGTCAACATGGTCAACAACCGAGAGTCATCGGAAGATGACTGTACGTGAGAGGCTGGCAGTGGGGATGCACCACGCCCATGGATGCATGCATGCAACGGAATGCGGCGAGGTCAACATGGTCAAGGAACGACTTCCATCGGAAGTATACTGTACGTGGAGAGTCTTAGCTGGGTCCACGGTCGCAACAAGTAAGTGCCTCCTTCTTACGCGGAAAATAATGATTCCTCCAACTGACAGCAGGGACCCACTGGACGGGCCACCGTATTTTGCGAAAAAAAGGTTTGCC
>NC_041381.1:554657145-554657994 GCF_002162155.2 Triticum dicoccoides
TGTCAGCTCGGACCCACCGGAAGTGCCTCCTTATTACGCACAAAAAAATGAATACTCCCCCTGTTAGCTGGGACCCACCTTGGTGGGAGGCTGACTTGTGGGCCTACTAAGTTGACGGGGACGGAGGGCTTTGTCAACTTAGTCAACATGAACGATTCTAGATCCAATGACCGTACGATGTCCATCCAACGGCCGTAGTGCTTCTTCAACCTCTGGTCTTCCTGCTCCAGCCGCCCAAAGTAGCGCCGGTCGTGCCGCCTGCTCCTGCCTCCCGTGGCCGGCTGTGTTGCCGCGGAGGCCTCACTGCCCCTACTATTCCCACCGCTGGCCAGGCCCTACGGTGATGGCAGCCTCACACCGCAGCCAAACGAGTGAACCCTCATACTCCTCTCCGCATGGGCATCCACTCCGCGTCTTCACCGGCTCCGCGTCGTCCCCTTCCTAGGCCTCGCCATCGTCCACCGCCCTGGTGCTCTCGGCGCGGCGTGGTCAACATGGTCAAGGAACAACTTCCATCGGACGTGGACTGTACGTGGAGAGGTTGACAGCTGGGTCCATGGCCGCAGCAAGGAAGTGCCTCCTTATTATGCGGAAAATAATAATTCCTCCACCTGATAGCAGGGACCCACCGGACGGGCCACCGTATTTTGCAAAAAAAATGTTTCCTCCCTGACTGCTAGGACCCACCAGCTACACCTTCGCACGCAAGGAAGTGCGTCCGGGCAAAAAAAATGATTCGCCCCCCTGACTGCTGGGACCCACCAACTACATCTTCGCACGCAAGGAAGTGCGTCCGGGCAAAAAAACGATTCGGCCCCCTGACTGCTGGGACCCATAGCTACATCTTCG
>NC_041381.1:554658004-554661019 GCF_002162155.2 Triticum dicoccoides
TCCTTATTACGCACAAAAAAATGAATACTCCCCCTGTTAGCTGGGACCCACCTTGGTGGGAGGCTGACTTGTGGGCCTACTAAGTTGACGGGGACGAAGGGCTTTGTCAACTTAGTCAATATGAACGATTCTAGCTCCAGTGACCGTATGATGTCCATCCAACGGCCGTAGTGCTTCTTCAACCTCTGGTCTTCTTGCTCCAGCCGCCCAAACCAGCGCCGATCGTGCCTCATGCTCCTGCCTCTCGTGGCCGGTTGTGCTGCCGCGGAGGACTCACCGCCCCCTACTATTCCCACCACTGGCCAGGCCCTGCAGTGACGGCTGCCTCACACCGCAGTCGAACCAGTGAACCCTCGTACTCCTCTCCGCGCGGGCTTCCACTGCCGCGTCTTCCCCGGCTCCGCGTCGTCCCCTTCCTAGGCCTCGCCGTCGTCCACCGCCGTGGTGCTCTCCACGCGGCGTGGTCAACGTGGTCAAGGAACGACTTCTATCGGAAGAGTACTGTACGTGGAGAGGCTAACAGCTGGGTCCACGGCCATAGGCCAGTTTTTTTTGTGATTTGCCAAGTAAGTTGCTTTGTCAGGCCTGTTGGGCTGCAAATCTTTCAAGACGAGGAGAGTTTCATTCGGCTGGCCGAGAAAATGGCCCATCAGTTATGAGAAATGGGTTGTACATTTTTAAAACACATCAAACCGGCAATTAGTTTCAAATATCTTTTTTTTATTTTGGGATTTTAAATTACATTAATTTTTATGCGTGGAGAATTTGTTGGATTTTATATTGATATACATTTATTTTAAAAATCAGTTTGAATGTGAGTCGAAATTTCGGGATTAAAAACAGTTCGGACCGCACCGAAATATGCAAAATTTCGTATAATTTTTTAACCGTGGCCACAGTATGGGTTGTAATGCTAACAAAAAGATTATGGGCTCCAAAAAAACCTTAAGAATTAGCAAATGGGCTGTAAATTATTAGAAATAATAGCAGATGGGTTGTATGCTGTTTTCCACAGATTTGAGGCTTTCCTAAAAAAAGGTTGGCACACAAGCAGTGACTGTTGGATTGCCATCCAACGGCCGTCGTGCTTCTTCAATCTCTGCTCTTCCTGCTCCAGCCGCTCAAACCAGCGCCAGCGGGACTGCCTGCTCCCTCCTCCCCGCGGTTGGCTCTGCTGCCGTGCAAGCCTCACCGCCCCACCGTACTCCCATCGCTGGCCTAGCCATCCCTCTACTCACCCACACCTGCTGTTATTCTCCGGCGACGGCAGACGAACCAGTAAACCCTCGTACAGTCGTACTCCCCTCCGCATGGGAAACAACTGCCGAGTCTTCCCTGCCTCCGTGTCGTTCCTTTCCTAGGCCTCGCCGTCGTCCATCGCCCTGGTGCTCTCGGCGCGGCCTGATCAACATGGTCAACGACCGACATGCATCTGAAGTGGACTGTACGTGGAGAGGCCGACAGTTGGGTCCACGGCCGCACGCAAGGAAATGCCTCCTTATTACGCGCAAAATAATGATTCCTCCACCTGGCATTAGGGACCCACCGAAAGGGCCTCTGTATTTCGCGAAAAAACGTTACCGCCGCTGACAGCTCGGACCCACCAGCTATATCTTTGCACGCAAGGAAGTGTCTCCTTATTACGCACAAAAAAATGAATACTCCGCCTGTTAGCTGGGACCCAGTATAGTGGCAGGCTGACTTGTGGGCCTACTAAGTTGACGGGGATGGAGGGCTTTGTCAACTTAGTCAATAATATGCACGATTCTAGCTCCAGTGACCGTACGATGTCCATCCAACGGCCGTAGTGCTTCTTCAACCTCTGGTCTTCTTGCTCCAGCCGCCCAAACCAGCGCCGGTCGTGCCTCGTGCTCCTGCCTCCCGTGGCCGGCTGCGATGCGGTGAAGGCCTCACCGCCCCCTACTACTCCCACTGCTGGCCAGGCCATCCCTCTACTCACTGACCACCCCTGTTATTCTGCGGCGATGGCAGCCTCACCCTCGTACTCCTCTTCGCGTGGGCATCCACTGCTGCGTCTTCCCCGGCTCCGCGTCGTCCCCTTCCTAGGCCTCGCCGTCGTCCACCACTATGGTGCTCTCGGCGCGGCGTGGTCAATGTGGTCAACGACTGACTTCCATCGGAAGAGTACTGTGCGTGGAGAGGCTGACAGCTGGGTCCACGGCGGCCGCAAGGAAGTGCCTCCTTATTACGCACAAAATAATTATTCCTCCACTTGACAGTAGGGACCCAACGGACGGGCCACCAGTATTTCACAAAAAAACGTTTCCCCCCTGACTGCTGAGACCCACCAGCTACATCTTCGCATGCAAGGAAGTGCATCCGGGCAAAAAAAAACCAAAACGATTCGCCCCCCTGACTGCTGGGACCCAGCAGCTACATCTTCGCTGGCAAGGAAGTGCCTGACAGTCGGGACCCACCTGGTCGAAGCATACATAGCGTTGTCATTCTCGTCGCAAAAGTGTACGTACATATTAGTCGATGTAGAGGCACGCACGTGTCGTAGTAGAGGCGCGCACATGTTGATGTAGAGGCGCGCACGTAGCATGTACACGTACGTACAGCAGCGAGGGTGCAAGAAAGAAAATACGGCCACGTATGTACATACAGGCAGAGTCTCGAACACCTACTCGCGCATACGTACATGGCTGGGTCAGAACGGAGAAACAACGTCGTCGTCGTGTTCATGGGGAGTCAACGGAATGCGTCGTGTTCATGGGGAGGCAACAGAATGCGACGTGTTCATCGGGAGGCAATGGAACGCGTGGGAGCCAACCGGCTTGGACAGAACAGGCGACGGAAATGAGGCCTGGCGTACCGCACAATGGAGGATACGGCCTTATGTTCGACCGGCCATGTTCGGAACGGGGTCCTGTTGATCGGGAGGGGTGTGGCGTACCGCAAAACGGAGGAAACGGACCTCCTACGGTCGAAACGGGGGTCCTGTTGATCAATAGGGGTGTGGCGTACCGCAAAACAGAGGAAATGGACCTCCTA
>NC_041381.1:554661733-554674214 GCF_002162155.2 Triticum dicoccoides
GGCTTCAGTTAGCAGCAGTAGCGAAGGAATCGTTCCATCGGGTTCAGTTAACAGCCATCGATCGATCGCTGAGGTTCAGTAACACATAGCATGCAGTGTAATCGCTCGGGTTCAATAACACGTAGCCTGCAGTGCAATTGCACGGGTTCAGTTAGAGCCCAATGCCTTGCTCGGGTTCAGTTAGAGCCAACGCATCGCACACATGCGCGTACGTGTACGAGAGAAACATGCATCGCTCGGCCCCCGACCTCCCACTATAATCGGCAACTCCCCGAAATTTTCCTCCCCCTCGCTTCTACCACGGTTTTTTCCGTCATGGACGGCCCAAAGAATGTCATGCAGCTGCGTCTCCGGTCCGCCCAGGACGAAAAGCCCATTTTCTGTCATGATTTTTTGTCATAGAAGTAGGAGCCCACCACATCCATGATGATATCGGGTTTTGTCACAATTATAGTCATAGAAGTGTCATATGTATGACATGAAAAAATTCGTTCGGCCCAAAATGTCACGGATGTGTCTTTTTTTTGTAGTGGTGGTTGCTGTCACCGAACAGGACATCGAGCCGGACCCGGCCAATGGGTGAACAGGAGAGGTCGGGTATGATGCCGTGGAATACTGTCCGGGTTGGCTCCAGGTCCTCGGCCTTGAGGCCGAGCTTGGTCATCGTGTCGTGGTAGAGGATGTTGATGCTCCTGCCGCCGTCGATGAGGACTCGGGAGAACTTGCAGGTGCGCCGCGCGATGATGGTAGGGTTGAGGACGAGGGTGTATCCACCTGGACTCGGCATGACTGCCGGGTGATCCTCCCGGGTCCAGGTGATTGGGCGATCTGACCAATGCATGAAGCCCGTCTTGGCCGGGACGACGGTGTTCACCTCCTGCCGGAGGAGGTGCTCGTTGCGCTTGTCGTCGCCGAGGCTGGTGAAGACGACATAGGCTGCGTTCTGGTCTGGGTAGGCATCGTTCCGCATCGCGCCGCCGGCGGGAGGCGGCGGTGGAGGCGGGGGCGGCTGCCCCGCGCCCGGAGCCGGAGCCGGAGCCGGAGGAGGCGGAACGTCACCCCTCATGATGCGCTCGGTGATGCCGCACTGTCGAAGCGTGTGCGTGGAGTGTCTTGCGCTGTTGTGGTGCTTGCATGGGGCGTCGAGCATCTCTTCAAAGCCCATGGCGGGTTGCCATACCATCTTGCTGGTTTGCCGGCGCTTCGCTGCCGGGTCCACCGCGGGCTCGGCGGCCGCGACGAGCCGGTTGTCGTGATGTTGCACCGGCTGGTCGGCCTTGCGCTTGTTGTTCTGGTGATGCTACTGCCGGCTGCTTTCGCCGGCCGGCTTCTGTGGAGGGACCGGCTTCGCCTTGCTGGCCTCATCCAGCGCCACCTGGATCTTCATGGAGGAGTCGGCGTTGGCGTACTTGTCCGCCGTCACCATGAGCGCGGCCATGGTGGCCGGCTCGGAGCGTAGAAGCTTTTGCTTGAGGATGGTGCCGTCTCGGCACCCGCTGACGAAGTATTGGATCGCCTGGACTTCATGGACTCCCTCGCAGCTGTTCCGGAGATCAGCCCAGCATGCGAGGTACTCGCGGCCGGTCTTCGTCGGCCCCTGCACGCACATGGCGAGCTGGCTGGGGCGACCGGGCCGCTTGTACGTCCCCATGAAGTTGCGGACAAATGCTTCCTCGAAATCGACCCATGCGTTGATGCTGCCCATCGATAGGCTGTTCAACCATGTGCAAGCTGATCCTTGGAGCATGAGCGGGGCGTAGCGCACGGCGAGACGATGATTGGCACCGGTGATGCCAATGGCCGTGGTGTAGTCGATGAGCCAGTCTTCTGGCTTCACGGTCCCATTGTACTTGGGGGTGTCGCGGGGAAGCACGAACCCCTTGGGGAAGGGCTCCTCCCGAATGCGTGGGCCGAAGCACGCTGGCCCAATAGCGCCGCTCTCCTCCACCTCCAAGGAGCGAGTGAGCTGATCGAGGCGGTGGCGCGCATCGGTGTCGTCGATGGCGCGCGGGCCGAGCCGACTGGCGGCCAGGCCCTGAGGGACTGGGTCGGCTGGAGCCGGACGCCGGCCATGCTGGTCGGGTCCATGCTGGGTCTCTAGGGTGGACTCGTTGCCCAGACGTTGGCGGCGGTGCCGACCGGGTTGCGCTGGGTCCGGGCTTGGCCAGAGTGCACCTCGCCGGGTGGCGAGGAGGCCGTGTGCAGGAGTTCGCCGGGCCTGCCAAGGCGGGCGGAGCCGGACCCGGCCGGCTTGGCGAGCTGCTTGAGGTGATCCTACTAGGTGTTGGCGGCGTGGAGGAGCTCGCGCATCCACCCGATGTGCTCCTTGAGCTCCTCGTCCACGAGTTGGTCGAGGAAGACCGCGGCTGCCTCCGCAGCGTGCATGTTCTTGACTGGGGTCTCGTAGATGGTCCGGACGGTGCCGAAGGCCCGGCCAATCGCTCCTCCCCGGGCGCGAGTACCGGCGGCCCGGCTCGGCTCAGCCGCGGCGGGTGTGAATCCGTGGGCGGCGTCGTGCTCCATCTGAGCAGCTTCTAGGCGGCGCCTGGTGGCGGCCAGCGTCTCGGACAGGTCCAGCATCTGCTGGCGCCTGTCCTCGAGCTGGGTTCGGGCTTCAGCGATGTTGGTGGCGTCGACGTCGGTGCCAATGGGGATGCGGAGGCTCTGCATTGCAGCGCGCAGCGGGTCGGACGGCTCCATCCGTGCCGTGCCTGCCGCGGCTTCGTCGACTCTTCTCGCCTTGCTTGACGAGGAAGAGGCGCCATCGCTGGTGACGTAGACCTCCACGTGGGCGTCCATCGTTCCGGTGGTGAATCCGCCGCTGAGAGGGAGCGGAGTGTCGGAGTAGCTGAGCACCTCACTGGGGTACTCGTCGGCCGCGAGCGCGTTGGAGATGCGCAGCACGGTGAAGGAGGTGGCGAGCACGCCGATGACTTTGTCCGCCAGAGCGACGGACTCGTCGGAGTAGGAGAAGGGCCCCGTCCGAAGCATGCTTCCGTCCAGCTCCTCGAGCTGCCCCACGGTGGGCGCCAACTGTCGTGGTGGGCGCATGGCAGATGCCAAGGGATGGCTAAAGAGAGGAGGAGGCTCGAGGGCGCTGGTGGGCTTCGTAGGCGAGGTTGATATGCGCGAGCGCGGGATGCTAGACATACCCAGGTTCGGGGCTCTCTGGAGAGATAACACCCCTAGTCTTGCCGAGTTTAGTTGGATGGTCGATAGTACAATGTCGCTCCTGGAGTTGTATGGAGGAGGAAGGAGGCTCGCCAAGGCTTGGGCTGCTCCTTCTCCCTGGTGTTGCTATGCGGTGGCTAGTCCTATCTTGCCTGCGTGCTTATCTCGTATTGCTTCGCCTCTGTTTCATTGCCCCTGTAGGCGTGGGCTCCTGGGGGGTTTTATAGATCAACCCACCCAGGGTTACAATGGTAATGTGCCAAGTCGGTGGGTCCGTATTGTCGGCGTCCAGGCTACCGGGCTGGGTCCCACTTGTGGGCTTGTGGTTCGCCGGGTTCCCCTAGGTGCGGGCCCCGCGTGCCTAGGGGGGTTGTGCGCCGTCTTGTCGATCATCATGGCGTGGCTAAGTCGAGCCGCGCACAGTGTCCTTCGTCAGGCCGCCGCTTGCTGTCGTCAGCGGTGAGGGCGGGAACACTGTTGTCGTGCCAGCCCTGGTCAGTGGGTAGGTAAGGGACACTATTGCCATGCTCCGGCTGACCACAGGCATGGGCGGGAGCACTGTAGTCTTGGTCATCGGTGATTGAGGTCTCGTCCCATCGTACGGCCTCGATGGGATGGGAGCTGACCCGTGGCTGGGTTGCCGTGGACGCCACGGGTGGGTTGGCTTGCTGGGGAAGCCACTGTTGCGCTGGGTTGAATCGCCTTGCGCCAACTGCTGCGGCCGGGTCAACGTACCTTGCCTAGTCGAGGGTCTTGGTCGGGTCGCGAGCCTTGCTGGGTCGAGCGACCCGGCCTGGCGCACGCCGGTTTGCGGGGCGATGCGGGCCCTGCTGTTTTTGAAATAGATCCGGGTTCCGTTGCCTGCCCGGGGTTCATCCCCCCGACAGCTACCATGCTGCATCACCCTTTCCTCTTCAAGGAAAACCAACGCAATGTCAAGATGTAGCAGGGAGGAATATATGCTTGTAGGAATTGCAATAATATCAAGTTTCCTCTCTATGTGTTGAAAATCTTGTTCCCATAAGTTGATTCTTGTTCCCATAAGTTGATGCTTTTAGGAGTTGCAATAATATCAACGTATGCTTGTTTTGCTTTGCTATGCTAGTTGATTCTTGTTCCCATAAGTTGTTTGCTCACAAAATCCCTATGCATAGGAAGTGGGTTAGACTTAAATGTGCTAGTCATATGCTTCATGATGCTCCCGTTATGTTTCGATTCTTATCTTTTATACGAGCATCATTGAAATCATCATGCCTAGCTAGAAAGGCATTAAAGAAAAGCGCTTGTTGGGAGAGAACCCAACATTTACCCCTACTGTTTTTGTGTGTTAACATGATTAAGCTACTGTATTAATCATGTTTTATAGCTTTTGTTTCAATAAAGTGCCAACTAGAACCTTTGGGAAGACTTGGGTGAAAGTTAATGTGATCTTGCTGTAAAAAACAGAAACTTTGCGCTCACGAGAATAATTGTCATTTTTAACAAAAGAGTGATTTTACATTGATTATTTCTGCAGAAGATTAATATACAAATTCCTCAGGTACACCAATTTATATAAGAATTTTTGGAGTTACAGAAGTATTCTAGAGTTACATATTACTACAGACTGTTCTGTTTTTGATAGATTCTGTTTTCTATGTGTTATTTGCTTATTTTGATGAATCTATGAGTAGTATCGGAGGGTATGAACCATAGAGAAGTTGGAATACAGTAGATATTACACCAATATAAATAAAGAATGAGTTCACAATAGTACCAAAAGTGGTGGTTTATTTTCTTATACTAACGGAGCTTACGAGTTTTGTGTTGTGAAGTTTTCAAGTTTTGGGTAAAGATTTGATGGACTATGGAATAAGGAGTGGCAAGAGCCTAAGCTTGGGGATTCCCAAGGCACCCCAAGGTAATATTCAACGACAACCAAGAGCCTAAGCTTGGGGATGCCCCGGATGGCATCCCCTCTTTCTTCTTCGTTCATCGGTAACTTTACTTGGAGCTATATTTTTATTCACCACGTGATATGTGTTTTGCTTGGAGCGTCATTTTGTTTTATTTTGTTTTGCTTGCTGTTAGAATAATATCCCAAGATATTAAATTCCTAAATTTTAGAGAGTCTTCACATAGTTACATAATTATTCGACTACTCATTGATCTTCACTTATATCTTTCAGAGTAGTTTGTCATTTGCTCTAGTGCTTCACTTATATTATTTTGAGAGTCTTTCAGAACAACATGTAATTTGCTTTTGCTATAAATTTATTCCTAATATGATAGGCATCCAATAGGTATACAATAAAAACTTTCATATGAAGTGCATTGAATACTATGAGAAGTTTGATTCCTTATGATTGTTTTGAGATATGAAGATGGTGATGTTAGAGTCATGCTAGTGGAGTAGTTGTGAATTTGAGAGATACTTGTGTTAAAGTTTGTGATTCCCGTAGCATTCACGTATGGTGAACCGTTATGTGATGAAGTTGGAGCATGATTTATTTATTGATTGCCTTCCTTATGTGTGGAGGTCGGGATCGCGCGATGGTTGAATCCTACCAACCCTTCCCCTAGGAGCATGCATGTAGTACTTTGTTTTGATTACTTGTAGATTTTTGCAATAAGTATGTGAGTTCTTTATGACTAATATTGAGTCCATGGATTATATGCACTCCCACCCTTCCACCATTGCTAGACTCTCTAGTGTCGTGCAACTTTCGCCGGTACCTTACACCCACCATTACCTTCCTCAAAACAGCCACCATACCTACCTATTATGGCATTTCCATAGCCATTCCGAGATATATTGCCATGCAACTTTCCACCATTCCATTTATTACGACACGCTCCATGATTGTCATATTGCTTTGCATGATCATGTAGTTGACATCGTATTTGTGGCAAAGCCACCGTTCGTAATTTTTCATACATGTCACTCTTGAATCATTGCACATCCCGGTACACCGCCGGATGCATTCATATAGAGTCATATTTTGTTCTAAGTATCAAGTTGTAATTCTTGAGTTGTAAGTAAATAAAAGTGTGATGATCTTCTTTATTAGAGCAAGGATGATGGAGACTATGATTCCCCTACAAGTCAGTATGAGACTCCGGACGAAAAAAGGCCAAAATAATAGAGGGCCCAAAAAAATGAGAGAAAAAGAGAGAAGGGGCAATGCTACTATCCTTTTACCACACTTGTTCTTCAAAGTAGCACCATGATCTTCATGATAGAGAGTCTCCTATGTTGTCACTTTCATATACTAGTGAGAATTTTTGATTATAGAACCTGGCTTGTATATTCCAACGATGGGCTTCCTCAAAGTGCCCTAGGTCTTCATGAGCAAGCAAGTTGGATGCACACCCACTTAGTTTCTTTTGTTGAGCTTTCATACACTTATAGCTCTAATGCATACGTTGCACGACAATCCCAACTCACTCACAATGATATCAATTGATGGGCATCTCCATAGCCCGTTGATACGCCTAGTTGATGTGAGACTATCTTCTCCTTTCTATCTTCTCCACAACCACCATTCTATTCCACCTATAGTGCTATGTCCATGGCTCACGCTCATGTACTGCGTGAAAGTTGAACAAGGTTGAGAATACTAAAGTATGAAAAAATTGCTTGGCTGAAATCGGGGTTGTGCATGATTTAAATATTTTGTGTGATCAAGATAGAGTATAGCCAGACTATATGATTTTGTAGGGATAGCTTTCTTTGGCCATGTTATTTTGAGAAGACATAATTGCCTTGTTAGTATGCTTGAAGTATTATTGTTTTCATGTCAATACTAAACTTTTGTTTGTAATCTTATAGATCTGAATATTCTTGCCAGAATAAAGAAGATTACATTGATAAATATGTTAGGTAGCATTCCACATCAAAAATTCTGTTTTTATCATTTACCTACTCGAGGACGAGCAGGAATTAAGCTTGGGGATGCTTGATACGTCTCCAGCATACCTATAATTTTTTAGTGTTCCATGCTATTATATTATCCATCTAGGGTGTTTTATATTCATTTATATACTATTTTATATGATTTTCGGGACTAACCTATTAACCTAGAGCCCAGTGTCAGTTTCTGTTTTTTCCTTGCTTTTGAGTTTTATAGAAAAGGAATACCAAACGGAGTCCAATTGACATGCCAATTTTTGATGATTTTTTATGGACCAAAAGAAGCCCCCGAAGTAAAAGAGTTGGGCCAGAAGAGTCCCGAGCCATCCACGAGGATGGTGGGCACGCCCTACCCCCTGGGCGCGCCCCCTATCTCATGGACGACTTATAGACCCCCCCTGACGTGAGACCGACACCAAAAATTCCTATAAATACATAAACCTCTAGAAATAAACCTAGATCAGGAGTTCCACCTCCGCAAGCCTCTATAGCCACCAAAAACCAATCTAGACCCTATTCCGGCACCCTGTTGGAGGGGAGATCCATCACCAGTGGCCATATTCATCATCCCGGCGCTCTCCATGACGAGGAGGGAGTAGTTCACCCTCGGGGCTGAGGGTATGTACCAGTAGCTATGTGTTTGATCTCTCTCTCTCTCTCTCTCTCTCTCGTGTTCTTGATATGGCACGATCTTGATGTATCGCGAGCTTTAATATTATAGTTGGATCTTATGATGTTTCTCCCCCTCTACTCTCTTATGATGAATTGAGTTTTCCCTTTGAAGTTGTCTTATCGGATTGAGTATTTAAGGATTTGAGAACACTTGATGTATGTCTTGCATGTGCTTATCTATGGTGACAATGGGATATTCAGGTGATCTACTTGATGTATGTTTTGGTGGTCAACTTGCGGGTTCAGTGACCTTGTGAACTTATGCAAAGGGGTTGGCACACGTTTTCGTCTTGACTCTCCGGTAGAAACTTTGGGGCACTCTTTGAAGTTCTTTGTGTTGGTTGGATAGATGAATCTGAGATTGTGTGATGCATATCGCATAATCATACCTGCAGATACTTGAGGTGAAATTGGAGTATCTAGGTGACATTAGGGTTTTGGTTGCTTTGTGTCTTAAGGTGTTATTTTACTACAAACTCTAGGTCTGTTTGTCACACTTATAGGAATGGCCCAATGGATCGATCGGAAAGAATAACTTTGAGGTGGTTTCATACCCTATAATAATCTCTTCGTTTGTTCTCTGCTATTAGTGACTTTGGAGTGACTCTTTGTTGCACGTTGAGGGATAGTTATATGATCCAATTATGTTATTATTGTTGAGAGAACTTGCACTGGTGAAAGTATGAACCATGGGCCTTGTTTCGAAACATTGCAATACCGTTTATGCTCACTTCTACCACTTGCTACCTTGCTGTTTTTATACTTTCATATTACAAAAACCTATATCTACCATCCATATTGCACTTGTATCACCATCTCTTCGCCGAACTAGTGCACCTATACAATTAACCATTGTATTGGGTGTGTTGGGTACACAAGAGACTCTTTGTTATTTGGTTGCAGGGTTGTTTGAGAGATGCCATCTTCATCCTACACCTCCCACGGATTGATAAACCTTAGGTCTTCCACTTGAGCAAATTTTGCTACTGTCCTACAAACCTCTGCACTTGGAGGCCCAATAACGTCTACAAGAAAAAGGTTGTGTAGTAGACATCAAGCTATTTTCTCCGCCCTCCTCCCTAATGCCGGAGACGTTGTCCATTTGCCGTCATGCACTGGGTCGTGTGCCTCTTACTCCGTGCTGCTGGAGCTGCCTCGACGACGGTCGCGTGAACTATACCGGAGCCGATTCACCCCCGCCGTTGTTCACGACGCCGGAGCGGCTCCAACTTCAGATCCATCCAGAGCCCCGGCACTGCTTCCCCGTAGCCGTCGACCATCACGACATCTCTGCTTCCCTGCCTCCGGTCGCCACCACAACTGCGCCGGCCTCACCGACTCGACAGTTGGAGCTTCCTACTTCATTGTGCCGCCGGATAGGTCGCACCCTCATCTCAAATCACTTTATTTAGGCATTAGTTGTCTGAAATTTTATTCTAGGCCAATCAATTCCCAATGGGAACTAGCACCCCTCGAGGCGGCAGAGTTCCTATGCTGTCGGTTGGCTAGTGTCTAACGTAAGGGTGCGGGGGCACAAGTTCGCCGCGGAAGCAGCACTTAGATGGCTATCTTAGAGTTGCATGGGTTGAAGGTACTGCCGTCGCCGGATCTGGATGACGGCGAGTCTTTGTGGATTAGCCCGAGGGCGGCGCAACCCCGACAGTGCGGTGAGGCGGGGAGCGGGGTTTTGGTCGGGGCCACTGCTACCTCTTGAGCACTGTGTTGGATTTCCCCGAAGAGCAGAGGATGATGTAGTAAAGTAGCGTAAGTATTTCCCTCAGTTTTTGAGAACCAAGGTATCAATCCAGTAGGAGATCACGCACAAGTCCCTCGTACCTACACAAAACTATAGCTACTCGCAACCAACGCGATTAGGGGTTGTCAATCCCTTCACGGTTACTTACGAGGGTGAGATCTGGTAGAGATGATAAATAATATTTTTGGTATTTTTGATATAGAGATGCAAAGTAAAAAGTAAAAGGCAAAGTAAAAAACAAAGCAAGTAATAAAGTAATGGAGATTGATATGATGAGAATAGACCCAGGGGCCATAGGTTTCACTAGTGGCTTCTCTCAAGAGCATAAGTATTCTACGGTGGGTGAACAAATTACTGTTGAGCAATTGACAGAACTGAGCATAATTATGAGTATATCTAGGTATGATCATGTGTATAGGCATCACGTCCGAGACAAATATATCAAAACGATTCTGCATCTACTACTATTACTCCACTCATCGACCGCTATCCAGCATGCATCTAGAGTATTAAGTTAAAAACAGAGTAACGCCTTAAGCAAGATGACATGATGTAGAGGGATAAATTCATGCAATATGATAAAAAACCCATCTTGTTATCCTCGATGGAAACAATACAATATGTGCCTTGCAACCCTTTCTGTCACTAGGTAAGGACACCGCAAGATTAAACCCAAAGCTAAACACTTCTCGCATTGCAAGAACTACCAATCTAGTTGGCCAAACCAAACGGATAATTCGAAGAGACTTGCAAAGATAACTCAATCATACATAAAAGAATTCAGAGAAGATTCAAATGTTATTCATAGATAAGCTGGATCATAAACCCACAATTCATCGATCTCAACAAACACACCGCAAAAAGAAGATTACATCGAATAGATCTCCACAAGAGAGGGGGAGAACATTGTATTGAGATCCAAAAGGAGAAAAGAATCCATTTAGCTACTAGCTATGGACCCGAAGGTCTGAAGTAAACTACTCACACTTCATCGAAGAGGCTATGGTGTTGATGTAGAAGCCCTCCGTGGTAGATGCCCCCTCCGGCGGAGCTCCAGAACAGGCCCCAAGATGGGATCTTGCGGATACAGAAAGTTGCGGCGGTGGAATTGGGTTTTTGGCTCCGTATTTGGTCTGACGGGGGTACGTAGGTATATATAGGAGGAAGGAGTACGTCGGTGGAGCAACAGGGGGGCGCGCCTAGGGGGGGCCCTCCACCCTCGTGACCGCCTCTTTTGTTCCTTGGAGCAGGGTCCAAGTCTCCTGGATCACGTTCGGTGAGAAAATCACGTTCCCGAAGGTTTCATTCCGTTTGGACTCCGTTTGATATTCTGTTTCTTCGAAATACTGAAATAGGCAAAAAACAACAATTCTGGGCTGGGCCTTCGGTTAATAGGTTAGTCCCAAAAATAATATAAAAGTGGAAAATAAAGCCCAATATAGTCCAAAACAGTAGATAAAGTAGCATGGAGCAATCAAAAATTATAGATACGTTGGAGACGTATCAAGCATCCCCAAGCTTAATTCCTGCTCGTCCTCAAGTAGGTAAATGATAAAAAAGAATTTTTGATGTGGAGTGATACTTTGGCATAATTTCAATGTAAATATTCTTAATTGTGGCATGAATATTCAGATTCAAAAGATTCAAGACAAAAGTCCATATTGACATAAAAGTAATAATACTTCAAGCGTACTAATCAAAGCAATCATGTCTTCTCAAAATAGCATGGTTAAAGAAAGTTATCCCTACAAAATCATATAGTCTGGCTATGCTCTATCTTCATCACACAAAGTATTTAATCATGCACAACCCCGATGACGAGCCAAGCAATTGTTTTATACTTTAGTAATCTCAAACTTTTTCAACTTTCACGCAATACATGAGCGTGGGCCATGGACATAGCACTATAGGTGGAATAGAATGGTGGTTGTGGAGAAGACAAAAAAGGAGAAGATAGTCTCACGTCAACTAGGCGTATCAATGGGCTATGGAGATGCCCATCAATAGATATTGATGTGAGTGAGTTGGGATTGCCATGCAACGGATGCACTAGAGTTATAAGTATATGAAAGCTCAACAAAAGAAACTAAGTGGGTGTGCATCCAACTTGCTTTCTCACGAAGACCTAGGGCACTTTTGAGGAAGCCCATCATTGGAATATACAAGCCAAGTTCTATAATGAAAAATTCCCACCAGTATATGAAAGTGACAACATATGAGACTCTCTATCATGAAGATCATGGTGCTACTTTGAAGCACAAGTGTGGTAAAAGGATAGTAACATTGTCCCTTCTCTCTTTTTCTCTCATTTTTTTATTTATTTTTTTATTTTGCTTGGCTTCTTTGGCCTCTCTTTTTTATTTGGGCTTCTTTGGCCTCTTTTATTTTTCATAAAGTCCGGAGTCTCATCCCGACTTATGGGGGAATCATAGTATCCATCATCCTTTCCTCACTGGGACAATGCTCTAATAATGATGATCATCACACTTTTATTTTTTCTTACAACTCAACAATTACAACTCGATACTTAGAACAAAATATGACTCTATATGAATGCCTCCGGCGGTGTACCGGGATATGCAATGAATTAAGAGTGACATGTATGAAAGAATTATGAATGGTGGCTTTGCCACAAATACAATGTCAACTACATGTTCATGAAAAAAGCAATATGACAATGTGTGTCATATGAACGGAACGGTGGAAAGTTGCATGGCAATATATCTCGGAATGGCTATGGAAATGCCATGATAGGTAGGTGTATGGTGGCTGTTTTGAGGAAGGTATATGGTGGGTGTATGATACCGGCGAAAAGTGCATGGTATTAGAGAGGCTAGCAAAGGTGGAAGGGTGAGAGTGCGTATAATCCATGGACTCAACATTAATCAAAAGAACTCATGCACTTGTTGCAAAAATTTAGAAGTCATCAAAAACCAAAGCACTAAACGCATACTCCTAGGGGGATAGATTGGTAGGAAAAGACCATCACT
>NC_041381.1:554675672-554677557 GCF_002162155.2 Triticum dicoccoides
TTAATTGTTTCTCGTGAGCGCAAAGTTTCTGTTTTTCAGCAGAATCAAATCAACTATCATCATAGCTTATCCTATAGGTTCTACTTGGAACAAACACTAATTAAAAGATAAAAACACATATAAACAGAAAGTAGAAACAAAATTTAAAAATAAACAGGAACAAAAACAAATAACAAGAAATAAAATTGGGTTGCCTCCCAACAAGCGCTATCGTTTAACGCCCCTAGCTAGGCATAAAAGCAAGGATAGATCTAGGTTTTGCCATCTTTGGCAGGCAATCCATAAGTGGCTCTCGTGATAGATTCATATGATAATTTTATTTTCATTCTAGGGAAGTGTTCCATACCCTTTCTCAAGGGAAATTGGAATCTAATATTCCCTTCCTTCATATCAATAATCGCACCAATCGTTCTAAGGAAAGGTCTACCAAGAATAATAGGACATGAAGGATTGCAATCTATATCAAGAACGATAAAATCTACGGGCACATAATTCCTATTTGCAACAATAAGAACATCATTAATTCTTCCCATAGGCTTTTTAATAGTGGAATCCGCAAGATTCAAGTTTAGAGAGCAATCTTCAAAGTCACGGAAATCTAGCAAATCACACAAAGTTTTGGGAATAGTGGAGACACTAGCACCCAAATCACATAAAGCATGAAACTCATAATCTTTAATTTTAATTTTAATAGTAGGTTCCCACTCATCATAGAGTTTTCTAGGGATAGAAACTTTCAACTCAAGTTTTCTTCATAAGATTGCATCAAGGCATCAGCAATGTGTTCGATAAAGGCCTTATTTTGACTATAAGCATGAGGAGAATCTAGCACGGATTGCAACAAGGAAATACAACCAATCAAAGAGAAATTTTCATAATTAAATTCCTTGAGATCCAAAATAGTGGGTTTAGCAACATCTAGGTTTTTATTTCTTTCAATCCCACTTTCATCAATTTCATCATCAAGATCTAGAAACTCCGAATTCAAAGAACGCCTTCTAGGTAAAGGAAGATCATATTCAGTTTCATCAAGGTTCATATTGCAAAACAAAGATTTAATAGGGGACACATCAATAACTTTTAGATCTTCAACTTGATTTTCATAGGAATTCGGTTTAGCGACCATCTTATTAACTAAGGTAGCTTGCATATCCAAAATTTCAGCGGTCATTTTTTCAAGACGAGCAATTTGAGCTCTTATACCATCGAATTCTTTAGACATATCATCGAGTTCTTTATTCATATAACTCATAAAACCTTTTTGTTCCTTAAGCTCGTTTCTAAAGAAATTATTATGCTCAAATTGCAAAACCATAAACTTTTTGACATTACTTTCGATCTCCTCTAGCCTTTTAAGGTGAAGATCACCAAATTTAGGGAGAGCCATTGCAACAAGTAAGCAGACTAACACACGAGGAAACAAAAAGGCGAAAGGGAAAGAGAGGAGGAGATTGGGAAAGAGAGGGCGAATAAAACGGCAAGGGTGAAGTGGGGGAGAGGAAAACGAGAGGCAAAAAATGTAATGCGAGAGATATGGATTGTGATGGGTACTTAGTATAGTTGACTTTTGCGCAAACTCCCCGGCAACAGCGCCAAAAATTCTTCTTGCTACCTCTTGAGCACTGCGTTGGATTTCCCCGAAGAGGAGAGGATGATGCAGTAAAGTAGCGTAAGTATTTCCCTCAGTTTTTGAGAACCAAGGTATCAATCCAGTAGGAGATCACGCACAAGTCCCTCGTACCTACACAAAATGATAGCTACTCGCAACCAACGCGATTAGGGGTTGTCAATCCCTTCACGGTCACTTACGAGGGTGAGATCTGATAGAGATGATAAATAATATTTTTGGTATTTTTGATATAGAGATGCAAAGTAAAAAGTAAAA
>NC_041381.1:554677567-554679359 GCF_002162155.2 Triticum dicoccoides
GTCCCCGACTGCCACTCATAAGGAAGACAATCAATAAATAAAATTGTGCTCCGACTTCATCACAAAGCGGTTCACCATACGTGCATGCTACGGGAATCACAAACTTCAACACAAGCATTCTTTAAATTCATAATCACCCGAACTAGCATTGCTTTGATATTATCACCTACATATCTCAAAACAATTATCAAGCATCAAACTTATCTTAGTATTCAACGCACTCAAAAGAAAGTTTCACATATCTTGAATACCAAGCATATTATCATTAAGCAAATTACCATGCTATTAACAACTCTCAAAATAATCTAAGTGAAGCATGAAGATCAATAGTTTCTTTAAAACAAATCCACCACCGTGCTCTAAAAGATCTAAGTGAAGCACTAGAGCAAAAATTATCACGCTCAAAAGATATAAGTGAAGCGCTATGAGCAAAACTATCAAGCTCAAAAGATATAAGTGAAGCGCTATGAGCAAAACTATCAAGCTCAAAAGATATAAGTGAAGCGCTATGAGCAAAACTATCAAGCTCAAAAGATATAAGTGAAGCGCTATGAGCATTATAGCAAATTCCAAATCATGTATGGCTCTCTCAAAAGGTGTGTACAGCAAGGATGATTGTGCTAAACTAACAAGCAAAGATGCAAATAATACAAGACGCTCCAAGCAAAATACATAACATGTGGTGAATAAAAATATAGCTCCAAGTGAATAACCGATGGAAGTAGACGAAAGAGGGGATGCCTTCCGGGGGCATCCCCAAGCTTTGACTTTTTGGTGTCCTTGGATTATCTTGGGGGTTCCATGGGCATCCTCAAGCTTAGGCTCTTTCCACTCTTTGTTCCATAATCCAACAAAATAATTCACCCAAAACTTGAAAACCTCACAACACAAAGCTCAATAGAAATCTCGTGAGCTCCGTTAGTGAAAGAAAACAAAAGACTACTTTAAGGTACTGTAATAAACTCATTATTTATTTATATTGGTGTTAAACCTACTGTATTCCAACTTCCTTATGGTTTATAAACTAATTTATTAGCCATAGATGCATTGAAATAAGCAAACAACACACGAAAAACAGAATCTGTCAAAAACAGAACAGTCCGTAGCAATCTGTAACTAACACAAACTTATGGAACTGTAAAAATTCTACCAAAATAGGACGTACTGGACAATTTGTTTATTGATCAGAATAAAAAAGAATCAATGCAAAAGAACTTTTCTGTGATTTATTTAATTGTTTCTCGTGAGCGCAAAGTTTCTGTTTTTCAGCAGAATCAAATCAACTATCATCATAGCTTATCCTATAGGTTCTACTTGGAACAAACACTAATTAAAAGATAAAAACACATATAAACAGAAAGTAGAAACAAAATTTAAAAATAAACAGGAACAAAAACAAATAACAAGAAATAAAATTGGGTTGCCTCCCAACAAGCGCTATCGTTTAACGCCCCTAGCTAGGCATAAAAGCAAGGATAGATCTAGGTTTTGCCATCTTTGGCAGGCAATCCATAAGTGGCTCTCGTGATAGATTCATATGATAATTTTATTTTCATTCTAGGGAAGTGTTCCATACCCTTTCTCAAGGGAAATTGGAATCTAATATTCCCTTCCTTCATATCAATAATCGCACCAATCGTTCTAAGGAAAGGTCTACCAAGAATAATAGGACATGAAGGATTGCAATCTATATCAAGAACGATAAAATCTACGGGCACATAATTCCTATTTGCAACAATAAGAACATCATTAATTCTTCCCATAGGCTTTTTAATAGTGGAATCCGCAAGAT
>NC_041381.1:554680954-554685778 GCF_002162155.2 Triticum dicoccoides
GATAGCTACTCGCAACCAACGCGATTAGGGGTTGTCAATCCCTTCACGGTCACTTACGAGGGTGAGATCTGATAGAGATGATAAATAATATTTTTGGTATTTTTGATATAGAGATGCAAAGTAAAAAGTAAAATGCAAAGTAAAAACAAAGCAAGTAATAAAGTAATGGAGATTGATATGATGAGAATAGACCCGGGGGCCATAGGTTTCACTAGTGGCTTCTCTCAAGAGCATAAGTATTCTATGGTGGGTGAACAAATTATTGTTGAGCAATTAATAGAATTGAGCATAATTATGAGTATATCTAGGTATGATCATGTGTATAGGCATCACGTCCGAGACAAATAGATCGAAACGATTCTGCATCTACTACTATTACTCCACTCATCGACCGCTATCCAGCATGCATCTAGAGTATTAAGTTAAAAACAGAGTAACGCCTTAAGCAAGATGACATGATGTAGAGGGATAAATTCATGCAATATGATAAAAACCCCATCTTGTTATCCTCGATGGCAACAATACAATACGTGTCCTGCAACCCTTTCTGTCACTGGGTAAGGACACCGCAAGATTGAACCCAAAGCTAAACACTTCTCGCATTGCAAGAACTACCAATCTAGTTGGCCAAACCAAACGGATAATTCGAAGAGACTTGCAAAGATAACTCAATCATACATAAAAGAATTCAGAGAAGATTCAAATGTTATTCATAGATAAGCTGGATCATAAACCCACAATTCATCAGTCTCAACAAACACACCGCAAAAAGAAGATTACATCGAATAGATCTCCACAAGAGAAGGGGAGAACATTGTATTGAGATCCAAAAAGAGAGAAGAAGCCATCTAGCTACTAGCTATGGACCCGAAGGTCTGAAGTAAACTACTCACACTTCATCAGAGAGGCTATGGTGTTGATGTAGAAGCCCTCCATGGTAGATGCCCCCTCCGGCGGAGCTCCGGAACAGGCCCCAAGATGGGATCTCGCGGATACAGAAAGTTGCGGCGATGGAATTAGGTTTTTGGCTCCGTATTTGATCTGACGGGGGCACGTAGGTATATATAGGAGGAAGGAGTACGTCGGTGGAGCAACAGGGGGCCCACGAGGCAGGGGGCGTGCCCAGGGGGGCCCTCCACCCTCGTGACCGTCTCTTTTGTTCCTTGGAGCAGGGTCCAAGTCTCCTGGATCACGTTCGGTGAGAAAATCACGTTCCCGAAGGTTTCATTCTGTTTGGACTCCGTTTGATATTTTGTTTCTTCGAAATACTGAAATAGGCAAAAAACAGCAATTCTGGGCTGGGCCTCCGGTTAATAGGTTAGTCCCAAAAATAATATAAAAGTGGAAAATAAAGCCCAATATAGTCCAAAACAGTAGATAAAGTAGCATGGAGCAATCAAAAATTATAGATACGTTGGAGACGTATCAGCCACGAACGGCGGAGGCAGGCTGCTCTGCCGTTGGTCGCTGGTTCTTCGGGGAAGATTCCGAACAGTGTCAGCCGGGAGGCACAAGACGGCCATCAAGCGATCCGACGTAGATAGGAAAGTACCAAAACAAAATAAAATTGTGTGACCCCAATTTAGTCTTCGGCCAATAGACGTGTGACCACTCTCGTACCTTGTTGTTGATCTCTTAGGGCATTTCTTCAGATCAAAGAGATGTGTCGTTCTTAACATTATGTGTTTTCTGCATCTTCAGCCACACTGTCTTCCGACTCACTGTAGCTACTCCAACAAGGGAAGTATACACCAGAAGGGAGCTATAGTCCCCACTCAACAGTTCCCTGCATCGAATGAACGTGCCCGACATGGACAGCCACAACAACTGTAGGGCCATCGAAAAGTCAGCACATCATGCTCACTCCTATGGATGGCGGCTAGATAGGTTGTACCCCCATATTACTTGTGTGCAATATTTATGTCTTTGTTATTCATCTAAGGATGGAAAATAGATTATCACATTTCACTTTATATTCATGTTGATCTCTTACGGGTCTTGTTCAGGAGTTAACGCTATTCCATAGTTCAGCTAAGAGACTTGTTCTTTAGGTAACATTGTTCCATAGTTATCATCCATCAGCCAATGCTATCCCACAGGCTGGTGACTATAGTATTATACCACTTCTAGTATTACATATGTTGTTCTTTAAAACTTTTGTGTGCCATCTAGTTAATCTCGAGTACAAACGATACATATTCTATAGCTTTCATCTGTGTTCTCTCTTTAGTTTTTGAGACGTGTTGCTGCTAGTTAACCCCAGTCCACCTATTTATGTTGTCTCCTACACGCACTCATTACATAAATATAACTACTAGTTGTCTTCCATGCATGTCAGATATAATTGCACACACTATGCACAAGAACCTCACGGAGCAATGTAACAGCCAATGCTACGTCTTGGGCTTGCGTTGGTTTTCCTTGAAGAGGAAAGGGTGATGCAGCACAGTAGCGTAAATATTTCCCTCAGTTTTTGAGAACCATGGTATCAATCCAGTAGGAGGCTCCTCACAAGTCCCACGAACCTACACAAACAAACAAACAACTCGCAACCAACGCGATAAAGGGGTTGTCAATCCCTTCACGGCCACTTGCGAAAGTGAGATCTGATAGAGATAATATGATAAGATAAATATATTTTTGGTATTTTATTATATAGATGCAGAAAATAAAGATGCAAATAAAAGTAGATTGGAAACTTATATGATAAAAGATAGACCCGGGGGCCATAGGTTTCACTAGAGGCTTCTCTCTAGATAGCATAAGTATTACGGTGGGTGAACAAATACTGTCGAGCAATTGATAGAAAAGCGAATAATTATGTGATTATCTATGCATGATCATGTATATAGGCATCACGTCCGCAACAAGTAGACCGACTCCTGCCTGCATCTACTACTATTACTCCACACATCGACCGCTATCCAGCATGCATCTAGAGTATTAAGTTCATAAGAACAGAGTAATGCATTAAGAAAGATTACATGATGTAGAGGGATAAACTCAAGCAATATGATATAAACCCCATCTTTTTATCCTCGATGGCAACAATACAATACGTGTCTTGCAAGCCTTTCTGTCACTGGGTAAGGACACCGCAAGATTGAACCCAAAGCTAAGCACTTCTCCCATGGCAAGAAAGATCAATCTAGTAGGCCAAACCAAACCGATAATTCGAAGAGACTTGCAAAGATAACTCAATCATACATAAAAGAATTCAGAGAAGATTCAAATATTATTCAAAGATAAACTTGATCATAAACCCACAATTCATCGGATCTCGACAAATACACCGCAAAAAGAGATTACATCGAATAGATATCCAGAAGAGAGGGGGAGAACATGGTATTGAGATCCAAAAAGAGAGCAGAAGCCATCTAGCTAATAACTATGGACCCGAGGGTCTGTGGTAAACTACTCACAACTCATTAGAGGGGCTATGGTGTTGATGTAGAAGCCCTCCATGGTGGATTCCCCCTCCGGCAGAACGCCGACGACGGCTCCAAGATGGGATCTCGCGGATACAGAAGGTTACGGTGGTGGAAATATTTCTTTGGTGGCTCCCTGAATGTTTTCGGGGTATGTAGGCTTATATAGGAGGAGGAAGTACGTCGGTGGCCGTCCGACGGGCCCACGAGACAGGGGGCGCGCCCTCCTATCTCGTGGCCGCCTCGGCTGCTTCTTGGCTTGCACTCCAAGTCCTCTGGATCACGTTCATTCCAAAAGTCACGCTCCCGAAGGTTTCATTCCGTTTGGACTCCGTTTGATATTCCTTTTCTTCTAAATAATGAAATAGGCAAAAAAAACAGCAATACGGGTTGGGCCTCCAGTTAGTAGGTTAGTCCCAAAAATGATATAAATGTGTAAAATAAAGCTCATAGACATCCAAAATAGGTAATATAATAGCATGGAACAATCAAAAATTATAGATATGTTGGAGACGTATCAAGCATCCCCAAGCTTAATTCCTGCTCGTCCTCGAGTAGGTAAATGATAAAAACAGAATTTTTGATGTGGAATGGTACCTAGCATAATTCTCAATGTAATTTCTCTTTATTGTGGCATGAATGTTCAGATCCAAGTGATTCAAAATAAAAGTTCATATTGACAAAAGAAATAGTAATACTTCAAGCATACTAATAAAAGAAATCATGTCTTCTCAAAATAACATGGCTAAAGAAAGTTCATCCCTACAAAATCATATAGTTAGGCTATGCTTCATTTTCGTCACACAAAGATGTTCCCAACTTCTATACCCCCGATGACAAGCCAAGCAATTGTTTCGTACTTAAATAATCTCAAACTTTTTCAACCTTCACGCAATACATGAGCGTGAGCCATGGATATAGCACTATGGGTGGAATAGAATAATGATTGGGGATTGTGTGGAGAAGAGAAAAAATGAGAAAGTCTCACATTGACGAGGATAATCAACGGGCTATGGAAATGCCCATCAATTGATGTCAACATGAGGAGTAGGGATTGCCATGCAACAGATGCACTAGAGCTATAAATGAAAGCTCAACAAAAGAAAACTAGTGGGTGTGCATCCAGCTCACGAAGACCTAGGGCATTTGAGGAAGCCCATCATAGGAATATACAAGCCAAGTTCTATAATGAAAAATTCCCACTAGTATATGAAAGTGACAACATATGAGACTCTCTATATGAAAAACATGGTGTTATTTTGAAGCACAATATATGAGACTCCCTGTATGAAGAACATGGTGCTACTTTGAAGCACAAGTGTGGAAAAAGAGATAGTAACATTGCCCCTTTATTTCTTTTTTTCTCTTTTTTTCCTTTTTCTTCTTTTTTTTCTTT
>NC_041381.1:554686094-554688519 GCF_002162155.2 Triticum dicoccoides
GCCTTTCTTTTATTTTTATTTTATTTTTTTTCTTTTTGGTCAATGCTCTAATAATGATGATCATCACTTTTATTGATTACAACACATGAATTACAACTCGAAACTAGAACAAGATATGACTCTATATGAATGCCTCCGGCCGTGTACCGGGATGGTGCAATGAATCAAGAATGATATGTATAAAAGATTATGCATGGTGGCTTTGCCACAAATATGGTGTCAACTACATGATCATGCAATGGCAATATGACAAAAGTAATGTATGTCATGATGATGATGAACGAAACGGTGGAAAGTTGCATGGCAATATATCTCGGAATGGCTATGGAAATGCTATAAATAGGTAGGTATGGTGGCTATTTTGAGGAAGATATAAGGAGGTTTATGTGTGATAGAGCGTATCATATCACGGGATTTGGATGCACCGGTGAAGTTTGTGCCAACTCTCAAAGTGAGAAAGGGCAGTGCACGGTACCGAAGAGGCTAGCAATGATGGAAAGGTAAAAGTGTGTATAATCCATGGACTCAACATTAGCCAAAAGAACTCATATACTTATTGCAAAAATTTAGAAGTCATCAAAAACCAAGCACTGCGCGCATGCTCCTAGGGGGGTAGATTGGTAGGAAAGGACCATCGCTCATCCCCGACCGCCACTCATAAGGATGCACAAGCCAGGTACACTTCATGCTTCAAATTTGTTACACAACTTTAACCATACGTGCATGCTATGGGACTTGCTAACTTCAACACAAGCATTCTTTAAATTCATAATCACCCAACTAGCATGACTTTAATATCACTACCTCCATATCTCAAAACAATTATCAAGTATCAAGTTGATCATAGCATCCAATTCACTTCATATGATAGTTTTTAGAGAGAATTCCTTATTTGGCCCTTCCTTAAAATTTGATTACTTTTTTGGCCCTAGTAAAAAAATTCTTCCTATTTTGACAGCAAACTTCATTTTGTTCCCTCTGTGACATTTCCGTTAGTTTTGACAACTAACACCGTTAAATGCAACATGAAAAGTCCATTTTACCCCTGATGTATTTTGTAACCAAAATTATGAACTGGAAGTTAAAAGCAATGGCGACGTGGCAATGCGACAGTGCCTTGAATGTGCGTGCATGTGTGTATTTATACATGAGCCATGCATGACTAGTAAGGCTACAAGTTAAAACAAGATTAGTACATGGATAATGGGAAGATGTACAAGGGTGGAGGAAATTCTCCCAAGCTAAGTACTTGTGAGAAGAGAAGAATAGATGTGGAGTTTTTCCTTTGGCTCATGTCGGTCTGACTCAGCAGTAGTACTCCCTCCGTCCGGAATTACTTGTCACAAAAATGGATAAAAATGGATGTATCTAAAACTAAAATATATCTAGATACATTCATTTCTTGGACGAGTAATTCTGGACGGAGGGAGTACAAAGTAAGTAGAAGTACAAATTATTCATGAAGTAGCTAGCTATGTGGCCTGATATTTATGGGATGTACATGCATGTGCTGGTAACACTCTAGAAATAATTGGGACATTCAAATGGCTACGTGGGGACTATGCATGGTGGCCAGGTTTGTTTGGCCTTTGCACTAGCGAGAGGGGCAGCAACTAGAGGGTCTCGGGGTCAGGGCGTAACATCCGACGCCACGACTTGGGCCTGCACAGCGCTGCCTCGACCGTACATCATTATTTGCCGCGCCTCCCTCCATGCCTCGCGCTGCAACTAGATTTTTCTGTTTTTCCCGACATGGTAAAGCAGGGGTAAATAAGACATTTCAAGTCACATTTGACGGTGTTAACAGCAAAAAGTTACAAAAGTGTCATAGAAGTAATAAAATGAATTTATGATGTCAAAAGGGGAAAAATGAAATTTTTAGGGCCAAATAAGGAACCAGATTTTAAGAAAGGGCCAAATAAGGAATTCTCTCTAGTTTTTATTATACCCAACTTGGATGCTCATCATTCTAGGACCAATTTATAACCATAGCAAATACCATGCTGTTATAAAAGACTCTCAAAATAATATAAGTGAAGCATGAGAGATCAAAAATTTCTTCAAAATTAAACCACCGCCGTGCTCTAAAAGATATAAGTGAAGTACTAGAGCAAAAACTATCTAGCTCAAAAGATATAAGTGAAGCACATAGAGTATTCTAATAAATTTCAATCAAGTAGGCTTCTCCCAAAAGGTGTGTTACAGCAAGGATGATTGTGGTAAACTAAAAATCAAAGACTAATATAATACACGACGCTCCAAGCAAAACACGTATCATGTAGCAAATAAAAATATAGCTCCAAGTAAAGTTACCAATGAACGAAGACGAAAGAAGGGATGCCTTCCGGGGGCATCCCCAAGCTTAGGCTTTTGGCTATTCTTGAATATCTTGGGGTGCCTTGGGCATCCCCAAGCGTAGGATTTT
>NC_041381.1:554688529-554690628 GCF_002162155.2 Triticum dicoccoides
CCACCCTTTATTCAATTGTACATCAAATCTTTACCCAAAACTTGAAAACTTCACAACACAAAACTCAACAGGAAATCTCATAAGCTCCGTTAGTGAAAGAAAACAAAACCACCACATAAGGTACTGTAATGAACTCATTCTTTATTTATATTGGTGTTAAACCTACTTTATTCCAAGTTCTCTATGGTTCATACCCTTACATACTAGCCATAGATGCATCAAAATAAGCAAACAACACACGAAAAACAGAATCTGACAAAAACAGAACAGTCTGTGGCAATCTGTAACTAACGCAAACTTCTGGAACTTTAAAAATACTACCAAAATAGGACGTCCTAAACAATTTTTTTATTGAACAGCAGAAAAAAGAATCAATGCAAAATCTCGTTTCTGTGATTTATTGCATTTTTTCTCGTGAGCGCAAAGTTTCTGTTTTTCAGCAGAATCAAATCAACTCATATCATAGGTTATCCTATAGGTTCTACTTGGCACAAACACTAAATAAAACATGAAAACACATCTAAACAGAAAGTAGATGCAAAATTTATTGAATAACAGTAAGAGAAAATATTGGGTTGTCTCCCAACAAGCGCTTTTCTTTAAAGCCTTTTTAGCTAGGCATTGAGATTTCGATGATGCTCACATGAAAGACAAGAATTGAAGCATAAAGAGAGCATCATAAAACATGTGGCGAACACATCTAAGTCAAACATACTTCCTATGCATAGGCATCTTGTAAGAAAACAAATTATTAAGGAAAGCAAAAACTAGCATATGCAAGGAAGAACAAAGAGACGATAGCAATCTCAACATGACGAGAGGTAATTTAGTAACATGAAAATTTCTACAACCATATTTTCCTCTCTCATAATAATTACATGTGGGGTCATAAGCAAATTCAACAAAATAGCTATCACATAAAATATTTTGAACACGATCCACATGCATGCAAAGTTGACACTCTTCCAAAATAGTGGGATTATTATTAACTAAAGTCATGACCTCTCCAAACCCACTTTTATCAAAAACTTCATAAGATTGATCAAAATCCAAATATGTGGGATCTAAAGTTGACACTCTTCCAAACCCACTTTCAATAATATTGCAAACACTATTATCAATCTCATATTCATCATAGGGCTTAAATAAAATTTCAAGATCATAAAAAGAATCACCCCAATCATGATCATTGCAACAAGTAGTAGACATAACAAAACTAGCATCCCCAAGCTTAGGGTTTTGCATATTATTAGCACAATTGACATCAAGAGAATTTATAGTAACATCATTGCAATCATGCTTTTCATCAAAGTAACTACCAAGTATGGGTGCAATAGCAACGATCTCATGTTTAACATAAGGAACTATAGCAAATTCATCTTCATAAATATTGGCATCATGGCCACAAGAATAGCAAGCATCATGTTCATCAAGGGATACTTCAATCAAATCATCAGAATCATTATCTATAGATTCATGCATATTATTATTTTCTTCCAAAGCAATAGTCATTCTCTCAATAAATTCTTTGACATAGACATTATGAGCATAGTTTTCATAGCAATATTTAAGTATGTCAAAATTTTCAGATTCGTAGAGAGTAATATCATACTTTTCAATCAAAGAAGCAACTTCATAAGCACCCTTAAAAGCAACAAATTCTTCAGTTTGTTTGATATCATAGTAACTATAAACACCCTTTGCATAAAAAGATAAGATTTCATTTTCATTAAACTCACATAGGTAGGGAAGGCGTTTTTTAGGGCTCTTGGAGCAACAAGTGAAATCACAAATTTCACAAAGATTCCAAGCATAACACATCAATCTGTTTGTTTGATCCCATAAGAGTCTCCCTTTTTCAGACAAACAATGACGCACAAAATGAGCATGCTCATCTAAAGATTTCCCATCAACTAGGCTAGTTGGGGTTTCATCACGAGCGCATAAGGATCGAAGATGATCCAAGTAGAACACTTTAAGTGGATCCATATCAATAGATTTTTAGCAAGCAAAGATGCAAGCACATAGAAGGCACATGGAGACACAAGCAAACAGAAAAAGGCAAGCAAAATAGAGAGAAGGAGAAGGCAAGCGGAAAA
>NC_041381.1:554690638-554702410 GCF_002162155.2 Triticum dicoccoides
TAGACCGACTCCTGCCTGCATCTACTACTATTACTCCACACATTGACCGCTATCCAGCATGCATCTAGAGTATTAAGTTCATAAGAACAGAGTAACGTATTAAGAAAGATGACATGATGTAGAGGGATAAACTCAAGCAATATGATATAAACCCCATCTTTTTATCCTTGATGGCAACAATACAATACGTGCCTTGCAACCCTTTCTGTCACTGGGTAAGGACACCGCAAGATTGAACCCAAAGCTAAGCACTTCCCCCATGGCAAGAAAGATCAATCTAGTAGGCCAAACCGAACTGATAATTCGAAGAGACTTGCAAAGATAACTCAATCATACATAAAAGAATTCAGAGAAGATTCAAATATTATTCATAGATAAATTTGATCATAAACCCACAATTCATCGGATCTCGACAAACACACCACAAAAAGAGATTACATCGAATAGATCTCCACAAGAGAGGGGGAGAACATTGTATTGAGATCCAAAAAGAGAGAAGAAGCCATCTAGCTAATAACTATGGACCCGAAGGTCTATGGTAAACTAGTCACAACTCATTGGAGGGGCTATGGTGTTGATGTAGAAGCCCCCCGTGGTGGATTCCCCCTCCGACAGAACGCCGGCGACGGCTCCAAGATGGGATCTCGCGGATATAGAAGGTTACGGTGGTGGAAATATTTCTTCGGTGACTCCCTGGATGTTATCGGGGTATGTATGCTTATATAGGAGGAGGAAGTACGTCGGTGGCCGCACGAGGGGCCCACAAGACAGGGGGCGCGCCCAGGAGGGGTGGGCGCGCCCTCCTATCTCGTGGCCGCCTCGACTGCTTCTTGGCTTGCACTCCAAGTCCTCTCGATCACGTTCATTCCAAAAATCATGCTCCCAAAGGTTTCATTCCGTTTGGACTCCGTTTGATATTCGTTTTCTTCAAAATATTGAAATAGGCAAAAAAATAGCAATACGGGCTGGGCCTCCGGTTAGTAGGTTAGTCCCAAAAATGATATAAATGTGTAAAATAAAGCCCATAGACATCCAAAACAGGTAATATAATAGCATGGAACAATCATAAATTATAGATACGTTGGAGACATATCAGCCAACAAACTTGACGTCAATGATACCCAATATGATGGAACATGTAAAGGCAATTCTTCACAAGACTTGCAGAAAGATGATGGATCCTATTCACCCCACAAGGTCCTTGCTCTTACTTGGCCCTTGATATGGGTACAACATGCATATAATATCCTGGAGTGCATCTACTGTATTGCAATGCCTTGTGCTTAGCCTGCTGATCATGCATGTAAATATGGCATGCCTTCCTGTTTTTCAGTACCTATTCCATTCATGATAACATGTTTTCAAATTCAAGTATTGTCATTCTACTCTATCACAATGCCATCTGCTTAGTTTGGACATCATGCTTCTAAATACCTTATGCATTGTTATTCATCAGTATGTACTTCATCTGTCTACCATACCAAGTTCTTTTTTTACGTTGAAGTGATGCTCTAGTGGTCTCTTGCAATGCCATCTTAGTTTCCCAATCATACACGCATATGTTGCCTTAGTGTTTTTCTGTATGTATTCCGCTAGCATACAGTTTTACATTCAAGTAGTGTTTTTTACACTGTTGTCCTGTCGTATCCCTAGCTCTTATATCATACTCCCTCCGTCCGAATTACATGTCGCAGAAATGGATAAAACTGGATGTATCTAGAACTAAAATACGCCTAGACCCATCCATTTATTTCTGGATGCAGGAAATACATGTCAATATGTCATGCCTTTCTATTCTTCAATACCTATTCCATCTCTGGTGTAGCATGTTTTATAATTGAAGCACCATTCTTCTATATAAGGCATGCAAGGGGAAGGCGGCTATGTTAGAATCTGAAGGGTTACAAACCAGATCTTTGCAAAAGATCCAAACGCCGGGAGATAATAAACCAACTCCAATTTTCATAGATACTGCTCCAGCACAGAGAAACCCAACTCCCACTGATAATAAGCAGATCCCAATGGCCAAAGAACTAGTCCGCTCTAGTCCAGCAAAAGAATGTCAACTCCATTCTAAGAAGCGTGGGCGTATCCTCCCATCATGAAATTTTATAGCATTTTGATCATATTTTCTACATGTTTCTTACCCATCTCTCTTTTAGAAAATAAGATCAAACGATAGAAGACTTCCTCCATTGCGATCGTATTCGAGGAAAATATCTTGCGGGAATTGTCTGTGCTCCAATGCTGATGTAAGTGCCTGTTGTATATCACTATATTTTTACATCGGCATGTATTTTATTAATCGGCGTGAATCCAACCTTTATCTGATCTAAAATTAGTTGTAGCAAAATGTTAAAGGCGCCAATGTTCATTTTTGTAAGGAAAACTGCCTGGTAGTTTTGCATACTGAGTTGCATGAGTGTACTATCTCATATCATGCACATTACTGAATTGTAGTGTTGCTCTGGTTGCCCATTCATTCATTGTGTCAATGTTGCTTTTGTATTACCTTACCTGGCTGATGATAGCTGTGCCATATTGTGTTAATTTGGTGTAGGCTAGTTGTCCAAATGTTCGTTGTGTGAATGTTGATTTCCTATTATCTGACTTGGCCAATGATAGCAATGCTAGTGTGTTAATTTGGTGCAGGCTGCTGAAGATAAGAAGACAAACTCTGAAAACGGCAAGGCAAACCCATTGTTTCTTTCCAATAAATCTAGGCCAGGTAATATGGCAATAACTCATGATTAATCTATTTGGTTCCCCTCCTAATTTATGTTATGATGCAGTGGTCGAGATACTCTCCACTATCAATAATACAAGCCTGCCAAAATCACCATCTGAATCTGTTCAGTTTCCTCTATCTCGAATGCAACGGAAAAAATGCATGTTTGTGAACCAATTAATGGATAAAGCAATGATGGAAATGGTGAAGGAATCAGAGGTGCACATTCGTGCACAACAACAACTGATCAATGTTTTCAGAGATAGTGTAGCAAAGCAGCAAGAACTTGCCCACATGCTTATGGGCGTCATCCGCGCTGAGGTTGTAGATTGTGACGTTGTAGATCGTTAGGTTCTGTTCATTTATTTGCACTGGCATCAATCTTTGATTGCCCAGTGGATGTAATTTCCTGTAATATATGCTAGATGTGCAATGTTTTTCCCTGTATGTCGTACCTTTGCTTGGTCGGTTTTGGTCCTGTGCATAATTGCTCGTCGTATGGGCTCAAATTATCTAATTTGGCCTAAAGACATGTACGAACTTTAGTGGGCCCATTAAGTTAATTGGGCCGTTACCAGGCCAAAAGTTAATGGTCGGCCCTCTTACCTCCCGGGTTGTTAACATGCCGACATCGAAGCGGGCAACAGGTGGGCCCATTTGATTTCATGGGCCATTAACAGGCCGTTACTAAGGTCAGGCTACATATGGCCCAACTATACTATGGGCCTTTAGCAGGCCGAAAGAAACAGCGGACTCGTACTGGACCATGAAGAGCATGGGCCGCTAAGAGGCCGAAAGTCAGGTCGTACTGTAAATGGCCCAACTGTGTTGTGGGCCTTTAGCAGGCCGAAAGAGAAATCAGGCTGGTATTGGACCATGAAGAGCATGGGCCGTTAAAAGGCCGACTACAAATGGGCCAACTCATTTATGGGCCGTCAACAGGCTAAAGACACACCGGGCCGAGAATTGGCCCAAACTTAAATGGGTCGCTAAAAGGCCAAAACTCAGGTCCTACTACAAATGGCCCAACTCATTTATGGGTCGTCAACAGGCTGAAAGACACACCGGGCCGGGAATTATCCCAACACTTAAATGGGTCGCTAAAAGGCTGAAAGGTGTACATCCTGAAAATTGGCCCATCCCTTGAATGGGCCGTTAACAGGCCAAAATCACATCAGGCCGATATTGAGCCCAAATATATAGCGGACTATTAATGGGCTCGAACTGACGATGGGCTGCAATGGTGGCAAATCTTTAATGGGCCATTGACAGGCCGAATTGGCACATCTCGTATGGGTCGTGGGCTTAAATGTACCTGAGACAAGTAGGCCTTACATGGGTCGGCCTGCTAATTTTTACTGGGCCGGCCTTTTTCACCGGAATGGGCCACTATTGGGTCGTGCCACGTGTCGACCTATCATAGGTGTGTCCTATCCAATGAGTAGATGACATTTGTCCCAACGGTGAGCCAACACGTGCTTCCTCCGGCCAATGAGAATTTTACACGTGGAAAATCCTCATTGGTCGTGGCTGTTAGCGGGTTATCGGATCCAAAACCGGACTCGATAGCTTAACGGCGTCCCGTTATGGTGGATGCCACGTGTCGATCACCCTTGACAAAAGCACTTCTATGACGCGCGATTTATCGTCATGGAAGTGGACACTTCCGTGATGATAATTTTGGTAATGTCATGGAACACTTCTACGACAACACAGGTATGACTATCTTGATTCTATCATAAAATCGTCATGGATGTACATGCATGACAGAAAATGTGACCTACTGTGACAAACACATATCATCATGGAAGTGTATTTTTTTTGTAGTGATCGCATCCCCAAGCTTTAAGAAACGACAGCTTATGTTTGCTACCAAACCACAGTTCATACGGGATCGTCTCAACGGATTTTAATGGTGCCCTGTTTAAAGTGAATGCAGCTGTCTCTAATGCATAACCCCAAAATGATAGTGGTAAATTGGTAAGAGACATCATAGATTGCACCATATCCAATAAAGTGCGGTTACGATGTTTGGACACGCCATTACGCTGTGGTGTTCCAGGTGGTATGATCTGTGAAACTATTCAACATTGTTTTAAATGAAGGCCACACTCGTAACTCAAATATTCTCCTTCAAGATCATATCGTAGAAACTTTATTTTGTTACAATGATTCTCCACTTCACTCTGAAATTCTTTGAACTTTTCAAATGTTTCAGACTTGTGTTTCATTAAGTAGATATACCCATATCTACTCAAATCATCTATGAGGTCAGAAAATAACGATACCCGCCATGAGCATCAACACTCATTGGACCGCACACATGATTATGTATTATTTCCAATAAGTCAGTAGCTCGTTCCATTGTTCTGGAGAACGGAGTTTTAGTCATCTTGCCCATAAGGCACGGTTCGCAAGTATCAAATGATTCATAATCAAGTGATTCCAAAAGTCCATCTTTATGGAGTTTTTCCATGCGCTTTACACCGATATGACCCAAACGGCAGTGCCACAAATAAGTTGCACTATCATTATCAACTTTGCATCTTTTGGCATCAATATTATGAATATGTGTATCATCATGATCAAGATTCAACAAAAATAGACCACTCTTCAAGGGTGCATGACCATAAAAGATATTACTCATATAAATAGAACAACCATTATTCTCTGGTTTAAATGAATAACCGTCTCGCACTAAACAAGATCCGGATATAATGTTGATGCTCAACGCTGGCACCAAATAACAATTATTCAGGTCTAAAACTAATCCCGAAGGTAGATTTAGAGGTAGCGTGCCGACGGCGATCACATCAACCTTGGAATCATTTCCGACGCGCATTGTCACCTCGTCCTTAGCCAATATTTGTTTAATCCATAGTCCCTGCTTCGAATTACAAATATGATCAACTGAACCGGTATCAAATACCCAGGCACTACTACGAGAATTAGTAAGGTGCACATCAATAACATGTATATCAAATATACCTTTGTTCACCTTGCCATCCTTCTTATCCGCCAAATACTTGGGGCAGTTCCGCTTCCAGTGACCAGTCCCTTTGTAGTAAAAGCACTCAGTTTCAGTCTTGGGTCCAGACTTGGGTTTCCTCCCGGGAGTGACAACTTGCTTGTCAGTCTTTTTGAAGTTCCCCTTATTTTTACCCTTGCCCTTTTTCTTGAAACTAGTGGTCTTGTTAACCATCAACACTTGATGCTCCTTCTTGATTTCTACCTCTATGGCCTTTAGCATCGCGAAGAGCTCGGGAATAGTCTTATTCATCCCTTCCATATTGTAGTTCATCACTAAGCCTTTGTAGCTTGGTGGCAGTGATTGTAGAACTCTGCCAATGACACAATCATCTGGAAGATTAACTCCCAGCTGAGTCAAGTGATTATGGTACCCAGACATTCTAAGTATGTGCTCACTAACAGAACTATTCTCCTCCATCTTGCACCTATAGAACTTGTTGGATACTTCATATCTCTCAACTCGGGCATTTGCTTGAAATATTAACTTCAACTCCTGGAACATCTTGTATGGTCCATGACGTTCAAAACATCTTTGAAGTCCCGATTCTAAGCGGTAAAGCATGGCACACTGAACTAACGAGTAGTCATCAACACGCAACTACCAGGCATTCACAATGTCTGCAGTTGCTGGGGCAGGTGATACACCGGGCGGTGCATCAAGGACATAATTCTTCTGTCCAGCAATGAGGATAATCCTCAAGTTACAGACCCAATCTGTGTAGTTGTTGCCATCATCTTTCAACTTAGCTTTCTCTAGGAACGCATTAAAATTCAAAGGAATGGTAGCACAGGCCATAGATCTACAACATAGATATGAAAAAACTATCAGGACTAAGTTCATCATAAATTAAGTTCAATTAATCAAATTACTAAAGAACTCCCACTTAGATAGACATCCTTCTAGTTATTTAAATGATACGTGATCCAAATCAACTAAACCATGTCCGATCATCACGTGAGATGGAGTAGTCTTCAGTGGCGAACATCACTATGTTGATCATATCTACTATATGATTCACGTTCGACCTTTCGGTCTCCAGTGTTCCGAGGCCATATCTGTATATGCTAGGCTCGTCAAGTTTAACCTGAATATTCTGCGTGTGCAAATCTGGCTTGCACCCATTGTATTTTAATGTAGAGCCTATCACACACGATCATCACGTGGTGTCCCAGCACGAAGAACTTTCGCAACGGTGCATACTCGGAAGAACACCTATACCTTGAAATTTAGTAAGGGATCATCTTATAATGCTACCGCCGTACTAAGCAAATTAATATGCATAAAATATAAACGTCACATGCAATCAAAATATGTGACATGATATGGCCATCATCATCTTGTGCTCATGATCTCCATCACCGAAGCAACGTCATGATCTCCATCGTCACCGACTTGACATCTTGATCTCCATCTAGCGTCGTGGTCATCTTGCTAACCATTGCTTCTACGACTATCACTACCACTTAGTGATAAAGTAAAGCAATTACATATAGCTTGTATTTCATACAATAAAGCGACAACCATATGGCTCCTGCCAGTTGCCGATAACTTCTACAAAACATGATCATCTCATACAACAATCTTTATATCACATCATGTCTTGACTATATGACATCACAACATGCCCTGTAAAAACAAGTTAGACATCCTCTACTTTGTTTGTTGCAAGTTTTACGTGGCTGCTACGGGCTGCTAGCATGAACCGTACAAACCTACGACACAAAAACCACAACGGTGATTTATCAAGTTTGTTGTTTTAACCTTCACAAGGACTGGCCGCAGTCAAATTTGATTCAAGTAAAGTTGGAGAAACAGACACCCGCCAGCCACCTTTATGCAAAACTAGTTGCATGTCTGTCGGTGGAACCGATCTCATGAACGCGGTCATGTAAGGTTGGTCCGGGCCACTTCATCCAACAATACCGCCAAATCAAAATAAGACATTGGTGGTAAGCAGTATGACAATCACCGCCCACAACTCTTTGTGTTCTACTCATGCAAATCATCTACACATAGACCTGGCTCGGATGCCACTGTTGGGAAACATAGCATGCAATTTCAAAAAAATCCTACGCTCACGCAAGATCTATTTAGGAGATGCATAGCAATGAGAGGGGGGAGTGTGTCCACGTACCCTCGTAGACCGAAAAAGGAAGCGTTAACTTAACGTAGTTGATGTAGTGGAATGTCTTCTCGAATCAACCGATCAAGTACCGAACATACGGCACCTCCGAGTTCTGCACAAGTTCAGCTCGATGACGTCCCTCGAACTCTTGATCCAGCAGAGTGTCAATGGAGTCAATGAGTTCTGTCAGCACGACGGCGTGATGACGGTGTTGGTGATGTGATCCGTGCAGGGCTTTGCCTAAGCACTACGATGATACTATCAGAGGAGTAAACGGTGGAGGGGGCACCGCACATGGCTAAGACAATGTTCTGCCTTTGGGGTGCCCCCTGCCCCCGTATATAAAGTTGGGGAGGAGGAGGCCGGCCCTCAAGGGGCGCGCCATGGGGGGGAGTCCTACTAGGACTCCACTCCTAGTAGGATTCGACCCCCCTTTTTTCCTTATTCCCGGAGTAGTAAAGGGGGAAAGGGAGAGGGAGTAGGAGAGGGAAAGGGGGGGCGCCGCCCCCATCCCTTGTCCAATTCAGATTGGCAAGGGGGGGGCGCCACCTCCTATGGTCGGCCCTCTCTTCTCCACTAAGGCCCATGTATCCCATTAACTTTCCCGGGGGGGTCCGGTAACCTCCTGGTACTCCAAAACTTATCTGAAACTTCCCGAAACTATTCTGGTGTCCGAATGTAACCTTCCAATATATCAATCTTTACCTCTTGACAATTTCGAGACTCCTCGTCATGTCCATGATTTCATCCGGGACTCCGAACAACCTTCGGTCACCAAAACACATAACTCATATAATACCAATCGTCATCAAATGTTAAGCGTGCGGACCCTACGGGTTCGAGAACTATGTAGACATGACCGAGACACCTCTCCAATCAATAGACAATAGCGGAACCTAGATGCTCATATTGGTTCCCACATATTCTACGAAGATCTTTATCGGTCGAACCGCAATGTTGATATAGTTATTCCCTTTGTCATCGGTATGTTACTTGCCCGAGATTCGATCGTTGGTATCTTCATACCTTGTTCAATCTCGTTACCGGCAAGTCTCTTTATTCGTTTTGTAGTGCATCATCCTATGACTAACTCATTAGTCACATTGCTTGCAAGGCTTCATATGATGTGCATTACCGAGAGGGCCCAGAGATATCTCTCTGATACATGGAGTGACAAATCCTAATCTCGATCTATGCCAACCCAACAAACACCTTCAGAGATACATGTATTCTACGGTGGGTGAACAAATTACTGTTGAGCAATTGACAGAACTGAGCATAATTATGAGTATATCTAGGTATGATCATGTGTATAGGCATCACGTCCGAGACAAATATATCAAAACGATTCTGCATCTACTACTATTACTCCACTCATCGACCGCTATCCAGCATGCATCTAGAGTATTAAGTTAAAAACAGAGTAACGCCTTAAGCAAGATGACATGATGTAGAGGGATAAATTCATGCAATATGATAAAAAACCCATCTTGTTATCCTCGATGGAAACAATACAATACGTGCCTTGCAACCCTTTCTGTCACTAGGTAAGGACACCGCAAGATTAAACCCAAAGCTAAACACTTCTCGCATTGCAAGAACTACCAATCTAGTTGGCCAAACCAAACGGATAATTCGAAGAGACTTGCAAAGATAACTCAATCATACATAAAAGAATTCAGAGAAGATTCAAATGTTATTCATAGATAAGCTGGATCATAAACCCACAATTCATCGATCTCAACAAACACACCGCAAAAAGAAGATTACATCGAATAGATCTCCACAAGAGAGGGGGAGAACATTGTATTGAGATCCAAAAGGAGAAAAGAATCCATTTAGCTACTAGCTATGGACCCGAAGGTCTGAAGTAAACTACTCACACTTCATCGAAGAGGCTATGGTGTTGATGTAGAAGCCCTCCGTGGTAGATGCCCCCTCCGGCGGAGCTCCAGAACAGGCCCCAAGATGGGATCTTGCGGATACAGAAAGTTGCGGCGGTGGAATTGGGTTTTTGGCTCCGTATTTGGTCTGACGGGGGTACGTAGGTATATATAGGAGGAAGGAGTACGTCGGTGGAGCAACAGGGGGGCGCGCCTAGGGGGGGCCCTCCACCCTCGTGACCGCCTCTTTTGTTCCTTGGAGCAGGGTCCAAGTCTCCTGGATCACGTTCGGTGAGAAAATCACGTTCCCGAAGGTTTCATTCCGTTTGGACTCCGTTTGATATTCTGTTTCTTCGAAATACTGAAATAGGCAAAAAACAACAATTCTGGGCTGGGCCTTCGGTTAATAGGTTAGTCCCAAAAATAATATAAAAGTGGAAAATAAAGCCCAATATAGTCCAAAACAGTAGATAAAGTAGCATGGAGCAATCAAAAATTATAGATACGTTGGAGACGTATCAAGCATCCCCAAGCTTAATTCCTGCTCGTCCTCAAGTAGGTAAATGATAAAAAAGAATTTTTGATGTGGAGTGATACTTTGGCATAATTTCAATGTAAATATTCTTAATTGTGGCATGAATATTCAGATTCAAAAGATTCAAGACAAAAGTCCATATTGACATAAAAGTAATAATACTTCAAGCGTACTAATCAAAGCAATCATGTCTTCTCAAAATAGCATGGTTAAAGAAAGTTATCCCTACAAAATCATATAGTCTGGCTATGCTCTATCTTCATCACACAAAGTATTTAATCATGCACAACCCCGATGACGAGCCAAGCAATTGTTTTATACTTTAGTAATCTCAAACTTTTTCAACTTTCACGCAATACATGAGCGTGGGCCATGGACATAGCACTATAGGTGGAATAGAATGGTGGTTGTGGAGAAGACAAAAAAGGAGAAGATAGTCTCACATCAACTAGGCGTATCAATGGGCTATGGAGATGCCCATCAATAGATATTGATGTGAGTGAGTTGGGATTGCCATGCAACGGATGCACTAGAGTTATAAGTATATGAAAGCTCAACAAAAGAAACTAAGTGGGTGTGCATCCAACTTGCTTTCTCACGAAGACCTAGGGCACTTTTGAGGAAGCCCATCATTGGAATATACAAGCCAAGTTCTATAATGAAAAATTCCCACCAGTATATGAAAGTGACAACATATGAGACTCTCTATCATGAAGATCATGGTGCTACTTTGAAGCACAAGTGTGGTAAAAGGATAGTAACATTGTCCCTTCTCTCTTTTTCTCTCATTTTTTTATTTATTTTTTTATTTTGCTTGGCTTCTTTGGCCTCTCTTTTTTATTTGGGCTTCTTTGGCCTCTTTTATTTTTCATAAAGTCCGGAGTCTCATCCCGACTTATGGGGGAATCATAGTATCCATCATCCTTTCCTCACTGGGACAATGCTCTAATAATGATGATCATCACACTTTTATTTTTTCTTACAACTCAACAATTACAACTCGATACTTAGAACAAAATATGACTCTATATGAATGCCTCCGGCGGTGTACCGGGATATGCAATGAATTAAGAGTGACATGTATGAAAGAATTATGAATGGTGGCTTTGCCACAAATACAATGTCAACTACATGTTCATGAAAAAAGCAATATGACAATGTGTGTCATATGAACGGAACGGTGGAAAGTTGCATGGCAATATATCTCGGAATGGCTATGGAAATGCCATGATAGGTAGGTGTATGGTGGCTGTTTTGAGGAAGGTATATGGTGGGTGTATGATACCGGCGAAAAGTGCATGGTATTAGAGAGGCTAGCAAAGGTGGAAGGGTGAGAGTGCGTATAATCCATGGACTCAACATTAATCAAAAGAACTCATGCACTTGTTGCAAAAATTTAGAAGTCATCAAAAACCAAAGCACTAAACGCATACTCCTAGGGGGATAGATTGGTAGGAAAAGACCATCACT
>NC_041381.1:554703562-554711637 GCF_002162155.2 Triticum dicoccoides
ACTTTCATCAATTTCATCATCAAGATCTAGAAACTCCGAATTCAAAGAACGCCTTCTAGGTAAAGGAAGATCATATTCAGTTTCATCAAGGTTCATATTGCAAAACAAAGATTTAATAGGGGACACATCAATAACTTTTAGATCTTCAACTTGATTTTCATAGGAATTCGGTTTAGCGGCCATCTTATTAACTAAGGTAGCTTGCATATCCAAAATTTCAGCGGTCATTTTTTCAAGACGAGCAATTTGAGCTCTTATACCATCGAATTCTTTAGACATATCATCGAGTTCTTTATTCATATAACTCATAAAACCTTTTTGTTCCTTAAGCTCGTTTCTAAAGAAATTATTATGCTCAAATTGCAAAACCATAAACTTTTTGACATTACTTTCGATCTCCTCTAGCCTTTTAAGGTGAAGATCACCAAATTTAGGGAGAGCCATTGCAACAAGTAAGCATACTAACACACGAGGAAACAAAAAGGCGAAAGGGAAAGAGAGGAGGAGATTGGGAAAGAGAGGGCGAATAAAACGGCAAGGGTGAAGTGGGGGAGAGGAAAACGAGAGGCAAAAAATGTAATGCGAGAGATATGGATTGTGATGGGTACTTAGTATAGTTGACTTTTGCGCAAACTCCCCGGCAACAGCGCCAAAAATTCTTCTTGCTACCTCTTGAGCACTGCGTTGGATTTCCCCGAAGAGGAGAGGATGATGCAGTAAAGTAGCGTAAGTATTTCCCTCAGTTTTTGAGAACCAAGGTATCAATCCAGTAGGAGATCACGCACAAGTCCCTCGTACCTACACAAAATGATAGCTACTCGCAACCAACGCGATTAGGGGTTGTCAATCCCTTCACGGTCACTTACGAGGGTGAGATCTGATAGAGATGATAAATAATATTTTTGGTATTTTTGATATAGAGATGCAAAGTAAAAAGTAAAATGCAAAGTAAAAACAAAGCAAGTAATAAAGTAATGGAGATTGATATGATGAGAATAGACCCGGGGGCCATAGGTTTCACTAGTGGCTTCTCTCAAGAGCATAAGTATTCTATGGTGGGTGAACAAATTATTGTTGAGCAATTAATAGAATTGAGCATAATTATGAGTATATCTAGGTATGATCATGTGTATAGGCATCACGTCCGAGACAAATAGATCGAAACGATTCTGCATCTACTACTATTACTCCACTCATCGACCGCTATCCAGCATGCATCTAGAGTATTAAGTTAAAAACAGAGTAACGCCTTAAGCAAGATGACATGATGTAGAGGGATAAATTCATGCAATATGATAAAAACCCCATCTTGTTATCCTCGATGGCAACAATACAATACGTGTCCTGCAACCCTTTCTGTCACTGGGTAAGGACACCGCAAGATTGAACCCAAAGCTAAACACTTCTCGCATTGCAAGAACTACCAATCTAGTTGGCCAAACCAAACGGATAATTCGAAGAGACTTGCAAAGATAACTCAATCATACATAAAAGAATTCAGAGAAGATTCAAATGTTATTCATAGATAAGCTGGATCATAAACCCACAATTCATCAGTCTCAACAAACACACCGCAAAAAGAAGATTACATCGAATAGATCTCCACAAGAGAAGGGGAGAACATTGTATTGAGATCCAAAAAGAGAGAAGAAGCCATCTAGCTACTAGCTATGGACCCGAAGGTCTGAAGTAAACTACTCACACTTCATCAGAGAGGCTATGGTGTTGATGTAGAAGCCCTCCATGGTAGATGCCCCCTCCGGCGGAGCTCCGGAACAGGCCCCAAGATGGGATCTCGCGGATACAGAAAGTTGCGGCGATGGAATTAGGTTTTTGGCTCCGTATTTGATCTGACGGGGGCACGTAGGTATATATAGGAGGAAGGAGTACGTCGGTGGAGCAACAGGGGGCCCACGAGGCAGGGGGCGTGCCCAGGGGGGCCCTCCACCCTCGTGACCGCCTCTTTTGTTCCTTGGAGCAGGGTCCAAGTCTCCTGGATCACGTTCGGTGAGAAAATCACGTTCCCGAAGGTTTCATTCTGTTTGGACTCCGTTTGATATTTTGTTTCTTCGAAATACTGAAATAGGCAAAAAACAGCAATTCTGGGCTGGGCCTCCGGTTAATAGGTTAGTCCCAAAAATAATATAAAAGTGGAAAATAAAGCCCAATATAGTCCAAAACAGTAGATAAAGTAGCATGGAGCAATCAAAAATTATAGATACGTTGGAGACGTATCAGCCACGAACGGCGGAGGCAGGCTGCTCTGCCGTTGGTCGCTGGTTCTTCGGGGAAGATTCCGAACAGTGTCAGCCGGGAGGCACAAGACGGCCATCAAGCGATCCGACGTAGATAGGAAAGTACCAAAACAAAATAAAATTGTGTGACCCCAATTTAGTCTTCGGCCAATAGACGTGTGACCACTCTCGTACCTTGTTGTTGATCTCTTAGGGCATTTCTTCAGATCAAAGAGATGTGTCATTCTTAACATTATGTGTTTTCTGCATCTTCAGCCACACTGTCTTCCGACTCACTGTAGCTACTCCAACAAGGGAAGTATACACCAGAAGGGAGCTATAGTCCCCACTCAACAGTTCCCTGCATCGAATGAACGTGCCCGACATGGACAGCCACAACAACTGTAGGGCCATCGAAAAGTCAGCACATCATGCTCACTCCTATGGATGGCGGCTAGATAGGTTGTACCCCCATATTACTTGTGTGCAATATTTATGTCTTTGTTATTCATCTAAGGATGGAAAATAGATTATCACATTTCACTTTATATTCATGTTGATCTCTTACGGGTCTTGTTCAGGAGTTAACGCTATTCCATAGTTCAGCTAAGAGACTTGTCCTTTAGGTAACATTGTTCCATAGTTATCATCCATCAGCCAATGCTATCCCACAGGCTGGTGACTATAGTATTATACCACTTCTAGTATTACATATGTTGTTCTTTAAAACTTTTGTGTGCCATCTAGTTAATCTCGAGTACAAACGATACATATTCTATAGCTTTCATCTGTGTTCTCTCTTTAGTTTTTGAGACGTGTTGCTGCTAGTTAACCCCAGTCCACCTATTTATGTTGTCTCCTACACGCACTCATTACATAAATATAACTACTAGTTGTCTTCCATGCATGTCAGATATAATTGCACACACTATGCACAAGAACCTCACGGAGCAATGTAACAGCCAATGCTACGTCTTGGGCTTGCGTTGGTTTTCCTTGAAGAGGAAAGGGTGATGCAGCACAGTAGCGTAAATATTTCCCTCAGTTTTTGAGAACCATGGTATCAATCCAGTAGGAGGCTCCTCACAAGTCCCACGAACCTACACAAACAAACAAACAACTCGCAACCAACGCGATAAAGGGGTTGTCAATCCCTTCACGGCCACTTGCGAAAGTGAGATCTGATAGAGATAATATGATAAGATAAATATATTTTTGGTATTTTATTATATAGATGCAGAAAATAAAGATGCAAATAAAAGTAGATTGGAAACTTATATGATAAAAGATAGACCCGGGGGCCATAGGTTTCACTAGAGGCTTCTCTCTAGATAGCATAAGTATTACGGTGGGTGAACAAATACTGTCGAGCAATTGATAGAAAAGCGAATAATTATGTGATTATCTATGCATGATCATGTATATAGGCATCACGTCCGCAACAAGTAGACCAACTCCTGCCTGCATCTACTACTATTACTCCACACATCGACCGCTATCCAGCATGCATCTAGAGTATTAAGTTCATAAGAACAGAGTAATGCATTAAGAAAGATTACATGATGTAGAGGGATAAACTCAAGCAATATGATATAAACCCCATCTTTTTATCCTCGATGGCAACAATACAATACGTGTCTTGCAAGCCTTTCTGTCACTGGGTAAGGACACCGCAAGATTGAACCCAAAGCTAAGCACTTCTCCCATGGCAAGAAAGATCAATCTAGTAGGCCAAACCAAACCGATAATTCGAAGAGACTTGCAAAGATAACTCAATCACACATAAAAGAATTCAGAGAAGATTCAAATATTATTCAAAGATAAACTTGATCATAAACCCACAATTCATCGGATCTCGACAAATACACCGCAAAAAGAGATTACATCAAATAGATATCCAGAAGAGAGGCGGAGAACATGGTATTGAGATCCAAAAAGAGAGCAGAAGCCATCTAGCTAATAACTATGGACCCGAGGGTCTGTGGTAAACTACTCACAACTCATTAGAGGGGCTATGGTGTTGATGTAGAAGCCCTCCATGGTGGATTCCCCCTCCGGCAGAACGCCGACGACGGCTCCAAGATGGGATCTCGCGGATACAGAAGGTTACGGTGGTGGAAATATTTCTTTGGTGGCTCCCTGAATGTTTTCGGGGTATGTAGGCTTATATAGGAGGAGGAAGTACGTCGGTGGCCGTCCGACGGGCCCACGAGACAGGGGGCGCGCCCTCCTATCTCGTGGCCGCCTCGGCTGCTTCTTGGCTTGCACTCCAAGTCCTCTGGATCATGTTCATTCCAAAAATCACGCTCCCGAAGGTTTCATTCCGTTTGGACTCCGTTTGATATTCCTTTTCTTCTAAATAATGAAATAGGCAAAAAAAACAGCAATACGGGTTGGGCCTCCAGTTAGTAGGTTAGTCCCAAAAATGATATAAATGTGTAAAATAAAGCTCATAGACATCCAAAATAGGTAATATAATAGCATGGAACAATCAAAAATTATAGATACGTTGGAGACGTATCAAGCATCCCCAAGCTTAATTCCTGCTCGTCCTCGAGTAGGTAAATGATAAAAACAGAATTTTTGATGTGGAATGGTACCTAGCATAATTCTCAATGTAATTTCTCTTTATTGTGGCATGAATGTTCAGATCCAAGTGATTCAAAATAAAAGTTCATATTGACAAAAGAAATAGTAATACTTCAAGCATACTAATAAAAGAAATCGTGTCTTCTCAAAATAACATGGCTAAAGAAAGTTCATCCCTACAAAATCATATAGTTAGGCTATGCTTCATTTTCGTCACACAAAGATGTTCCCAACTTCTATACCCCCGATGACAAGCCAAGCAATTGTTTCGTACTTAAATAATCTCAAACTTTTTCAACCTTCACGCAATACATGAGCGTGAGCCATGGATATAGCACTATGGGTGGAATAGAATAATGATTGGGGATTGTGTGGAGAAGAGAAAAAATGAGAAAGTCTCACATTGACGAGGATAATCAACGGGCTATGGAAATGCCCATCAATTGATGTCAACATGAGGAGTAGGGATTGCCATGCAACAGATGCACTAGAGCTATAAATGAAAGCTCAACAAAAGAAAACTAGTGGGTGTGCATCCAGCTCACGAAGACCTAGGGCATTTGAGGAAGCCCATCATAGGAATATACAAGCCAAGTTCTATAATGAAAAATTCCCACTAGTATATGAAAGTGACAACATATGAGACTCTCTATATGAAAAACATGGTGTTATTTTGAAGCACAATATATGAGACTCCCTGTATGAAGAACATGGTGCTACTTTGAAGCACAAGTGTGGAAAAAGAGATAGTAACATTGCCCCTTTATTTCTTTTTTTCTCTTTTTTTCCTTTTTCTTCTTTTTTTTCTTTGGCCCTTTTTTCTTTTGGCCTTTCTTTTATTTTTATTTTATTTTTTTTCTTTTTGGTCAATGCTCTAATAATGATGATCATCACTTTTATTGATTACAACACATGAATTACAACTCGAAACTAGAACAAGATATGACTCTATATGAATGCCTCCGGCCGTGTACCGGGATGGTGCAATGAATCAAGAATGATATGTATAAAAGATTATGCATGGTGGCTTTGCCACAAATATGGTGTCAACTACATGATCATGCAATGGCAATATGACAAAAGTAATGTATGTCATGATGATGATGAACGAAACGGTGGAAAGTTGCATGGCAATATATCTCGGAATGGCTATGGAAATGCTATAAATAGGTAGGTATGGTGGCTATTTTGAGGAAGATATAAGGAGGTTTATGTGTGATAGAGCGTATCATATCACGGGATTTGGATGCACCGGTGAAGTTTGTGCCAACTCTCAAAGTGAGAAAGGGCAGTGCACGGTACCGAAGAGGCTAGCAATGATGGAAAGGTAAAAGTGTGTATAATCCATGGACTCAACATTAGCCAAAAGAACTCATATACTTATTGCAAAAATTTAGAAGTCATCAAAAACCAAGCACTGCGCGCATGCTCCTAGGGGGGTAGATTGGTAGGAAAGGACCATCGCTCATCCCCGACCGCCACTCATAAGGATGCACAAGCCAGGTACACTTCATGCTTCAAATTTGTTACACAACTTTAACCATACGTGCATGCTATGGGACTTGCTAACTTCAACACAAGCATTCTTTAAATTCATAATCACCCAACTAGCATGACTTTAATATCACTACCTCCATATCTCAAAACAATTATCAAGTATCAAGTTGATCATAGCATCCAATTCACTTCATATGATAGTTTTTAGAGAGAATTCCTTATTTGGCCCTTCCTTAAAATTTGATTACTTTTTTGGCCCTAGTAAAAAAATTCTTCCTATTTTGACAGCAAACTTCATTTTGTTCCCTCTGTGACATTTCCGTTAGTTTTGACAACTAACACCGTTAAATGCAACATGAAAAGTCCATTTTACCCCTGATGTATTTTGTAACCAAAATTATGAACTGGAAGTTAAAAGCAATGGCGACGTGGCAATGCGACAGTGCCTTGAATGTGCGTGCATGTGTGTATTTATACATGAGCCATGCATGACTAGTAAGGCTACAAGTTAAAACAAGATTAGTACATGGATAATGGGAAGATGTACAAGGGTGGAGGAAATTCTCCCAAGCTAAGTACTTGTGAGAAGAGAAGAATAGATGTGGAGTTTTTCCTTTGGCTCATGTCGGTCTGACTCAGCAGTAGTACTCCCTCCGTCCGGAATTACTTGTCACAAAAATGGATAAAAATGGATGTATCTAAAACTAAAATATATCTAGATACATTCATTTCTTGGACGAGTAATTCTGGACGGAGGGAGTACAAAGTAAGTAGAAGTACAAATTATTCATGAAGTAGCTAGCTATGTGGCCTGATATTTATGGGATGTACATGCATGTGCTGGTAACACTCTAGAAATAATTGGGACATTCAAATGGCTACGTGGGGACTATGCATGGTGGCCAGGTTTGTTTGGCCTTTGCACTAGCGAGAGGGGCAGCAACTAGAGGGTCTCGGGGTCAGGGCGTAACATCCGACGCCACGACTTGGGCCTGCACAGCGCTGCCTCGACCGTACATCATTATTTGCCGCGCCTCCCTCCATGCCTCGCGCTGCAACTAGATTTTTCTGTTTTTCCCGACATGGTAAAGCAGGGGTAAATAAGACATTTCAAGTCACATTTGACGGTGTTAACAGCAAAAAGTTACAAAAGTGTCATAGAAGTAATAAAATGAATTTATGATGTCAAAAGGGGAAAAATGAAATTTTTAGGGCCAAATAAGGAACCAGATTTTAAGAAAGGGCCAAATAAGGAATTCTCTCTAGTTTTTATTATACCCAACTTGGATGCTCATCATTCTAGGACCAATTTATAACCATAGCAAATACCATGCTGTTATAAAAGACTCTCAAAATAATATAAGTGAAGCATGAGAGATCAAAAATTTCTTCAAAATTAAACCACCGCCGTGCTCTAAAAGATATAAGTGAAGTACTAGAGCAAAAACTATCTAGCTCAAAAGATATAAGTGAAGCACATAGAGTATTCTAATAAATTTCAATCAAGTAGGCTTCTCCCAAAAGGTGTGTTACAGCAAGGATGATTGTGGTAAACTAAAAATCAAAGACTAATATAATACACGACGCTCCAAGCAAAACACGTATCATGTAGCAAATAAAAATATAGCTCCAAGTAAAGTTACCAATGAACGAAGACGAAAGAAGGGATGCCTTCCGGGGGCATCCCCAAGCTTAGGCTTTTGGCTATTCTTGAATATCTTGGGGTGCCTTGGGCATCCCCAAGCGTAGGATTTT
>NC_041381.1:554711647-554727980 GCF_002162155.2 Triticum dicoccoides
CCACCCTTTATTCAATTGTACATCAAATCTTTACCCAAAACTTGAAAACTTCACAACACAAAACTCAACAGGAAATCTCATAAGCTCCGTTAGTGAAAGAAAACAAAACCACCACATAAGGTACTGTAATGAACTCATTCTTTATTTATATTGGTGTTAAACCTACTTTATTCCAAGTTCTCTATGGTTCATACCCTTACATACTAGCCATAGATGCATCAAAATAAGCAAACAACACACGAAAAACAGAATCTGACAAAAACAGAACAGTCTGTGGCAATCTGTAACTAACGCAAACTTCTGGAACTTTAAAAATACTACCAAAATAGGACGTCCTAAACAATTTTTTTATTGAACAGCAGAAAAAAGAATCAATGCAAAATCTCGTTTCTGTGATTTATTGCATTTTTTCTCGTGAGCGCAAAGTTTCTGTTTTTCAGCAGAATCAAATCAACTCATATCATAGGTTATCCTATAGGTTCTACTTGGCACAAACACTAAATAAAACATGAAAACACATCTAAACAGAAAGTAGATGCAAAATTTATTGAATAACAGTAAGAGAAAATATTGGGTTGTCTCCCAACAAGCGCTTTTCTTTAAAGCCTTTTTAGCTAGGCATTGAGATTTCGATGATGCTCACATGAAAGACAAGAATTGAAGCATAAAGAGAGCATCATAAAACATGTGGCGAACACATCTAAGTCAAACATACTTCCTATGCATAGGCATCTTGTAAGAAAACAAATTATTAAGGAAAGCAAAAACTAGCATATGCAAGGAAGAACAAAGAGACGATAGCAATCTCAACATGACGAGAGGTAATTTAGTAACATGAAAATTTCTACAACCATATTTTCCTCTCTCATAATAATTACATGTGGGGTCATAAGCAAATTCAACAAAATAGCTATCACATAAAATATTTTGAACACGATCCACATGCATGCAAAGTTGACACTCTTCCAAAATAGTGGGATTATTATTAACTAAAGTCATGACCTCTCCAAACCCACTTTTATCAAAAACTTCATAAGATTGATCAAAATCCAAATATGTGGGATCTAAAGTTGACACTCTTCCAAACCCACTTTCAATAATATTGCAAACACTATTATCAATCTCATATTCATCATAGGGCTTAAATAAAATTTCAAGATCATAAAAAGAATCACCCCAATCATGATCATTGCAACAAGTAGTAGACATAACAAAACTAGCATCCCCAAGCTTAGGGTTTTGCATATTATTAGCACAATTGACATCAAGAGAATTTATAGTAACATCATTGCAATCATGCTTTTCATCAAAGTAACTACCAAGTATGGGTGCAATAGCAACGATCTCATGTTTAACATAAGGAACTATAGCAAATTCATCTTCATAAATATTGGCATCATGGCCACAAGAATAGCAAGCATCATGTTCATCAAGGGATACTTCAATCAAATCATCAGAATCATTATCTATAGATTCATGCATATTATTATTTTCTTCCAAAGCAATAGTCATTCTCTCAATAAATTCTTTGACATAGACATTATGAGCATAGTTTTCATAGCAATATTTAAGTATGTCAAAATTTTCAGATTCGTAGAGAGTAATATCATACTTTTCAATCAAAGAAGCAACTTCATAAGCACCCTTAAAAGCAACAAATTCTTCAGTTTGTTTGATATCATAGTAACTATAAACACCCTTTGCATAAAAAGATAAGATTTCATTTTCATTAAACTCACATAGGTAGGGAAGGCGTTTTTTAGGGCTCTTGGAGCAACAAGTGAAATCACAAATTTCACAAAGATTCCAAGCATAACACATCAATCTGTTTGTTTGATCCCATAAGAGTCTCCCTTTTTCAGACAAACAATGACGCACAAAATGAGCATGCTCATCTAAAGATTTCCCATCAACTAGGCTAGTTGGGGTTTCATCACGAGCGCATAAGGATCGAAGATGATCCAAGTAGAACACTTTAAGTGGATCCATATCAATAGATTTTTAGCAAGCAAAGATGCAAGCACATAGAAGGCACATGGAGACACAAGCAAACAGAAAAAGGCAAGCAAAATAGAGAGAAGGAGAAGGCAAGCGGAAAAGAGAGGAGATTGGGAAAGAGAGGTCGAATAAAACGGCAAGGGTGAAGTGGGGGAGAGGAAAACGAGAGGCAAATGGAAAATAATGTAAATGCGAGGGAGATGAGTTCGTGATGGGTACTTGATATGTCTTGACTTGAGCGAAGACCTACCCGGCAACGGCGCCAGAAATCCTTCTTGCTACGTCTTGAGCTCGCGTTGGTTTTCCTTGAAGAGGAAAGGGTGATGCAGCACAGTAGCGTAAATATTTCCCTCAGTTTTTGAGAACCAAGGTATCAATCCAGTAGGAGGCTCCTCACAAGTCCCACAAACCTACACAAACAAACAAAGAACTCGCAACCAACACGATAAAGGGGTTGTCAATCCCTTCACAGCCACTTGTGAAAGTGAGATCTGATAGAGATAATATGATAAGATAAATATATTTTTGGTATTTTATAATATAGATGCAGAAAATAAAGATGCAAATAAAAGTAGATTGGAAACTTATATGATAAAAGATAGACCCGGTGGCCATAGTTTCACTAGAGGCTTCTCTCAAGATAGCATAAGTATTACGGTGGGTGAACAAATTACTGTCGAGCAATTGATAGAAAAGCGAATAATTATGAGATTATCTAGGCATGATCATGTATATAGGCATCACGTCCGCAACAAATAGACCGACTCCTGCCTGCATCTACTACTATTACTCCACACATTGACCGCTATCCAGCATGCATCTAGAGTATTAAGTTCATAAGAACAGAGTAACGTATTAAGAAAGATGACATGATGTAGAGGGATAAACTCAAGCAATATGATATAAACCCCATCTTTTTATCCTTGATGGCAACAATACAATACGTGCCTTGCAACCCTTTCTGTCACTGGGTAAGGACACCGCAAGATTGAACCCAAAGCTAAGCACTTCCCCCATGGCAAGAAAGATCAATCTAGTAGGCCAAACCGAACTGATAATTCGAAGAGACTTGCAAAGATAACTCAATCATACATAAAAGAATTCAGAGAAGATTCAAATATTATTCATAGATAAATTTGATCATAAACCCACAATTCATCGGATCTCGACAAACACACCACAAAAAGAGATTACATCGAATAGATCTCCACAAGAGAGGGGGAGAACATTGTATTGAGATCCAAAAAGAGAGAAGAAGCCATCTAGCTAATAACTATGGACCCGAAGGTCTATGGTAAACTAGTCACAACTCATTGGAGGGGCTATGGTGTTGATGTAGAAGCCCCCCGTGGTGGATTCCCCCTCCGACAGAACGCCGGCGACGGCTCCAAGATGGGATCTCGCGGATATAGAAGGTTACGGTGGTGGAAATATTTCTTCGGTGACTCCCTGGATGTTATCGGGGTATGTATGCTTATATAGGAGGAGGAAGTACGTCGGTGGCCGCACGAGGGGCCCACAAGACAGGGGGCGCGCCCAGGAGGGGTGGGCGCGCCCTCCTATCTCGTGGCCGCCTCGACTGCTTCTTGGCTTGCACTCCAAGTCCTCTCGATCACGTTCATTCCAAAAATCATGCTCCCAAAGGTTTCATTCCGTTTGGACTCCGTTTGATATTCGTTTTCTTCAAAATATTGAAATAGGCAAAAAAATAGCAATACGGGCTGGGCCTCCGGTTAGTAGGTTAGTCCCAAAAATGATATAAATGTGTAAAATAAAGCCCATAGACATCCAAAACAGGTAATATAATAGCATGGAACAATCATAAATTATAGATACGTTGGAGACATATCAGCCAACAAACTTGACGTCAATGATACCCAATATGATGGAACATGTAAAGGCAATTCTTCACAAGACTTGCAGAAAGATGATGGATCCTATTCACCCCACAAGGTCCTTGCTCTTACTTGGCCCTTGATATGGGTACAACATGCATATAATGTCCTGGAGTGCATCTACTGTATTGCAATGCCTTGTGCTTAGCCTGCTGATCATGCATGTAAATATGGCATGCCTTCCTGTTTTTCAGTACCTATTCCATTCATGATAACATGTTTTCAAATTCAAGTATTGTCATTCTACTCTATCGCAATGCCATCTGCTTAGTTTGGACATCATGCTTCTAAATACCTTATGCATTGTTATTCATCAGTATGTACTTCATCTGTCTACCATACCAAGTTCTTTTTTTACGTTGAAGTGATGCTCTAGTGGTCTCTTGCAATGCCATCTTAGTTTCCCAATCATACACGCATATGTTGCCTTAGTGTTTTTCTGTATGTATTCCGCTAGCATACAGTTTTACATTCAAGTAGTGTTTTTTACACTGTTGTCCTGTCGTATCCCTAGCTCTTATATCATACTCCCTCCGTCCGAATTACATGTCGCAGAAATGGATAAAACTGGATGTATCTAGAACTAAAATACGCCTAGACCCATCCATTTATTTTTGGATGCAGGAAATACATGTCAATATGTCATGCCTTTCTATTCTTCAATACCTATTCCATCTCTGGTGTAGCATGTTTTATAATTGAAGCACCATTCTTCTATATAAGGCATGCAAGGGGAAGGAGGCTATGTTAGAATCTGAAGGGTTACAAACCAGATCTTTGCAAAAGATCCAAACGCCGGGAGATAATAAACCAACTCCAATTTTCATAGATACTGCTCCAGCACAGAGAAACCCAACTCCCACTGATAATAAGCAGATCCCAATGGCCAAAGAACTAGTCCGCTCTAGTCCAGCAAAAGAATGTCAACTCCATTCTAAGAAGCGTGGGCGTATCCTCCCATCATGAAATTTTATAGCATTTTGATCATATTTTCTACATGTTTCTTACCCATCTCTCTTTTAGAAAATAAGATCAAACGATAGAAGACTTCCTCCATTGCGATCGTATTCGAGGAAAATATCTTGCGGGAATTGTCTGTGCTCCAATGCTGATGTAAGTGCCTGTTGTATATCACTATATTTTTACATCGGCATGTATTTTATTAATCGGCGTGAATCCAACCTTTATCTGATCTAAAATTAGTTGTAGCAAAATGTTAAAGGCGCCAATGTTTATTTTTGTAAGGAAAACTGCCTGGTAGTTTTGCATACTGAGTTGCATGAGTGTACTATCTCATATCATGCACATTACTGAATTGTAGTGTTGCTCTGGTTGCCCATTCATTCATTGTGTCAATGTTGCTTTTGTATTACCTTACCTGGCTGATGATAGCTGTGCCATATTGTGTTAATTTGGTGTAGGCTAGTTGCCCAAATGTTCGTTGTGTGAATGTTGATTTCCTATTATCTGACTTGGCCAATGATAGCAATGCTAGTGTGTTAATTTGGTGCAGGCTGCTGAAGATAAGAAGACAAACTCTGAAAACGGCAAGGCAAACCCATTGTTTCTTTCCAATAAATCTAGGCCAGGTAATATGGCAATAACTCATGATTAATCTATTTGGTTCCCCTCCTAATTTATGTTATGATGCAGTGGTCGAGATACTCTCCACTATCAATAATACAAGCCTGCCAAAATCACCATCTGAATCTGTTCAGTTTCCTCTATCTCGAATGCAACGGAAAAAAATGCATGTTTGTGAACCAATTAATGGATAAAGCAATGATGGAAATGGTGAAGGAATCAGAGGTGCACATTCGTGCACAACAACAACTGATCAATGTTTTCAGAGATAGTGTAGCAAAGCAGCAAGAACTTGCCCACATGCTTATGGGCGTCATCCGCGCTGAGGTTGTAGATTGTGACGTTGTAGATCGTTAGGTTCTGTTCATTTATTTGCACTGGCATCAATCTTTGATTGCCCAGTGGATGTAATTTCCTGTAATATATGCTAGATGTGCAATGTTTTTCCCTGTATGTCGTACCTTTGCTTGGTCGGTTTTGGTCCTGTGCATAATTGCTCGTCGTATGGGCTCAAATTATCTAATTTGGCCTAAAGACATGTACGAACTTTAGTGGGCCCATTAAGTTAATTGGGCCGTTACCAGGCCAAAAGTTAATGGTCGGCCCTCTTACCTCCCGGGTTGTTAACATGCCGACATCGAAGCGGGCAACAGGTGGGCCCATTTGATTTCATGGGCCATTAACAGGCCGTTACTAAGGTCAGGCTACATATGGCCCAACTATACTATGGGCCTTTAGCAGGCCGAAAGAAACAGCGGACTCGTACTGGACCATGAAGAGCATGGGCCGCTAAGAGGCCGAAAGTCAGGTCGTACTGTAAATGGCCCAACTGTGTTGTGGGCCTTTAGCAGGCCGAAAGAGAAATCAGGCTGGTATTGGACCATGAAGAGCATGGGCCGTTAAAAGGCCGACTACAAATGGGCCAACTCATTTATGGGCCGTCAACAGGCTAAAGACACACCGGGCCGAGAATTGGCCCAAACTTAAATGGGTCGCTAAAAGGCCAAAACTCAGGTCCTACTACAAATGGCCCAACTCATTTATGGGTCGTCAACAGGCTGAAAGACACACCGGGCCGGGAATTATCCCAACACTTAAATGGGTCGCTAAAAGGCTGAAAGGTGTACATCCTGAAAATTGGCCCATCCCTTGAATGGGCCGTTTACAGGCGAAAATCACATCAGGCCGATATTGAGCCCAAATATATAGCGGACTATTAATGGGCTCGAACTGACGATGGGCTGCAATGGTGGCAAATCTTTAATGGGCCATTGACAGGCCGAATTGGCACATCTCGTATGGGTCATGGGCTTAAATGTACCTGAGACAAGTAGGCCTTACATGGGTCGGCCTGCTAATTTTTACTGGGCCGGCCTTTTTCACCGGAATGGGCCACTATTGGGTCGTGCCACGTGTCGACCTATCATAGGTGTGTCCTATCCAATGAGTAGATGACATTTGTCCCAACGGTGAGCCAATACGTGCTTCCTCCGGCCAATGAGAATTTTACACGTGGAAAATCCTCATTGGTCGTGGCTGTTAGCGGGTTATCGGATCCAAAACCGGACTCGATAGCTTAACGGCGTCCCGTTATGATGGATGCCACGTGTCGATCACCCTTGACAAAAGCACTTCTATGACGCGCGATTTATCGTCATGGAAGTGGACACTTCCGTGATGATAATTTTGGTAATGTCATGGAACACTTCTACGACAACACAGGTATGACTATCTTGATTCTATCATAAAATCGTCATGGATGTACATGCATGACAGAAAATGTGACCTACTGTGACAAACACATATCATCATGGAAGTGTATTTTTTTTGTAGTGATCGCATCCCCAAGCTTTAAGAAACGACAGCTTATGTTTGCTACCAAACCACAGTTCATACGGGATCGTCTCAACGGATTTTAATGGTGCCCTGTTTAAAGTGAATGCAGCTGTCTCTAATGCATAACCCCAAAATGATAGTGGTAAATTGGTAAGAGACATCATAGATTGCACCATATCCAATAAAGTGCGGTTACGATGTTCGGACACGCCATTACGCTGTGGTGTTCCAGGTGGTATGATCTGTGAAACTATTCAACATTGTTTTAAATGAAGGCCACACTCGTAACTCAAATATTCTCCTTCAAGATCATATCGTAGAAACTTTATTTTGTTATAATGATTCTCCACTTCACTCTGAAATTCTTTGAACTTTTCAAATGTTTCAGACTTGTGTTTCATTAAGTAGATATACCCATATCTACTCAAATCATCTATGAGGTCAGAAAATAACGATACCCGCCATGAGCATCAACACTCATTGGACCGCACACATGATTATGTATTATTTCCAATAAGTCAGTAGCTCGTTCCATTGTTCTGGAGAACGGAGTTTTAGTCATCTTGCCCATAAGGCACGGTTCGCAAGTATCAAATGATTCATAATCAAGTGATTCCAAAAGTCCATCTTTATGGAGTTTTTCCATGCGCTTTACACCGATATGACCCAAACGACAGTGCCACAAATAAGTTGCACTATCATTATCAACTTTGCATCTTTTGGCATCAATATTATGAATATGTGTATCATCACGATCAAGATTCAACAAAAATAGACCACTCTTCAAGGGTGCATGACCATAAAAGATATTACTCATATAAATAGAACAACCATTATTCTCTGGTTTAAATGAATAACCGTCTCGCACTAAACAAGATCCGGATATAATGTTGATGCTCAACGCTGGCACCAAATAACAATTATTCAGGTCTAAAACTAATCCCGAAGGTAGATTTAGAGGTAGCGTGCCGACGGCGATCACATCAACCTTGGAATCATTTCCGACGCGCATTGTCACCTCGTCCTTAGCCAATATTTGTTTAATCCATAGTCCCTGCTTCGAATTACAAATATGATCAACTGAACCGGTATCAAATACCCAGGCACTACTACGAGAATTAGTAAGGTGCACATCAATAACATGTATATCAAATATACCTTTGTTCACCTTGCCATCCTTCTTATCCGCCAAATACTTGGGGCAGTTCCGCTTCCAGTGACCAGTCCCTTTGTAGTAAAAGCACTCAGTTTCAGTCTTGGGTCCAGACTTGGGTTTCCTCCCGGGAGTGACAACTTGCTTGTCAGTCTTTTTGAAGTTCCCCTTATTTTTACCCTTGCCCTTTTTCTTGAAACTAGTGGTCTTGTTAACCATCAACACTTGATGCTCCTTCTTGATTTCTACCTCTATGGCCTTTAGCATCGCGAAGAGCTCGGGAATAGTCTTATTCATCCCTTCCATATTGTAGTTCATCACTAAGCCTTTGTAGCTTGGTGGCAGTGATTGAAGAACTCTGCCAATGACACAATCATCTGGAAGATTAACTCCCAGCTGAGTCAAGTGATTATGGTACCCAGACATTCTAAGTATGTGCTCACTAACAAAACTATTCTCCTCCATCTTGCACCTATAGAACTTGTTGGATACTTCATATCTCTCAACTCGGGCATTTGCTTGAAATATTAACTTCAACTCCTGGAACATCTTGTATGGTCCATGACGTTCAAAACATCTTTGAAGTCCCGATTCTAAGCGGTAAAGCATGGCACACTGAACTAACGAGTAGTCATCAACACGCAACTACCAGGCATTCACAATGTCTGCAGTTGCTGGGGCAGGTGATACACCGGGCGGTGCATCAAGGACATAATTCTTCTGTCCAGCAATGAGGATAATCCTCAAGTTACAGACCCAATCCGTGTAGTTGTTGCCATCATCTTTCAACTTAGCTTTCTCTAGGAACGCATTAAAATTCAAAGGAATGGTAGCACAGGCCATTGATCTACAACATAGATATGAAAAAACTATCAGGACTAAGTTCATCATAAATTAAGTTCAATTAATCAAATTACTAAAGAACTCCCACTTAGATAGACATCCTTCTAGTTATTTAAATGATACGTGATCCAAATCAACTAAACCATGTCCGATCATCACGTGAGATGGAGTAGTCTTCAGTGGCGAACATCACTATGTTGATCATATCTACTATATGATTCACGTTCGACCTTTCGGTCTCCAGTGTTCCGAGGCCATATCTGTATATGCTAGGCTCGTCAAGTTTAACCTGAATATTCTGCGTGTGCAAATCTGGCTTGCACCCATTGTATTTTAATGTAGAGCCTATCACACACGATCATCACGTGGTGTCTCAGCACGAAGAACTTTCGCAACGGTGCATACTCGGAAGAACACCTATACCTTGAAATTTAGTAAGGGATCATCTTATAATGCTACCGCCGTACTAAGCAAATTAATATGCATAAAATATAAACGTCACATGCAATCAAAATATGTGACATGATATGGCCATCATCATCTTGTGCTCATGATCTCCATCACCGAAGCAACGTCATGATCTCCATCGTCACCGGCTTGACACCTTGATCTCCATCTAGCGTCGTGGTCATCTTGCTAACCATTGCTTCTACGACTATCACTACCACTTAGTGATAAAGTAAAGCAATTACATATAGCTTGTATTTCATACAATAAAGCGACAACCATATGGCTCCTGCCAGTTGCCGATAACTTCTACAAAACATGATCATCTCATACAACAATCTTTATATCACATCATGTCTTGACTATATGACATCACAACATGCCCTGTAAAAACAAGTTAGACATCCTCTACTTTGTTTGTTGCAAGTTTTACGTGGCTGCTACGGGCTGCTAGCATGAACCGTACAAACCTACGACACAGAACCACAACGGTGATTTATCAAGTTTGTTGTTTTAACCTTCACAAGGACTGGCCGCAGTCAAATTTGATTCAAGTAAAGTTGGAGAAACAGACACCCGCCAGCCACCTTTATGCAAAACTAGTTGCATGTCTGTCGGTGGAACCGATCTCATGAACGCGGTCATGTAAGGTTGGTCCGGGCCACTTCATCCAACAATACCGCCAAATTAAAATAAGACATTGGTGGTAAGCAGTATGACAATCACCGCCCACAACTCTTTGTGTTCTACTCATGCAAATCATCTACACATAGACCTGGCTCGGATGCCACTGTTGGGAAACATAGCATGCAATTTCAAAAAAAATCCTACGCTCACGCAAGATCTATTTAGGAGATGCATAGCAATGAGAGGGGGGAGTGTGTCCACGTACCCTCGTAGACCGAAAAAGGAAGCGTTAACTTAACGCAGTTGATGTAGTGGAATGTCTTCTCGAATCAACCGATCAAGTACCGAACGTACGGCACCTCCGAGTTCTGCACAAGTTCAGCTCGATGACGTCCCTCGAATTCTTGATCCAGCAGAGTGTCAATGGAGTCAATGAGTTCTGTCAGCACGACGGCGTGATGACGGTGTTGGTGATGTGATCCGTGCAGGGCTTTGCCTAAGCACTACGATGATACTATCAGAGGAGTAAACGGTGGAGGGGGCACCGCACATGGCTAAGACAATGTTCTGCCTTTGGGGTGCCCCCTGCCCCCGTATATAAAGTTGGGGAGGAGGAGGCCGGCCCTCAAGGGGCGCGCCATGGGGGGGAGTCCTACTAGGACTCCACTCCTAGTAGGATTCGACCCCCCTTTTTTCCTTATTCCCGGAGTAGTAAAGGGGGAAAGGGAGAGGGAGTAGGAGAGGGAAAGGGGGGGCGCCGCCCCCATCCCTTGTCCAATTCAGATTGGCAAGGGGGGGGCGCCACCTCCTATGGTCGGCCCTCTCTTCTCCACTAAGGCCCATGTATCCCATTAACTTTCCCGGGGGGGTCCGGTAACCTCCTGGTACTCCAAAACTTATCTGAAACTTCCCGAAACTATTCTGGTGTCCGAATGTAACCTTCCAATATATCAATCTTTACCTCTTGACAATTTCGAGACTCCTCGTCATGTCCATGATTTCATCCGGGACTCCGAACAACCTTCGGTCACCAAAACACATAACTCATATAATACCAATCGTCATCAAATGTTAAGCGTGCGGACCCTACGGGTTCGAGAACTATGTAGACATGACCGAGACACCTCTCCAATCAATAGACAATAGCGGAACCTAGATGCTCATATTGGTTCCCACATATTCTACGAAGATCTTTATCGGTCGAACCGCAATGTTGATATAGTTATTCCCTTTGTCATCGGTATGTTACTTGCCCGAGATTCGATCGTTGGTATCTTCATACCTTGTTCAATCTCGTTACCGGCAAGTCTCTTTATTCGTTTTGTAGTGCATCATCCTATGACTAACTCATTAGTCACATTGCTTGCAAGGCTTCATATGATGTGCATTACCGAGAGGGCCCAGAGATATCTCTCTGATACATGGAGTGACAAATCCTAATCTCGATCTATGCCAACCCAACAAACACCTTCAGAGATACATGTAGAGCATCTTTATAATCACCCAGTTACGTTGTGACGTTTGATAGCACACAAGGCATTCCTCCGGTGTCCGGGAGTTGCATAATCTCATAGTCAAAGGAATTTATATTTGACACGAAGAAAGTAGTAGCAATTAAACTAAACGATCATAATGCTAAGCTAATGGATGGGTCTTGTCCATCACATCATTCTACTAATGATGTGATCCCGTTATCAAATGACAACTCATGTCCATGGCTAGGAAACTTAACCATATTTTGATCAACGAGCTAGTCTAGTAGAGGCATACTATGGACACATTGTTTTGTCTATGTATCCACACATATATCAAGTTTACGGTTAATACAATTATAGCATGAATAATAAACATTTATCATGAATAAGGAAATATAAAATAACAACTTTATTATTGCCTCTAGGGCATATTTCTTTCAGTACCCACCTCGTGGCTCTTCTGGCCCTCCCACGAAACTTCTAGTGCCTCTTTTGTTCCAAAACAATCATCAAAAAGTTTCAGCTCATTTGGAGAACTTTCATTTCTGCACAAAAAACAACACCACGGTAGTTCTGCTGAAAACAACGTCAGTCCGGGTTAGTTCCATGCAAATCATACCAAAACCATATAAATTGTTGTAAACATGGCATGAATACTTCATAAATTATAAATACGTTGGAGAGGTATCACTCCACCTGCGTGAGTTACTCTGCCTCCGTCCAACCCGTCGCTAGTGCACGCGCCTTCCCACACCAGGACGTGATGGCGCTCTTCCTCCTCCATCGCGCCCAACCAAACAGGCGAGCACGACATGTAGACGGGGCACATTAGCTGTCCACTGATAAGTGGGCACCCACGCCGGCTCGTCGACCGCGGGTGGTACTCGTGGCGGCGACACGTTGGCCTCCACACCGACCCCACTTTTGCCCTGCCCATGTGCGAGGCCAGAGCACCGCGCCTCCTCCTCGAGCACGAACTCGTCGTACTAGCGCTGGTTGGCCTCCCAAGCACGACCAAGTACGCCTCCTCCTTCACCGCCACAGGCGGTGGTGGAGCAGCAGCTGCAGACGGTGAACCTAAGCCCTGGCGACTACGGGCCTCGTGTTCACTGGCGAACCACGCATCCCAATATGGGGAATCCACAGCGTAGTCTGGATGGCCGCGCAGGTCCGCACGGGGGGCAGCACGGCGGCGGTGGATCTCCTCCATCCATGTACAAGCCGACCGCACCACGGCGCTGCACCCTGTCGGGGTTGACGTGTCAGCCGTGTGGCAGGTTCACATCCGGCCACGGCGTTGGGATGAAGTACTACCAGTGGTAGATGCACTATTGGATCAGGAGGTACAACTGCACGCGTTGAGGCTGGCGTGCACCAGTCGGCGCGGTTAGCGCGATGGTGAAGTTGGCCAATGGCGTTGCTGATGACCACGCCTTTGGTTGTGCTTGCCGCTGTGGCCGGGCCTGCCGAAGAACCCCATCGACAGCTAGCGCTTGCTTGCTTGTCGGGTGAATTGGGGGAAGGAGGGCAAGAGAAGACGAAACCGAGAGGAGAAGTTGACTGTACCGGGCGACACCCCACATCGGCTAAAAAAGGACCTCTGGCCCTCAGTGATGTGGAGGCCCAGACGCGCGCGTGTCCATCAAATACAACAACCGGCGGTAGTTAGTTGAGCGGTCAAAACGCGGACCCGAGGCGGACACCGAACGAGCATGTAGGCGTCCATCTCGTGTCCGCATGGACGTTAAACGGACACCAAGCAAACATGATTTGGGATGCGTCGGCGGGTTGGCTCATCGTTTCTGTCTGTTTCAGTCTAAACGGACCTGCACGTAATGGACCGCGTCGTTGGAGTTGTCCTAAGTGAAGTGTTGGTTTAGAGGAGCAAATGACGGATCTGCCCTGATTGTGACGGCGTGGGCGAGGTGGCGGGCTCGGAGGGATATCGAACGCGCGGGGCGTTGGCCATGAGGCGGCAGAGGACGAGAGAGATTCCTGCCTCTGACCTGTGGGACCAAGTATATACGCTTTCTTTGCTTACCCACGTACCTGCATCTTTCTTTCCCGTTGTATTATATACTCGACCGCCAGTTGTACTGCTTGGTACTGTAATCATTGATCCATCACAAGTTGTAATTATCTTAGTGATGATGTACTAGTAGTACAACAATAGCTGTTGGGAGTATCATGGTAGACTTGAGAACACTAGTGATTGATTAATCAATCGGCCGGTGGTGCATTGACTACTCATCTACGTGCCTTGTACTACTATACCAACGTCTGGAAGGTAAACAAGAGGCTGATAAAACTTGAATAAAAAGCAATACATAGAAGTAGTAGTTGCAATACGGCTGGTGTTTTATTTTAATTTAATTTATCCTCGTGCTGTCCGCACAGGTCATCCTTCCCTGGTCTGCCAAGACGGGAATCCTGTGGACGTACTACGTACGGACAGGAAACACTCTGTCTGAGATGCAAGAATTTTCTGGTTCCCATCCAAAGCTGTCTCAACATACACCTGAAAATCTTCACAGTAACTCGTGCACGGTGACTTTCCTAGCTTACAACTAGATTAATCGGTCTGTCTGTCCTCACTAGCATGCGGGTAGTCGAATTGAATATTATAGACGTTGTGCGTAAGTAATCGAGGATCTCAACGGCACTGCTACTGCTACTACCCCGATGGGAAGGTCCACGGATCATGCGCCAATTATAATCGATGCCGGTACATCCACCTACAACAAGAGCTTCGCAATCACATCATCATGCAACTAAACAGTACTACGTGCAAAGCGACGCTGGTGATCATTTGCAGCGGTGGCAAAATCGGTCGATCAGCAGCACATGGACGCCATCACGTCGACCCCTGGATCCATCCAGCCCTTTTCCCGATTCAGTTTCCGGCACTGCTGGCTGCCTTTTGGGCGTGGGCACCCAGCGTACCAACCCACCCGGGGTACGCAAATGGCCGATGCCCTGTGCTGCGTACGTACAAGAGCAAAGTTCAGAGAGCGGGAGACATAAAAAAGACGATCCAATGGGTAATGGCTCTGGCTTTTGTTTTGGCCTTTTGCTTTCGTGCTTTGCTGCTAATGGGTAATGGCGACCCATATGAATGATGTGGATGCATGTGATGGATGGATCCGCCGAGTGGTTGCAACGCAAAGCTGCTGCTGCTGCTGCATCCGTGGATGGACATGGACTCGGTCGGATCTGGTCGACGTCTGCGGGGCGGCACGCACCGATGCACGACCACGAGTGATGTGTTGAGCACATGCCATGGCGATCGTGGCCTGCGTTTCCCAAGGGGGTGAGGCGTAGGTAGGAACACAGTGGGTACTCAACTGACGGTGACGGGGAAGCATCAGTACGCATGCATACGGGAGTAGATCACAGCTTGCAATTCATTGAAAGAATTGCTTTTCCCGGAGAAGCAGGATAGCATCCATGGCCTCTGCTTCCGTTAATGCACACACAATAATACCGAATATTATTGATTGATTATTCAACAATGCTAAGTAAAGTCAAAACATTGATACCAAACGGAACATTTACAAGAAAGAATAAACAAGGCCAACCGGCTCGAGGTGGAATCTGCATTCCTATCACAAAAACCTAGTACCATGCGACGGAACAACGAAAAAATTTACCACAAAACCAACACCTCGGGGTCTAACCTAGCGACCGTATACCGCCTGCGCTCACCGCGTTCTACGTTGACCCAACATCCAGGACCCACCAGTCAGCTTGGCCGCTTCGCGAGCTAGTTCGTGAATCGGTGTGATTTTATTACTCGCATGCCTAGGATTTTCTCCCAATATGGTGGCTAGTTCTTACACCGGCCCTAAATACAGTGGTTTTGTGTAATTACCTCATGCCTAGATAAAACTTTCACGAAGAAATTATCCCATGTGCATTGGTGTTGACAGGTTCAACCAGAAGTCAAACATGAGATATTAATCCTCGAAGAAAAAGTACAGCCAACACCTTTAACAAGGTCATGACGACATGTGTCGACAATGCCTCATCTACTTGAAGAGGCGAGATCATGGGTACCCGAAGAGAATGCATACTTTACCCGCGAAAAAGAAGAAGAAGAGAATGCATACTTGTCATCGAACCGTCACTTAACAACCTCGCTACCAGCTAACGACTCCTAGCTAGGCGGATCCCGGTGTTAGGAGAGGCCAAGGTCCCCCACGCTACTGGAGAAAATTACACCTGAGAGGGTCTTCGGTGCACCTCCATACGATCCCAGTTGAGAACATGTCAACATGTTGCTGCATAGATCTGGGCCCAATCAAAACATCGCACCCAAGAGGCTAGCCACCACGAACGCAACGCCACAACCTCGTGTCGGCCTTCCTCATATTTTGCCACACGCGGCCTCAGCCAAGTAGTGTCGCCAACAGATCTAGGCGGACGCATGATCTCCACCGCCACGCCCTGCATAGTTGACGATGCCATGCCGCCAC
>NC_041381.1:554728339-554734579 GCF_002162155.2 Triticum dicoccoides
GGGGTGGGAACCAATGCTTCGCATTTCAAAGAAAAAAATTAGCCAACACCCAACGAATTTTTTTCTATAATAAATCAAGTGGCATCTCTTTTACTATAGAAATTGAGATACATGTCAATCTTACTTCCTATGATTTTTCTATCCTATGGACCAAAGAAGCTCTAAACTTAAACTATGATCTTTTTTTTTACGAAAACTCACAAGAGCAATCTTTTACCCATGTTCTAAGTGTGTGACTTGTTTTAAAAAATGGAAACTTAAGAATGTGAATTTTGCAAAGTCTTAAAAAACACTTCCGCTTGCACGCAGACGCACGGGTCTTGATAGTCACTTTGCACATGCAGTCGTAGACGCATCTCCTAGTTACCTCGATCGACGCGAAGACACTATGGCCCGTGGTCAGGTCGCGCTTCCTCTGGTCCGTAGATGCCCGGAGATCAAAAGGTCAAAGCACACCCGAGGAGGAAAAGGGAAAAGTGACACACACCGCAAGTATTGTGAGTGAAGCAGTCAGGCTCCCTGACTGACACCGAGAGCGGTTGGGCGTGGGTTGCATTCGGAGGGCGACCACCCTTGTCTCACTCGTCCCCGTTGCGACCTGCGACAGAAACCAGTGTGGTACGGCAGCCCGGTCCGGTCCAGGGCGCGCGCGCGCGGACGCCCCGGCGCCCACGCTACAGCGGGCGGATGCAGCCACCCGTTGCCTTGCCGTGCCGTGCCGGCGCCGTCCGGTCTCGCGGGACCGCGTGGTCGATCGGACAGACGGACTCCTCGTGGGCCACTTGCCGCGGCCGGATCCAGCCAGCATAGCAGTCTGCGCATAACGGCATGAGCACTCTGCCAGTGCCACCCGCTGCTGCTGCTACCGCCAACCATCCTTCTCTCTTCCACTATCAGGATGGCACTGTTTACGGCTCTGGTTAACCAGGTCGTGGAACAGGGCCCCTACGTACTAAACTTCTACTAATCGCCACGCTTCCAACTTGTGTGGTCAGGAGCCGTCGATTGGGAATGCAGCAGCAGCAGCAGCAGCAGCCTGAGATGGTCACACATGATTACAACAACTCACAAATGCTCTTTACTGTTCATCAAGTATCTATCTGTAACAACAATCTCCTGTGAAGAGAACCAACTCTCCGGCCTCTAGGCAACAACAAATTAGGTTACACAAACCCGGAGTTTCTCTCAGCCTCGTCCATTTCGGCAGAAGAAGAAGAAAGGGCGTGCGTGCAGAGGCCGCAGAACCAACTATGAAACAGAAACAGATCAAAGGGCATACAGACTACACATCTTGTGCAAACACAAAACGAAGGACGTGAGGAACAGGCGATGACCGGGGGGACAGACTTTACATACAGAGGCAGGGAGGCGGCCGTCAGCGTCAGAAGGGGCTGAAGGGCTCCGGGAGCGGCTCGAACCGGTGGTCGAACAGGGGGCTCTGGTCGGGCTTGTCGTCGTCGAACCCGCCGTGCAGCCAGCTCGTGTTCCTCACGTCCTCCCCCCGCAGCAGCATTGCCTCGTACCGCGAGCTGCCGTAGATGTCCAGCTCGCTCAGGGACGTCTCCTTGGTCCCGAAGCTTCCCCGGTCCGGCGAGTCGGTCGAGCTGCCGCCGTTGCGGGACACAGCTCCGTACGAGTCCCCTGAGAAGAAGTGCCCGTTGGTGCTGCCGTTGTCGGCGTAGTGCGGGTGGTCACCGTTCAAGGTGGGATGCCCTGGGTCAGACATTCGGACCGGACGGACCTTGCCGGCGCTCGAGCGGATGCTGTGGGGGAACAGGGATGCGCCACGGATGCCACCCAGGTTCTGCCGAATGTCCTATCAAAAGGAAGTACACTGGTGTAATTAGCTTCTTCTCAACAGAATAAAACAAGCAAAGGCATGAAATAGATCTAACAAGGAGCCAGTCAAGAACATTTTTTGAGTTTCACTTTACTTGACAGGATATTCAAATGCAAAATGCAGTTTACCAACTCTGGTTTATCTGGAATGTTGGTATTACATGATTTTGGTACACACCACATGCTTAATGCAGTTTCACAGCAATGCTCATGTGTATTTTTCAATTTTACATCACTAAAAGATGATTAATTTTGCATCACTAAAAGATGAATTTGCTACTCAGATGTGAAATAATCCAACTTTACAACTCCGGTCTGTATTCTGGACCATACGACTAATTCACTTGCAGTGATGACTTTTTCACCTTGAAAATGAAAATATACTGGTCTTGTAATGTTGCATAAAGAAGCGCAGATATGACTACTTCACCACTGTAACTTAAACGCTAAAAAAAATTTGACAGATGCTAAGATGTGAAGAATGTTTTTTTAAGGAACTCAGTCAGTAACAAAACCGTAATGCAACAGAAACTAAGACACAGGATGTTATTTATTATGATGTGAATACAACAAGAAACATACCATGTGCTTGATCGCCATGTCAAGTGAATTCTTTGAAATTGTCCTCCCAAATCCATTATCGCCTGCAACTGCACCAGCCCGTGCAGTTCTAGTAGCTTGGCTGTCAACAACGGACCTTTCAGACTGCCTATTTTGGTGTCCATTTGAGCGAGAAGGCGCCTTCGATGGTGGATCAGAAAACTTATTACGACTTGCAGCAGGCACGGAGAGCTTTTTCGCAGGAGCCGAGGCAGCTAACTGTTCAGCATGTGGGTTTGATCTTATTCCTGAAGCCATTCCCGGGCGTGATCTACCAGCAGATAGTGGTCGCTCAGGTAGCTTTGTCCTCAGGTTTGGTGGCGTTTCATTTGGGAAATCAGGGATATCAAGTGGCCGCACTGGAGCTCGGGGCCGTGGACTTGGGGAGCTTGGACGAGATGATGGAGCCGATGAAGGGGTATCATGTGGCCGCACTGGAGCTCGAGGTCGTGGACCTGGGGAGCTTGGACGAGATGATGGAGCCGAGGAAGGAATGTCATGTGTGCGCACTGGAGCTCGGGGTCGTGGACCTGGGGAACTTGGGCGTGATGATGGAGCCGATGACGGTGCTGAACTTCGGACACTGCTAGCTGCAGGTCGGTTCATAGATGTGGTCAAGCTATTGCTACTAGAAGTCCGTCCAAAAGAAGGCGAACGGCCCATAGCTGGGGCCGATGAACGCACTGCAGGCTGACGTGTAGGTGTCGATGATCGTGAGGTGGAGCGACTCACTGAAGGAACTGTGCCAGAAGACAATGAGGTGGAATGGCTTGTCCCATGACCATTACTTGAGGAAGCACCTGCGCGGCTCGTCGCAGGAATTATACCTATGGATGGACTTGGGCGGCTCATTGCAGGAATAGACCCTGAAGATGAATTCAACATAATTCGAGAGCGAGAATTTGGAGTCGATGGCCTTGAACTTTGGGTGGCTGTGGTCCTGCCAGCAGCTGCGTCAGTTGTAGAGTTGGATGTTGTTTGATGAGTTTTCACAGGAGTAGACGGGCGAGTTTTGGATGGTGTAGATGGACGAGCTTTAACAGGAGTAGATGACCTTGCTGGAACTGGACGTGAAGCTGGCACCAATTGTTTTGGCACAGCAATGGTGCTGCTTCGCCTACTTGGGGTTGTAGGTCTTGAACTGACAGATGAAATACTTGCATTGAGAACTGATGTCCTGTTATTGCTTGACATGAGAGTTGATTGGATAGAAGGGCGGGTTACAGAGTTACTTCTTGCTGGTCTGGTGGGAACTGCAGAATGTCCATTCTCTGTTTGAGACACCGAAAGCTGCACACAATGCTTATTGCCATTAGAAAACTATGGTTATAATTGACAGAATTTAGATGAGAAAATAATCCATTCCAAGAAACCAGGCAATTCAAAAGAGTGTGTCTATACTAGATAACAATTGTTTGCCACACATGCATGTCTTCAGAAGATACATTCAATCCTGTTCTCTGATTTTAAATACGAGCAATGCAACATAGAAAAATTAGGCGAGGCCGGTCACCAAACTACCGAATTCCATTTGTACAGAACATAGTTCCTAGAATTTAATGAGATCATTTGCACAGAAAAACATATCCTGGACTAGTTTGCAAACGAAAATCTTGAAGCAGTGGCATATTTATTATGATTATTTTCCACACAGATAGCACATTTTACGTACCCTTGATGCTCTTGTAGTTGAGGAAGATCTAGTGAGGGTGCGCTTAGGTAATATATTTGAGGATGGTATTTTCTGAGCAACCTCCAGAGCAGGAACACGGGGCGTCCCAGGCGGAGTAAGAAGCCTGAGGAGTGCAACACAAAACACGTTACATATACATAAGAGTGGAAATACATGCTGACATGCATTAACAAGAGAAAACAAATAAGTACACCCTCTGTTCACTAATGTAGGACATTGTGGTAGTTTAAATTGAACTGCCAAAACGTCCTTCATTAATGAACAGAGGTATTACTGAATAGCACAATGCAATGACAGAAAACAAACCAATGATCATTCTTTGCTACTAAAGCTCACAAATGTGCACATATGATTATGTGGGAGAAGCACTAAAATGATATTCTCTTCATTTGCAGAATATCATGTTAATGCCTCCAAATTGACCTGGTCAGCTCATAAAGGTATTAGGTATACATTCCGTTCCACCCACCGTGTTTATTTGTTTGTTTCTATGGTCTACAAATTGAGTATGTATGTACTGAAGCCAAATAATGAGATCCCCCAAACTTGGCCTTTTAAGTTTCGCTTTGCTCCGCACTTGCCTTTAACAAGGATTACATACATCCAACATCCACCACAGCTACTACTGAAGCAGACGGCCTACAAATGAAAATCCGAAGTATTTTTGGTACCCTCTCTGCGGAACAGAACACACATGGCACCCCCAATATCAGCTTACTCAGGCCAGAGAGTACAGAGTTAACATCCTAACCGGTACAAATCGACCAAAAATACAAAGAATTGAAGCTAGTGCAGAAAAATGTCTAACATCCTTCGTAAGCACGCTGCATTAATCATTTAATTCCAGCTTTTAAGAGCACACACAGACGGATGATTCACTCGCCCAAAAACCCGGGAAATTAAATAAGAAAAGGATTCGTGCGAGTGACGCTCACCAGTCGTAGTCGTTCTTGCCGATCTCGGCGTCCAGCAGGTCCTCCATCTCAGACCACCCGCCCCGTAAAAGGGCTCACCGGAGCACTGGCCAACCCGATGCCGCCGCCGCGCCGCCGGGGACGGGCCCGCCGGGTCGGATCTGGATCGGGAAGCTTCGATTGGAGCCCCTGGCTTCCCCCCCTGCGAGCGAGGCTGGAGCCAATGCCGGTCCTCTCTCCTCGCTCCTGTGCGTGTGGTGTGCTCGCTGGTCGAGTGGTGGCTCTCGTGTGTGGCGTGGGTGCGGCTCTGTCGCTTTTCCCCTCGAGAGAGGAGGATGTGCGATGCGATGAGATGAGCTGTGCGGGACGGGATCGCGGGGAGGAGATGGTGGGGGCCGGAGGGAAGGGGGAGTGCGTGAGCGTGAGCGTGAGCTCTCCCTCTGCTGCTGCGTCTGGGGCTCTGCGCTGGGAAAGCTTTGTTTTGTTTAGCCGTAAAGGTTTCGCCACCCTCCTCCGACGATGGTGCGTTGGGGCCCGGCGGGAGGCTCGCGGGGCTGCGGCGCGCTGTCAACGACGCATCGCACTTGCGGTTGCGGGGAGTAAATAAAGCTGATGTTATAGCGGAAATTGCTTATGGGTCCCCTGATTTATTTACTTTTTGAAGAAAAAAATTCGAAATTCACGTTTTTTATATGTTCCAATAAATAGAGACATGTTTTATTTTTATTTTTGCGATCAAAATAGAGACATATATAGGGATGTATAGTGCATTGATGTAAAGTTTCATGATGAAATATGTTTTGGTGTGAGCTACACACACAAAATCTTGCATTTCTAGCACATGCACTATGCATCATAGTATATGACTTTGCCTTTTTTTTACAGATAAAATTGTATTTCATCATAAAAAATTACAGTAATGCGGTAGACATCCATATGTATGTGTAATTGTTTTTTTATAAATGTAACTTCAACAAAATAAGTGACTTTTCATTACTATTTTTGAAAATTTTGGGTTTCATGGACTCGGGGAGCCAAAATCCTCACTAGTGTGACATCAACAGAATTAACGCCAATACTATATTTTATTACTTATGATATGCACCTTCATTTTTCGCCATATTGTGCCTTTAGTGTGTGGAGGTGTCCCAAGGGTTGTTAGTTTCGTCTGCTCCATCAACCTATGCAAGGTGT
>NC_041381.1:554734736-554763169 GCF_002162155.2 Triticum dicoccoides
TTTGGAGGGGTGAGGACCCGGTGCTTCGATTATGCACTTTTGGGTTAATCGTCGAGCGGCGTTGGCAGGACAGTGGCGACAACAAAAATAAGGTCCCAACCCAACCCTGGTTTCGGTGGTGCCATTTCTAATTGTCGGGAGGGTGTGGAGTATTGTGTGTCCCAATATCTGGTTCTTTGGCTCTGGCATTTGCTTCTGCAAATTTGTCTTGATTGCATTGTTCCACGGAGTAGACAACATGGTTCTGCATCTTAATCCTTCTATTCTAGTTCCGACCGACAAACGTTCGCCAACTTCGGCCTCGTCAAAGCAACATGCGAGATTTGTGTTCCCCAAGTTCAGTTGGCTAGACCTACGTGTTCTACACACCATATTCGGTGTTTCTTCCCCGATGCGACGATTTGCTACACAAACGGTAGATAGCGGCCGCCGACGTCTTCTGGTGCACATCAAACTTCCTAGACGCTGCTTCTATAAACTGTTGGGTTTCAACAAGTTTGCTTCGCTTAGACGGAGGCCTAAATGCGGCGACATGCTTCGCCTACGATGTGGAACCATTGAATTCCTGATGAAGAAGACTTCGACATTCCCAGGGACTTAGATATATTTTTCAATTTACATAAGAGTGTGTTTGTAAGGGTCTCTGCTCCTAACAACCGTGCTTGGGATTCAAATCAAATTATGTTCGCATGTCAAATATCTCTTACAATCAAAATACTTTTTCAGGGGTACAATCAAAATTACTTGGATATTTGGATTCAAATCAAAGACGGTTCTGATAGAAAATTATCCTAACCAATTTCATCATCACAACCATGTTTATTGAATCTCCAGAAAGGAAAATAATGTTGCTGGCATGTGGGACCGTGCGCAATTAGGGATCTGCTGCGGCCACTGCGATAGATGCCGATAAGGCTCTAGTTAAGATACTGTACGTGGGCATGTGCTGGTGGTGGGGATCAGAATAATCAGCTGGCTTGTCTGGTCGGTGGATGATTTGCTGCCCGATGAGATGAGATGATAATCATTCATTCCGTTTGCCAAGAAAAAAGATGATCATTCTCAACTCGAGGCGATGGTATGGATATGTAATAAGTGTGAGGCAGCCGGCAGCCTGTCAAAGTCCCTCCTTCTGACAAATCGTGTAGTCAAATGCCGGCAACATGCGCCTGCAACTCATGAACGAGAGACCCTAGAGAGCGCGCGTGCATCCACCTTGCTTTCGAGGTACGTCGCTCGATCCAAAGCGCGAGATGAGATGAGATCATACCCGGGCGGCTCGGTTCCCCTAGAATTACTTCCGGCGAGTACGTACTTTGTTGCCGTGCCAAGATAAATCTTGTGGCATCTGTACTATTTCGTGCCAGAAAAACCCAAACATTCCAGCGAGCGTGTAGGCAGGCATGCCATGAGCCGGACGAGCAGGGGGGACTGGAAGTGGAACTGCTGTGCGAGTGAAGTAAGACAGGAGAGCGCCATCCAAACCACCGGTCATGTCGATCCCAGTCCAGGTTCTTTTTTATCGTACGTAGGAGTAGATCCCAGTCCAGCGATCGGTCTACCGCGGCGTGCGTAGGTTGGTGGCGGCGTCTCGGGGACGGCAGGGCACGGACGATTCGACGAGCGGTCGACGGCTCCCCCCCGCGCGCGTCGGTTGGGTGGGCGACGGACGGCGACAGGTGGTTGCCGCGTCTCGATCGGCCGGGAACCGGACACCGCAGCACTGTGCTGGGATCTGGGCACGGCCCGAGTTGCCTCCGTGCGCCGGAACTTTCCCCGTCGTCTCGCTGGGCGCCGCTGGCCTCGCACGTACGCCGGGCCGATCTTGTTAGGTCCAGCCGTGCGAGGGGCAATGGCAAAGATCGAGCTGGAGCTGCGGCTCCTAGCTTTGCTTTGCTGTGACCTGTAAATCCGAAGATGATGTTCCGTTCTGCAGTAAAATGTATTGGTACAGTTTACGAAATATAGCAACAGAGATTCCATGCTACCCGCTGATGCAGATGCGGGAATCCCCAACGGTTGGTGGCGGGACACGGAGAAACTGCTGGCGCCTCGTGCCGGGGACCGATCGACCGGATACATGTAACATGCCCATAGCGCACATGCACATGCCATGCATCGCCGGGTGACCCCCATTTAACCCATCTGTAGTAGTGTTGCATAATGCGCGGTCCTGCTCCGGCAAAACTGTCTGTGCCGTACCGGACGACAGTGCAATCAACGTATGATTTGCCCCTCCAGCTACAGCCACAGGGGATGAGAAAGAGATGACACAAATGGTGGACAGGTGGCAGTGCCTATTGTTGAATTCTTGATGCACCAGCCATTTTTCCCAGTGATATCAGGCTCTGGCAAGTGGCAATTTCGTTTTCAGGCACAGCGGGAGGATAAGGTCCAGTCCAGAGATCTACTGGTATCTATGCTCATCACTTCATCAGTCACCAGATTCAGTGTGGCATGTTAGTACAATGACAGGTTAAGCCTTGTCAACCCAAAGCATCATCAGATTACTGCGACTGCACTTGTTATAGTGCTTTGTGTCCGAGAGCATAATGATGCAGGCTTTGCTTGTATATCTGTTTTTCAGATGTTATAAATTGACTGGCAAATTGAGAAATAAGAGATCCAGTGAACCTCCCGGCTCCTCACCGCTTTGGGATTCCTGGCCGTTGGATCTATCTGCTTGATGCGATTTGAACCGTCCGATCTCGCCCCGGATTGATCTCAGCCGCTGGATCGAACCGATGACACTATTGCAATGAATAGTTACCTCTCGTTCCTGCCACCGCGTGTAAATTCGTTGCCCCGCCGAGGGCATTTCCGTCATTTCACATGCTTGGAAAAATATCCAATTCGACAGGGTGAGCGCGGGGTCGTCGCTCCTCCCCCACTCGTGCCGCACCCTCTCCTCTTCCTCCCGCCTCGCCTCTCTCCCTCCCTCCAAACCCTAGAGCCGCCCGCGCCTCCCTACTACGCCGCCGTCCAGGTCCAGCCCCACGTCGCCGTCATCTCCTTCGCCCAGCCGGCCGCCGCTGCACCGCACGCCCGTGCCGTCTTCCGGTGCCACGACGCGCAGCCGACCGGGACCGCGGGCGAGGGAGGGAGGCCTCGCCCCCCTCGATCTGGATGGGGTCGCAGCCTGCCTACACCACCGCCAGCCAGCCGCCGCGGCGCGCCTTGCCGGCCGGCGCCTCCGCTGCCCCGCCGTCCAGGTCCAGCCCCACTCCCCCGGCACTCCTCCTACGTCCTCTGCAGGTGCTTCCCCATCACTCCTTCTCCATGGTCTACTGCAGGTTCTCTCCTCTCTCTGACCGCGTGGACGCAATTGGGGCAGGGCTGTTCACCGTGGCCGCATCAGGCGCGGGCGCAGCCGCAGGCGGAGCAGCAGCAACAGGTGAGGCTGTACACGGCGGAAGGGGAACAGGCGGGATACACGGCCAAGTGGGAGGAGCTCCATCCGGTTTCGCAGCACCTTCTCCTGCAAATCGAGTAGGTTCCTGGTCATATCGTATCTCGTGCCCATCTTTCTTGTCGAATTTGGTACTCGTGGTTTATTATTGGCTTCCGCCGCTGTGACGTGCTGGGGTTTCGAAAACATCTCGTGGTGGTGGATTTTGCAGGTATTGTGGGGATCAAAGGAGTTGTCTCTTTCTTCATTTTGTGTATTTAATTGTGTCTCCCTTGATTGGTTTGGTGCTTTGCCTTGTGCTCATAATGATTTGCCTCATTGCTCTCTGACCATCACCTGGTTCATCTGTGATTTGGCAGGGACAAGATAAGGGATGAGAGGCATGTGTGTGAGCAGGTGGCACAATAACTGGATGCTCGTCAGACTACCTAGGTTTGGTTTTATTCTGTGGGTTCTTTGTTCTTTAATTTGCAGAACATGTTTGAACAACGTTTCAGCCTTCACGGATTAATGCAGTACCCTAACCATTGCAGAAAAGAGGAAGAAAGTAAAACTGAACCTAAATTCAGATATATCTTGACGAACATCTAGTTATCTGCTTAAAGAACAAAGGGTGCTTAATATTGGTTTGGTTTTATTCTATGATCAGGTGGAACAATTCAGGATAAAACTAAACCTAAATTCAGTTATATTTTGACGTAATCATATATTAGTTGCAATTAGATTATATGAGCAAATCAGACTAGATGGTCTCATAGACCTTTAGAAGTTGTTGATATTCTCTATTTTTGGTCACATCATTTTTGTAAAAATAGTAGAGTCGCTAACACATCTGCACAACCTATGGCTTATTGCATATATATGCTTGGTCTTCTGTTATGCGCAACGAAACCATGGGTTTTTTTATTCTATGAAAATGCGGTATATAAGTGTTGTATCAACAAGATCTACGTAAGTTAGAAATTTAGAAGTAATGCCTTCCATGTAAATAAAAGCATTATTTTATTGTGTGGTATGATGAAAAAGTTCACCTAGGTCCACTTGCTTTTATTTGTTGTTTTTGTTCCGATAATGTCTGATTTATAGTTTCCGTTTCATCAGCACAAATAGACTCAATGGTGTAATGATTCAGTGGTATTTATGGTTTTTTTTCATGATCCAGGATATCAGATTTATGAGCTTTTGTTATTTGATGCAATTTCAAAAAGTATCGGTAAGGTAAAAATGATCTACAAGCTTATTGCATTCAAAAGTAGTTATCACAAGAAGAAGCATGAGACACTAGCAGGTATATAATGTCTATTCTTCTTTCTATTTGTTCTTTAGGTTCAGATTACAAATTCTTACTTGATGTAGAAGTTTCAACCGAATAGTGCACCCTCAAAATTGTGTTTTGTTATGCACGATGCAAGATTCAGCAGCACCACACCTAGATTTTGAATGGCTCATAGCAGACTGTATATGGCTAACCTATTGTATGACATTCTTATTTTTTTGTCTATATGCATTACTTCTAGATATACTTCTATTGTTGCACCATCACATGGATCAATCACACTAAAATATGATGTTGATCTTGCACAAAAGGAAGAAGGGTGGTGTCACATAAGCATGGTTCGACCTAGCTAGAGTTGATCATGGTAGCCTCTTAGGTGCCAACAAACGTCTTTTGTATATTTCAGTTAATTCTCAACAGGTTGCCAACAAACTTATTATTATGGTGTTGTTCTAAACCTTAAACTATTGGTGCTTTATACTACATATCATATGAAATGCATCAATGGGATGTACTGAATTATCACTATTTTGTTACCGGGTTGGATATGATTCCTGAATCTACAACTTTGCTTCACTGATGTATTGTTAGCATCTTGATGTGATAATTTGTTCTTTATTTGGTTCCCCTTGAAATTGTTTTATCTCTTCCTGCTCCATTAGCAATGTTTATTATTGTAATATTCTGTTCATATTTTTTTCACTTGCTCCCAGGTTTTTGTTATTCTTGTCCTGCTACCTTTTTACTTAAAAAATACAGAACAAACCTTATGTGACGCGTCTAATATGTTCTGGTAGATGAAATCCTACCTCACTCTTCTATTAGAATACTCCTCCCAATACATATCTCAACTCAGGCTCTTTCCATACATCGGTTACATCTGTCGTTGCTAATGACCAAGAGAATTTGCATGTTTCACCTATTTTGTTTACTGTCTGTCTCATGACCTATAAATATGTTAATCAGAGTTCAGTTATATCTATAGCAGTTCAACACTTTTAGCGATATCTATTCTATCCATACCATTTAATTTTGTCTAATCTACGTTAGGCCAGGAACTACATGCAGCTCAAAATCATGTTGCAGCTAAAGTAATAAGAAACATGGAGGATCACCTTATTATAGTATCATGGGACTATAGGTGTCCAAAAATTTGAACTCAACATCGACCCTACTATGTTGTTTCGATTTGTGATCCTTCTCACTTTGAACTAATATGTGTGCAATCTTATCAACTTCTTCTCCCCCTATTAGTCCCTCCGTTTCATGATATAAGGTGTATAGATTTTACTTCATGATATAAGGTCTGTGACAAACCTAATGACCTATGAATGTATGATTTTACTTTATTGTAGACAACATATTGACATACTTATATCTGCATATAGTTGTGCACAACTACTTATCTCTGCATATTGTTTAGATTTTATTGGCATTCAGTTTTCTTATTCATTTTGGTTTGCCCGTCGCTTCTACGGCAATGCGCAGCATGCCTCGCTTCTGTGGGCAACAGCAAAAACAGGGCGAAACAGAGCAAGCACAAAAAAGAATACAAATGCTACATACAACCAATGGGGTCCTTCTGCCTCATCAAGGATCTCTTCTGCCCTACCCCGTTGTTGTCAACTGATCAATACAAGCAGCCACCTCCATGCACAATTGCCGCAGCCTGCAGGTAGCATTCTATTCTTCTTCTTTTCTACCTTATTTTGTGCTTCCTTTGTTCCCCTGTTCACAACAAGATAACCAATGCCTTGGGAAAGCCTCCAAACTATATTTGATATATTGGTGATTTTTTATTGAAGAATTTATGGTCCACTTCCTCTCTAAAGCTTAGTCGAGTAGGTCTAATATTCTTCTCTACCCTTGCTACCAGAAAAATCTTCTATGTTTAATACATAATCTTTGTCTTGTGCTATGTACCACTTCTTTCAGAATAATACCTTCTCTATTCCCCGTTAGTTTGCATGGATTATTTCTTTGCCTGAGCACGGTTGTAGATACTTCGCTTGAAAAAATAAATAGTTTTAAATACTTGACCCATGCTCAGGTAAGTTAAAATGTTGAATGTTTCTTGCTAAATCATAGAGAGAAAAATTCATGAGTTTTGGGCTGTAAATATGGCTTACAACCATTTTGTTTATGACTGGCTGTAAATGATATTGATGTTGGTCTATCTCCCTGCGTAAAAAATGTCTTACAACCATAGATCTCATGTTCCAACAGGTTCAGAATCCAACTTGTTTTGCTATAAATGGCCTCCTGCACAGTTGTATACAAAGCTGAAGTGGGTACCACAGCCATGAAAGTTATCGTCCTGTATAGAACTTTTAGTTAAACTATCATTTTGAGTATATTTTTATTTATTAATAATGTTAATTACACTTTAGTTAAATTATCACTAAGTATATTTTTATTTATTAATGTTAATTACACCAATGGAATCAACCTGCAGAAACTGTACTTACAAAGGTGGATTGGAGAGGAAGTTGTCGATGCTCAAGCCATGATATTACTTCTACTTTTGCTCCATATAATTGTCTTGATAAACTACTATCACCATTCATTATCTAATCACACTAAATAAGAGATTGTACTGAGTTTTCTATCTAAATGTTTATATATTATGTGTATATGAATAAATATTCAGACTCAATATGTATAGAACGTTGTTTTCTTTGACTTCATGTTATTCTTATTCAATCTCACTTTTTCATTTGCCTGACATAAACATGGAAACATCAGAATTGACACTTGGATATAAGCCAGACCGTGAATTATGTCGGGTTTAGTGCTCCAATAATTATAAGTGACTCTTCTGTAATTTTTTATAACACAGGATGAGCCGAGCATTTGGAGAAAAACTGTATGTGAATACATCACCGAAGTGAAGGTATATGCATATACAATATGTAGAATGCTGCTTGATCTCCTGTTAGAGCAGCATGGGCTGTCACCGTTCGTTTCAACACCATTTGGAGAAAAACTTTATGTGAATAGGAGACAAAGTCAAGCATGAAAGCATGATGTGTTTGCACATGTGGTTTTCATGGGGCAAATGATGCCACATTGAATATCCTTTGGCCCCAATAACTTCCAAATGAGGTGTCATACCACTAGCTACTGTGATGTGTTATGCGAGATGTTGTCTGATTGTCCTCGCCTTTTGTTAAAGGGCACTGCTCCAAGAATTATTTGTCATTCTTCATGTTGACTACTATATATTAGTTACATTGATGCATCGCTGGGGCTTTATAGCAGAACTATATATGATTCTTATCTTGCAATGCTGCTCTGGCTTGCTTTCGCTATCTAATAACCCATCATTTTGGCTTACTTTTGCCACCAAATATATATCTCCCCTTTGTCATTAACTTTATAGGACCTTGAAGTATGTCTAGAGGGGGGGTGATTAGACTACTTGACCAATTAAAAACTTAACCTTTTCCCAATTTTAGAGTTTGGCATATTTTAACAATCTTTGGACAAGTCAAGCAATCATCACACAAATCAAGCAAGCATGCAAAGAGTATATAGGAAGCGGAAATTAAAGCATGCAACTTGCAAGAAAGTAAAGGGAAGGGTTTGGAGGATTCAAACGCAGTTGGAGACACGGATTTTTTTGGCGTGGTTCCGATAGGTGGTGCTATCGTACATCCACGTTGATGGAGACTTCAACCCACGAAGGGTAACGGTTGCGCGAGTCCACGGAGGGCTCCACCCAAGAAGGATCCACGAAGAAGCAACCTTGTCTATCCCACCATGGCCGTCGCCCATGAAGGACTTGCCTCACTAGCGGTAGATCTTCACGAAGTAGGCGATCTCCTTGCCCTTACAAACTCCTTGGTTCAACTCCACAATCTTTGTCGGAGGCTCCCAAGTGACACCTAGCCAATCTAGGAGACACCACTCTCCAAGAAGTAACAAATGGTGTGTTGATGATGAACTCCTTGCTCTTGTGCTTCAAATGATAGTCTCCCCAACACTCAACTCTCTCTCATATGATTTGGATCTGGTGGAAAGAAGATTTGAGTGGAAAGAAACTTGGGGAAGGCTAGAGATAAGGATTCATATGGTAGGAATGGAATATCTTGGCCTCAACACATGAGTAGGTGGTTCTCTCTCAGAACAGGTAAGTTGGAAGTGTAGGTTTGTTCTGATGGCTCTCTCCACGAATGAAGAGGAGGTGGAGGGGTATATATAGCCTCCACACAAAATCTAACCGTTACACACAATTTACCAATCTCGGTGGGACCGAATCAACAAACTCGGTCAGACCGATTTAGTAAACCTAGTGGCCGTTAGGATTTTCGGTGGGACCGAAATGCAACTCGGTAGGACCGATATGGTTAGGGTTAGGGCATAACGTAATCTCGGTGAGACCGATTACACAAACTCGGTGAGACCAATTTTGGTAATTAGCTAACCAGAGAGTTGGTCAGGTAAACTCGGTGGGACCGATTTGCTCTTTTCGGTGAGACCGAAATGTTACAAAAGGGAAACAGAGAGTTTACATTGTAATCTCGGTGGGACCGATCGCTCACTTCGGTTAGACCGAAACGTTACAAAGGGAAACAGAGAGATTACAATCCCATCTCGGTGAGACCGAGATCCCTATCGGTGAGACCGATTTGCCTAGGGTTTGTGGCAGTGGCTATGACATTTGAACTCGGTGGCGCCGGATAGAAAGAATCAGTGTGACCGATTTTTGCTTTAGGTTTAGGTCAAATGAGGATGTGAGAAAGTAGTTGAGGGTTTTGGAGCATATCACTAAGCACATGAAGCAAGAGGCTCATTAAGCAACACCTCATCCCTCCTTTATAGTATTGGCTTTTCCTATAGACTCAATGTGATCTTGGATCACTGAAATATAAAATGTAGAGTCTTGAGCTTTTGAGCTTGAGCCAATCCTTTCTCCTTGATATTTTGAGGGATCTACTTTCATCATCCATGCCATGCTATTCATTGAGCTTTCCTGAAATAATAGTCTTGGAATAGCATTAGCTCAGTGAGCTATATGTTGTTATGAATTACCAAAACCACCTAGGGATAGTTGCACTTTCAATCTCCCCCTTTTTAGTAATTGATGACAACATATAGATCAAAGCTTCGACACATGATAATAAGATTGAAAAAACATCGTCGCTTTGAGAAGTATGTGATAAGCAAGAGCTCCCCCTAAATTTGTGCATAGTTTAAGATTTGCTTTGGACTGCAAATGCACAAGGAATTAGGCTCATGGGTTACTCTTCCATGTCAATACATCTTGGTGGAGTGCTCAAAATAATAAAGATTGAATACATGCACTCATCACCAAACAAAGTGAATGATCATATAAGGATAGGTAAGATAATAACATATAATCAAGCATAAGTGTACCTTATGATCAAACACATGATCATCAATGTCTCACAGGTAATTGCATAGTATCTCAAGCAATCAAAAGCAAACAAGTTCAACCAAGAAGACAAGAGAGAACAAAAAAAAACAGCAAATCTCTCTCTCTCGAAACCCATGATCTATACATTTTTCTCCCCCTTTGGCAACAAGTTACCAAAAAGTTCATAGAAAATGCATAGTGCTAGATCGTCTCCCAGGCTTGGTCTTCAGGTGGTGGTGTAGAGATGGCTCCTTGGACGAAGACTTCAGTTGATGTAGACGGAGCTGGAGGAGTTGGTGCTGGAGTGGTTGCCCTGGAGCTGTAGGAGCTGTAGCTGGTGCAGATGATGTGGCTCTTGTGTCTGTTATAGGCACTGCAGCTGACCTCTGAGCTCTAGGCACTCTGGCAAATGCATCTGTGGTTGTCTTGCCCTTCCTCTCCTGCATGTCATCCTACAGTTGTTCCACAACTGACTGAATCTCAGTTACTTTGACATCAAGATCATAGAATTTTTGTTCTATGATTCTTTCCAGGCTCTCCTGGTTTTGAGTTAGGGTGGCCAACCCCTTCTCAATCCTTAGTGTTGATGCTATCAAGTAACCAAGCTGCTCCTGTTTGTTCTTCAAGAAATACTCAGATGCCTCCTCTTGAGTTGGCATCTTGACAGCCTTCTCTTTCCTTGCTTTTTCCTTCTTCTCTTGAGCTTGCACTGATGATGGTTCATTCTCATTCATGACAACTTGATTGTCCTCAAAGTCTGGGTAGAGAGCAAAATGTTCTTTATCCAACTGATATTTTCCTGTGCCCATCTTTGAGTTAATCAACTCCTGAATCTGTGGGGCATATCCACAACTTCTCTTCTGATCTGCTGCAGTCCTCTTAATGGTTTCAACCATAAGGCTCATGACCTTGAATTTCTGGGGCACATCAAAAATGTGAAGCAAGTTAATTGCATGCCCTCTTATCATGTTGTGGTCACCTGATTTGGGCAAAAGAGTGTGCCTTAAGATCTAGTTGATCGTAGGCAGCCCTGACAGAAGAAAATGGACTGACCCAAACGAGAAAGTCTCAAGGGCTTTGTCTGGGATCTCTTTGTACATATGTGACATAGAATTGTGTCCCATCTTCTTCTTGGCATATACATCCAAGTCATCTTCACTCTCCTTTGGGGCTTTGATCAGACTTGCCCATTCCTCAATGGTTGACTGGTATCTCGTTCCTTCAGACATCCATACTATCCTGCCATCTGGATAAAAATGCGCTGTGGAGTAGAATTGCATAATGAGTTCATCATTCCAGTTGGTGAGCTTCTACCTAACAAAATCTGCAACTCCATAAGCAATGAAACTGTCTTGCACTCCAGGATAGTGTTCTTCATTTTCCTTCATGTAGGTCCAGTCGACCCACCTCATATCATACACTATGGGCTTCTATCCAACAAGATTGTCTCATAGAAGTCCTGCTGCTCCTTGGTGTGGAACCTGTAATCTACAGCAGTCCTTCTCCTGGTGGCATATGGATCAGACAATCGCCATAGCCTCAACCCTGAGTCTTTCCTGATCTTCATGTTCTCAGCCACAGGATGAGCATCATTGTGGTCTGGAATCTTGGGTTTGAGCTTTCTTAGGACCTGCCCTTCTTCACCTTCCTCAGCAGCAACCTTAGGCATTGGGGCCTTGTTCTTCTCAGCTGTTGGTATACTCCTGGTATTCCTCTTTGGTGCAATCTTGGGCTTGGAGGCAGCTTTGGGTGCTTCTTTGGGCTTTGATGTTGCAGCCCCTGACTTTATAGCATCACCCATAAGCTTCTGTGCCTTTGGTGCTGGTGCAGCAACCTCTTCTTCCTCTTCCATCATGGAAGGTTGACCAACAACTCTGGCCATGGTCTTCTTGACCCTTTCCTTCCTTTTCTTTCCTTCTGCAGCTGGCTCTTCAGGCATTTCAGGTACTTGAGTTGATCCTCTAGCTTTGGACATTGCCTGTCTTTGTTGGGGAACGTAGCAGATATTCAAAATTTTCCTATGAGTCACCAAGATCTATCTATGGAGAAACTAGCAACGAGAGAGAGGGGAGTGCATCTACATACCCTTGTAGATCGCTAAGCGGAAGCATTCAAGAGAACGGGGTTGAAGAGTCGTACTCATCGTGATCCAAATCACCGGAGATCCTAGTGCCGAACGGACGGCACCTCCGCGTTCAACACACGTACAGCCCGGGGACGTCTCCTCCTTCTTGATCCAGCAAGGGGAGAGGAGAAGTTGAGGGAGAGCTCCGGCAGCACGACGGTGTGGTGGTGGAACTTGCAGTTCTCTGGCAGGGCTTTGCCAAGCACTACTACTACGGAGGAGGTATTGGGGAGGGAGAGGGCTGCACCAGGGGCAAGGGTGAAGCTCCCATGCGCCTCCCCACTATATATAGGGGTGGAGGGGGCTGGTTTCTTGCCCTCCAAGTCCATTAGGGCGTTGGCAAAGGTGGGAGGAAAGAAATCCCATCATTTCCTTCCCCATTGATTGTTATCCCCCCTTTTTATGGATCTTGATCTTATCCCTTCGGGATATGATCTTATTCCTTCTAAGGGGGGATCTTGGTGCGCCTTGACCAAGAGTGTGGGGCCTTGCCCCCACTACCCACGTTCATGTGGGCCCCCCATGCTGGTGGGCCCCACTCTGGAACTTTCTAGAACTTTCCCGGTACAATACCGAAAAATCCCGAGCATTTTTTGGTGGCCAAAATAGGACTTCCCATATATAAATCTTTACCTCTGGACCATTCCGGAACTCCTCGTGACATCCGGGATCTCATCCGGGACTCCGAACAACATTCGATAACTGCACACTAATTCCCATAACAACTCTAGCATCACCGAACCTTAAGTGTGTAGACCCTACGGGTTCGAGAATCATGCAGACATGACCGAGACAGCTCTCTGGCCAATAACCAACAACGGGATCTGGATACCCATGTTGGATCCCACATGTTCCACGATGATCTCATCGGATGAACCACGATGTCAAGGATTCAAGCAATCCCGTATACAATTCCCTTTGTCAAGCGGTATTGTACTTGCCCGAGATTCGATCGTCGGTATCCCGATACCTTGTTCAATCTCGTTACCGGCAAGTCTCTTTACTCGTTTCGTAACACATCATCCCGTGATCAACCCCTTGGTCACATTGTGCACATTATGATGATGTCTTACCGAGTGGGCCCAGAGATACCTCTCTGTTACACGGAGTGACAAATCCCAGTCTCGATTCGTGCCAACCCAACAGACACTTTCGGAGATACCCGTGCACCTTTATAGCCACCCAGTTACGTTGTGATGTTTGGTACACCCAAAGCATTCCTACGGTATCCGGGAGTTGCACAATCTCATGGTCTAAGGAAATGATACTTGACATTAGAAAAGCTCTAGCATACGAACTACACGATCTTTGTGCTAGGCTTAGGATTGGGTCTTGTCCATCACATCATTCTCCTAATGACGTGATCCCGTTATCAACGACATCAATGTCCATGGTCAGGAAACCGTAACCATCTATTGATCAACGAGCTAGTCAACTAGAGGCTTACTAGGGACATGGTGTTGTCTATGTACCCAGACATGTATCTGAGTTTCCTATCAATACAATTATAGCATGGATAATAAACGATTATCATGAACAAGGAAATATAATAATAATAACTAATTTATTATTGCCTCTAGGGCATATTTCCAATAGTCTCCCACTTGCACTAGAGTCAATAATCTAGTTCACATCGCCATGTGATTAACATTGACATGTCACATCGCCATGTGACCAACATCCAAAGAGTTTACTAGTGTTACTAAACTAGTTCACATCACCCTATGATTAAGACTCAATGAGTTCTGGGGTTTGATCATGTTTTGCTTGTGAGAGAGGTTTTAGTCAACGGGTCCGCAACATTCAGATCCGTATGTATTTTGCAATTCTCTATGTCATATTGTAAATGCTGCTTTCACGCTCCACTTGGAGCTATTCCAAATGGTTGCTCCACTATACGTATCCGGTTTGCTACTTAGAGTCATTTGGACAGGTGTTAAAGCTTGCATCGACGTAACCCTTTACGCCGAACTCTTTATCACCTCCATAATCGAGAAACATGTCCTTTATTTACTCCAAGGACAATTTTGACCGTTGTCCAATGATCCATTCCTGGAACATTCTTGTACCCCTTGATTGACTCATGGCAAGGCACACTTCCGGTGCAGTACACAGCATAGCATACTATAGAGCCTACGTCTGAAGCATAGGGGACGACCTTCGTCCTTTCTCTCTCTTCTGTCGTGGTCGAGCTTTAACTCTTAACTTCATACCTTACAACTCAGGCAAGAACTCCTTCTTTGACTGATCCATCTTGAACACCTTCAAGATCATGTCAAGGTATGTGCTCATTTGAAAGTACCATTTAGCGTTTTTGATCTATCCTCATAGATCTTGATGCTCAATGTTCAAGCAGCTTATTCCAGGTTTTCTATTGAAAAACACTTTTCAAATAACCCTATATGCTTTCCAGAAATTCTACATCATTTCTGATCAACAATATGTCAACAACATATACTCATCAGAAATTCTATAGTGCTCACACTCACTTCTTTGGAAATACAAGTTCCTCATAAACTTTGTATAAACCCAAAATCTTTGATCATCTCATCAAAGCGTACATTCCAACTCCGAGATGCTTACTCGAGTCCTTAGAAGGATTGCTGGAGCTTTGCATATTTTTTAGCATTCTTCAGGATTGACAAAACCTTCTGGTTGTATCACATACAACCTTTCCTCAAGGATATCATCGAGGAAACAATGTTTTGACATCCTATCTGCAAGATTTCATAAATCATGTAGTAATTGCTAATATAATTCCAATAGACTCTTAGCATCGCTACGAGTGAGAAAGTCTCATCGTAGTCAACTCCTTGAACTTGTTGGAAAACATCTTAATGACAAGTCGAGCTTTCTTAATGGCGATACTTACCATCATTGTCTATCTTCCTTTTAAAAATCCATCTGTACCCAACGGCCTTACGACCATCAAGTATTTCTTCCAAAGTCATGGATCCTCTCTCGGATTTTATGGCCTCGAGCCATTCGTCGGAATCCGGGCCCACCATCGCTTCTCCATAGCTCGTAGGTTCATTTTGTCTAGCAACATGACCTCTAAGACAGGATTGCGTACCACTCTGAAGTAGTACGCGTCCTTGTCGACCTACGAGGTCCGGTAGTGACTTGATCTGAAGCATCATGATCACTATCATCAGCTTCCACTTCAATTGGTGTAGGTGCCACATGAACAACTTCCTGTGCCCTGCTACTCACTGGTTGAAGTGATGGTTCATAACCTCATCAAGTCTCCACCATCCTCCCACTCAATTCTTTCGAGAGAAACTTTTCCTTGAGAAAGGACCCGTTTCTAGAAACAATTACTTTTGCTTCCGGATCTGAGATAGGAGGTATACCCAACTGTTTTGGCTGTCCTATGAAGATGCATTTTTTATCCGCTTTGGGTTTGAGCTCATCAACCTGAAACCTTTTCACATAAGCGTCGCAACCCCAAACTTTTAAGAAACGACAACTTTGGTTTCTCCAAACCGTAGTTCAAACGGTGTCGTCTCAATGGAATTACGTGGTGCCCTATTAAAGTGAGTGCGGTTGTCTCTAATGCCTAACCCATGAACGATAGTGGTAATTCGATAAGATACATCATGGTACGCACTATATCCAATAGGGTGCAAATATGATGTTTGGACACACCATCACATTATGGTGTTCCAGGCGGTATTAATTGTGAAACAATTTCCACAATGTCTTAATTGCGTGCCAAAGCTCGTAACTCAGATACTCATCTCTATGATCATATCATAGACATTTTATCCTCTTGTCACGATGATCTTCAACTTCACCCTGAAATTACTTGAACCATTCAATAATTCAGACTTGTGTTTCATCAAGTAAATATATGCAGTATCTACTTAAATCATCCGTGAAGTAAGAACATAACGATATTCACTGCATGCCTCAGCACTCATTGGACTGCATACATCAAAATGTGTTACTTCCAACAAGTTGCTATCTTGTTCCATTTTACTGAAAACGAGGCTTTTCAGTCATCTTGCCCATGTGGTATGATTTGCATTTCTCAAGCGATTCAAAATCAAGTGAGTCCAAATGATCCATCTGCATGGAGTTTCTTCATGCATATACACCAATAGACATGGCTCGCATGTCTCAAACTTTTCAAAAACGAGTGAGTCCAAAGATCCATCAACATGGAGCTTCTTCATGCGTTTTATACCAATATGACTTACATTGCAGTGCCACAAGTAAGTGGTACTATCATTACTCTCTTATATCTTTTGGCATGAAAATGTGTATCACTACGATCGAGATTCAATGAACCATTCTTTTTAGGTGCAAGACCATTGAAGGTATTATTCAAATAAATAGAGTAACCATTATTCTCCTTACATGAATAACCGTATTGCGATAGACATAATCCAATCATGTCTATGCTCAACGCAAACACCAAATAACAATTATTTAGGTTTAACACCAATCTCGATGGTAGACGGAGCAGGCGATGCTTGATCACATCAACCTTGGAAACACTTCCAACACACATCGTCATCTCACCTTTAGCTAGTCTCCGTTATTCCGTAGCTCTTTTATTTCGAGTTACTAACACTTAGCAACCGAACCGGTATCTAATACCCTGGTGCTACTAGGAGTACTAGTAAAAGTACACATTAACATAATGTATATCCAATATACTTCTATCGACCTCGCCAGCCTTCTCATCTACCAAGTATCTAGGGTAATTCTGCTCTAGTGGTTGTTCCCCTTATTACAGAAGCACTTAGTCTCGGGTTTGGGTTCAACCTTGGGTTTCTTCACTGGAGCAGCAACTGATTTGCTGTTTCATGAAGTACCCCTTCTTGCCCTTGCCCTTCTTAAAACTAGTGGTTTCACTAACCATCAACAATTGATGCTCCTTCTTGATTTCTACATTCACGGTGTCGAACATTGCAAATAGATCAAGGATCATTATATCTATCCTTGTTATGTTATAGTTCATCACGAAGCTCTAGTAGCTTGGTGGCAATGTCTTTGGAGAAACATCACTATCTCATCTGGAAGATCAACTCCCACTCGATTCAAGTGATTGTTGTACTCAGACAATCTGAGCACAAGCTCAAGATTGAGCTTTTCTCCCTTATTATGCAGGCTAAGAAAATCGTCGGAGGTCTTATACCTCTTGACGTGGGCACGAGCCTGAAATCCCAATTTCAGCCCTCGAAACATCTCATATGTTCTGCGACATTTCCAAAATGTCTTCGGTGCCTCAATTCTAAACCATTTAACATTACCGAACTATCATGTAGTCATCAAAACGTGTATGTCAGATGTTCGCAACATCCACAGACCACATTCGAGGTCCAACACACCGAGCGGTGCATTAAGGACATAAGCCTTCTACTGTCCGCATAATTGCTACTGTCAACTTTCAACTATATTTTCTCTAGGAACATATCTAAAACAGTAGAACTAAAGCGCGAGCTACGACATAATTTGCAAAAACCTTTTGACTATGTTCAGGATAAACAAGTTCATCTCATGAACTCCAACTCAGATAGACATCCCTCTAGTCATCTAAGTGATTACATGATCCGAGTCAACTAGGTCGTGTCCGATCATCACGTGAGACGGACTAGTCATCATCGGTGAACATCTTCATGTTGATCGTATCTACTATACGACTCATGCTCGACCTTTCGGTCTCTTGTGTTCCGAGGCCATATCTGTACATGCTAGGCTCGTCAAGTCAACCTAAGTGTTTCGCGTGTGTAAATCTGGCTTACACCCATTGTATGTGAACGTTAGAATCTATCACACCCGATCATCACGTGGTGCTTTGAAACGACGAACTTTCGCAACGGTGCATAGTTAGGGGGAACACTTTCTTGAAATTTTAATGAGGGGTCATCTTATTTACTACCGTCGTTCTAAGCAAATAAGATGCATAAACATGATAAACATCACATGCAATCAAAAAGTGACATGATATGGCCAATATCATTTTGCTCCTTTTGATCTCCATCTTCGGGGCTCCACGATCATCATCGTCACCGGCATGACACCATGATCTCCATCATCATGATCTCCATCATCGTGTCTTCATGAAGTTATCTCGCCAACTATTACTTCTACTACTATGGCTACCGGTTAGCAATAAAGTAAAGTAATTACATGGCGTTGTTCAATGACACGCAGGTCATACAATAAATTAAGACAACTGCTATGGCTCCTACCGGTTGTCATACTCATCGACATGCAAGTCGTGATTCCTATTACAAGAACATGATGAATCTCATACATCAAATATCATTCATCACATTCTTTTGGCCATATCACATCACATAGCATACCCTGCAAAAACAAGTTAGACGTCCTCTAATTGTTGTTTGCATGTTTTACGTGGCTGCTATGGGTTTCTAGCAAGAATGTTTCTTACCTACGCAAAAACCACAACGTGATATGTCAATTGCTATTTACCCTTCATAAGGACCCTTTTCATCGAATCCGATCCGACTAAAGTGGGAGAGACTGGCACCCGCTAGCCACCTTATGCAACAAGTGCATGTCAGTCGGTGGAACCTGTCTCACGTAAGTGTACGTGTAAGGTCGGTCCGGGCTGCTTCATCCCACAATACCATTGAAACAAGATTGGACTAGTAACGGTAAGCATATTGAACAAAATCAACGCCCACAACTACTTTGTGTTCTACTCGTGCAAAGAATCTACGCAATAGACTTAGCTCATGATGCCACTGTTGGGGAACGTAGCAGATATTCAAAATTTTCCTACGAGTCACCAAGATCTATCTATGGAGAAAATAGCAACGAGAGAGAGGGGAGTGCATCTACATACCCTTGTAGATCGCTAAGCGGAAGCATTCAAGAGAATGGGGTTGAAGAGTCGTACTCATCGTGATCCAAATCACCGGAGATCCTAGTGCCGAAAGGACGGCACCTCCGCGTTCAACACACATACAGCCCGGGGACGTCTCCTCCTTCTTGATCCATCAAGGGGAGAGGAGAAGTTGAGGGAGAGCTCCGGCAGCACGACGGCGTGGTGGTGGAGCTTGCAGTTCTCCGGCAGGGCTTCGCCAAGCACTACTACTACGGAGGAGGTATTGGGGAGGGAGAGGGCTGCGCCAGGGGCAAGGGTGAAGCTCCCATGCGCCTCCCCACTATATATAGGGGTGGAGGGGGCTGGTTTCTTGCCCTCCAAGTCCATTAGGGCGTTGGCAAAGGTGGGAGGAAAGAAATCCCATCATTTCCTTCCCCACTGATTGTTATCCCCCCTTTTTAGGGATCTTGATCTTATCCCTTCGGGATATGATCTTATTCCTTCTAAGGGGGGATCTTGGTGCGCCTTGACCAAGGGTGTGGGGCCTTTCCCCCACTACCCACGTTCATGTGGGACCCCCCATGCTGGTGGGCCCCACTCCGGAACCTTCTAGAACCTTCCCCGTACAATACCAAAAAATCCCGAACATTTTCCTGTGGCCAAAATAGGACTTCCCATATATAAATCTTTACCTCCGGACCATTCCGGAACTCCTCGTGACATCCGGGATCTCATCTGGGACTCTGAACAACATTCGGTAACTGCACACCAATTCCCGTAACAACTCTAGCGTCACCGAACCTTAAGTGTGTAGACCCTACGGGTTCGGGAATCATGCAGACATGACCGAGACAGCTCTCTGGCTAATAACCAACAGCGGGATATGGATACCCATGTTGTCTCCCACATGTTCCATGATGATCTCATCGGATGAACCACGATGTCAAGGATTCAAGCAATCCCGTATACAATTCCCTTTGTCAAGCGGTATTGTACTTGCCCGAGATTCGATCGTCGGTATCCCGATACCTTGTTCAATCTCGTTACCGGCAAGTCTCTTTACTCGTTCTGTAACACATCATCCCGTGATCAACCCCTTGGTCACATTGTGCACATTATGATGATGTCCTACCGAGTGGGCCCAGAGATACCTCTCCATTACACGGAGTGACAAATCCCAGTCTCGATTCGTGCCAACCCAACAGACACTTTCGGAGATACCCGTAGTGCACCTTTATAGCCACCCAGTTACGTTGTGATGTTTGGTACACCCAAAGCATTCCTACGGTATCTGGGAGTTGCACAATCTCATGGTCTAAGGAAATGATACTTGACATTAGAAAAGCTCTAGCATACGAACTACACGATCTTTGTGCTAGGCTTAGGATTGGGTCTTGTCCATCACATCATTCTCCTAATGACGTGATCCCGTCATCAACGACATCCAATGTCCATGGTCAGGAAACCGTAACCATCTATTGATCAACGAGCTAGTCAACTAGAGGCTTACTAGGGACATGGTGTTGTCTATGTACCCAGACATGTATCTGAGTTTCCTATCAATACAATTATAGCATGGATAATAAACGATTATCATGAACAAGGAAATATAATAATAATGACTAATTTATTATTGCCTCTAGGGCATATTTCCAACAGTCTTCCTGCTGGCCTTTTGATCTTCATGCCTGGCTTTACTGCAGTTGAACTGAGCACCTTCTTGAGCACTACCTTCTTGGAAGTAGCCTCATCTTCTGCTGCCACATAGTCCTCATCCTTTGAGTCTGAGGTTCTCTTCCTTCTAGCTCTTGTGGCTGCTTTGGGCAAATTTCTTGGAGTGCTTCTGCTCCCTTCATCTGAAGTACTTGAGGGACTAGTGCCCTCACTCATGTGAATCTGCTCTACTGACTTGCTCTGACTATCACTTTGGTCTGACATGCTGCAAATCACTGACTGCTGACCCTATGAATAGTTATAGATGAGACAGAGTGGATGAGCATCACAAAATGCAGAGATTTTTGCAAAAGAATGATTAAAAAACTTAGTTTTAATTTCCACAGAAAGCATTTCGGATCTACCAATTTTCAAACTCGGTGATACCGAAGCAGTTTTGGAACCTAAACTAGTGAACTCGGTCAGACCGAGTCACAGTTCGGTGGCACCGAGACTGCTAGGGTTTCACAAAGTTCTAAAATCGGTCACACCGATTTGTAATTCTCGGTCAGACCGAGACTTACTAGTGCAATGGCGTTAGCCAAATCGGTGGGACCGAGTTTTTCAACTCGGTGGGTCCGAGATGGTTTCGGCGGAAACCTAACCCTAAATTTTCGAATCGCATCTATTCTAAGGATCGCATTGACTGGATAGGAGTGTTTCAATCGTGGCAAGATGCATTACGAACACAATGTGCTGAGAATCAGATGAGGAAAGCACTGTGATCGAGTTCATACTCTAGTTTGGCGGTGAACTCGCTACGGCGGCAACGACGGAGAAGAAATCCGTTGACGGCGGCGGAGACCAGCGACAAGAGGCGGCTGGCGACGAAGTCTACGATCCATAGACCTAGTAGGCAGAGAAAGCTACGCGCGGGCGAAGGGGTTTGGAGGAATTTCCAAAATTTTGCCCGTGACTATATATAGCCCGACACTGTCGGTGTGACCGAGTTGAACAACTCGGTGGCATCGAGATGCATAACTGTTAACAGTTACAGCAACTCGGTGTGACCGAAAAGTTCATATTGGTTGCACCGAGATTGAAAACCTAGATCGACTTAGTGATCTTGGTATGACCGAAATGGTGGAATCGGTCAGACCGAAAATCACAAAGAAGTTTTGGAAGTTTAAGTCTATGACAAATCGGGGACTCCGAGTGCTCCTCACACAGAGTGGTTCGAATCTGACTTGATCAAATTTTGTGATGTAACATGAATAGAGTTTGAGACGAGAAAAGCATAGATAGCTAGAGAGGGTTTTTAGACATTCTTGTCCATCCACTTGGCCAAAGAAAAGGAAACCAATCAATCAAAACAACAAGTGGATGTCCTCGAATGAGTAAAATTTGCAACCAGCATGCTCACACAATAAAGTGACAAATGAAATATGTGGCAAAGCATGCACAACCAAAACTAGCATCTATCAAACAATTGGCAATGACTAGGTCATCTATATATGAGTATATTGACTTAGGAGTCAAATGAGAACATTTGATCATAGGTCATACTCATCGTTTAAGCTCAAGTTGGGTTACCACTTTTACATAATGCATTGATGTGTTCACACCATTAGAGTTGCTTTGACTCAATTCTTAGAGTTAAGCTCCCCCTAGATGTGAGATCCCCCCTTAGAGGGATGAACTAACCTTGGGTTTTGTCGATGATGACTTCATGTAGGTGTTGAAGATGTGAATGCTCAAAGTTGATGTAGATCATTTGGAGCAATCTTTTGGAGTGAGTTGCACTTTCAACATACCTACATGGGTTAGTCCCACAAGGAACAAAACAAGAATATCCATAGACATAGAGTGATGCACACACAAGATGATGTCCATGAATTCATTTGGTTACCTTGCCCCTTGCCTTACCAACATGAGGGTTTGTGACTCCTTGAACTAGTGCAAGATGTGGAAGTTGATTGCACTTGCTCTTGCCGTAATGATATGAGTGAAGATGTTGGCGGTGTCACCCTCAAGAACTCTCTAGTTCTTCTTCTTCGGGATCCACATCATCTTGATGGGAATCCTTGGAGTTGTGGTTGTACTTGATGAAGTAGAACTTGACGTAGTCTTGGGAACCCACTTGACCAAGGCCTTAGGTGCTTCTTAAAATGCATCAATCTCCTCTTGAAGCTTGTCCTTGCCTTTATGGTCTTGTGGTGGAAGATCATCTTGAGCTTGTGTTCCCTTGAAAGAAGTAGGATCATACTTCTCTTGTTGAGGAACAAACTTCGTCTTGGGGTATTGATCTTCTTCCCACTCAACTCCATTGGCATTGAACTTTCGTTCAAAACCAACACCTTAATTCTTCCGGTGCCTTCCTTGCTTGCGTACAATTTCCTCGAATTGCTTACTCCCGGCAAGGCTCTTGTATACACCTTTCTCTATAATTCCCTTCAATAAGCTATTTTCTTGCTCAAGTGTAACTTGGCTAAGAGAATCATTAGTGGAATCAAGAGAACTACTAGAAGCAACAATATTTGATTTAGCATTGTTGTTGCTACTACTAGAGGAAGAATCTTTCTTGTTCTTGTTACTAGACTTGACTTGAGGCATGTAAGTTGATAAGAGTAAACGCTTGGCAATATAAGAAGAACTTTTCTTGCGAAGATCATCATTGATTGCCTTTAAGAACTCATGCTCTTGCTCAAGATTGAGATTTTCAAAGCGTAACTTCTCATGAGCCCTTAAAAGTTCTCGATGATTTTCGAAGATAGTTTCATGAGATAACTTAAGAGTGTTTAGTTCTTTAGTTAGAAGCTCAATCTTCTCCTTATCATTGTCATTCGTTTTATCTTGTTTAGCATGATTAATTGACGTTTTATCATAGTATTCATCACTAGAGTTGTCAACAAGTAAATCATCATCACCTAGCAAGTCATCTTCATCACTATCAACATACTCGGGATGTGTTACCTTTGGACCTTTGGCCATGAAGCATCTTCCAATTCCTTCATTTGGTGAGTCAAATATGTCATAGGAGTTGGTTGACACAAGTGCTAGACCAGCAACACCTTCATCTTGAGTATGTTCAGAGTCGGAGTGATAGCTTCTCTCGGAGTGATGTTCAGAGTCGGAACCGGATACCCATTCACCAACATGAGCTTGATGTCTTCGTTTTGTGTAGCTCTTTGATGACTTGTCCTTCCTTTCCGAATCTTTGCTTCTCCGTGAGGGTCTTCGTTCATAACGATCATCTCTACTCCTTCTCTCTCTTGGCGGTGATTCTTCTCTTCTACTTCTTTTTGGAGAATCTTCTCTTCTTTTGTAGGGTGCCATACACTCATTGGAATAGTGTCCGGGTCTCCCACAATTGTAGCAGTTGCACTCTCGACTGGAAGATCTCTTGTCATTGTAGGACCTTGACTTAGAGCTTCTTTCTTTGCTTCTACTCTTGTAGAATTTGTTGAAATTCTTCACCATTAAGCTCAATTCTTCATTGAAGGTTTGTTTCTCACTTGATGATGTGGGGGCTTCACATGAGGCTTTTTAAGCACCACTTGACTTGTTGTGAAGTTCCTCCTTATCCTTGAGTGACATCTCATGAGCAACAATTCTACCAATGACCTCCGTTGGCTTGAGATTCTTGTAATTGGGCATCATTTGGATCAATGTGCACACGGTATCATATTTTCCATCCAATGCTCTTAGGATCCTCTTGATGATGAATCTGTCGGTCATCTCTTCACTCCCTAAGCCGGCAATCTCATTTGTGATAAGAGCAAGCCTAGAGTACATTTCAGCGACACCTTCACCATCCTTCATTTTGAACTTGTCAAGCTGACTTTGGAGAACATCCAACTTGGATTCCTTGACGAAGTCGGTACCTTCATGCATATCAATCAAAGTGTCCCAAATTTCCTTTGCATTCTCAAGACGGCTGATTTTGTTGAATTCTTCGGGGCACAATCCGTTGAAGATGATATCACAAGCTTGAGCGTTGTATTGCAGCATCTTCAATTCTTCCGCATTAGCTTCACGGTTCGGCTCTCTCCCATCAAAGAATTCACCTTGCAAGCCAATACAAATAATAGCCCAAACGGCGGGGTTATGTCCGAGAATATGCATTTTCATCTTATGCTTCCAACTAGTAAAATTAGTTCCATCAAAGTAAGGACCTCTACAGTGATAATTTCCCTCGCTAGATGCCATACTCTCCTAGGTTGTGAAACCAAGGCTATGACCACCAAAAGCTATAGAAATCAAAGCAAATGCAGACCAAGGCTCCGATACCACTTGTAGCACCTTGAAGTATGTCTAGAGGGGGGGGGGGGTGATTAGACTACTTGACCAATTAAAAACTTAACCTTTTCCCAATTTTAGAGTTTGGCATATTTTAACAATCTTTGGACAAGTCAAGCAATCATCACACAAATCAAGCAAGCATGCAAAGAGTATATAGGCAGCGGAAATTAAAGCATGCAACTTGCAAGAAAGTAAAGGGAAGGGTTTGGAGGATTCAAACGCAGTTGGAGACACGGATGTTTTTGGCGTGGTTCCGATAGGTGGTGTTATCGTACATCCACGTTGATGGAGACTTCAACCAACGAAGGGTAGCGGTTGTGCGAGTCCACGGAGGGCTCCACCCAAGAAGGGTCCACGAAGAAGCAACCTTGTCTATCCCACCATGGCCGTCGCCCACGAAGGACTTGCCTCACTAGCGGTAGATCTTCACGAAGTAGGTGGTCTCCTTGCCCTTACAAACTCCTTGGTTCAACTCCACAATCTTTGTCGGAGGCTCCCAAGTGACACCTAGCCAATCTAGGAGACACCACTCTCCAAGAAGTAACAAATGGTGCGTTGATGATGAACTCCTTGCTCTTGTGCTTCAAATGATAGTCTCCCCAACACTCAACTCTCTCTCATATGATTTGGATCTGGTGGAAAGAAGATTTGAGTGGAAAGCAACTTGGGGAAGGCTAGAGATCAAGATTCATATGGTGGGAATGGAATATCTCGGCCTCAACACATGAGTAGGTGGTTCTCTCTCAGAACAGGTAAGTTGGAAGTGTAGGTTTGTTCTGATGGCTGTCTCCACGAATGAGGAGGAAGTGGAGGGGTATATATAGCCTCCACACAAAATCTAACCGTTACACACAATTTACCAATCTCGGTGGGACCGAATCAACAAACTCGGTCAGACCGATTTAGTAAACCTAGTGACCGTTAGGATTTTCGGTGGGACCGAAATGCAACTCGGTAGGACAGATATGGTTAGGGTTAGGGCATAACGTAATCTCGGTGAGACCGATTACACAAACTCGGTGAGACCGATTTTGGTAATTAGCTAACCAGAGAGTTGGTCAGGTAAACTCGATGGGACCGATTTGCTCTTTTCGGTGAGACCGAAATGTTACAAAAGGGAAACAGAGAGTTTACATTGTAATCTCGGTGGGACCGATCGCTCACTTCGGTTAGACCGAAACGTTACGAAGGGAAACAAAGAGATTACAATCCCATCTTGGTGAGACCGATTTGCCTAGGGTTTGTGGCAGTGGCTATGACATTTGAACTCGGTGGCGCCGGATAGAAAGAATTAGTGTGACCGATTTTGGCTTTAGGTTTAGGTCAAATGAGGATGTGAGAAAGTAGTTGAGGGTTTGGGAGCATATCACTAAGCACATGAAGCAAGAGGCTCATTAAGCAACACCTCATCCCTCCTTTATAGTATTGGCTTTTCCTATAGACTCAATGTGATCTTGGATCACTGAAATATAAAATGTAGAGTCTTGAGCTTTTGAGCTTGAGCCAATCCTTTATCCTTGATATTTTGAGGGATCCACTTTCATCATCCATGCCATGCCATTCATTGAGCTTTCCTGAAATAATAGTCTTGGAATAGCATTAGCTCAATGAGCTATATGTTGTTATGAATTACCAAAACCACCTAGGGATAGTTGCACTTTCAAACTTCTTGATTGCCTTGCTTTTGGTTTAACTGACTGTCTCGCTCTTTCGTATTGCTATTGATTTAAACTTGTTGTACTGGGTTGATCCGTCTTGTGCAATCATTCTAATTTCCATTTGGTAAGGGCTCATCCATCTCAAGCAGTCATTCCAAGTCCCATTTGACAACATCAAATGGTTTGTTTAAGCGTGTGGACAATATGTTGGGCCGGGCACCACGCGCCAAGGCGCGTTTCCAAGGAGAGTTTAGTGAGAACAACCAAAGGAGGAATAAGCTCAAGACATGTTTAGCAGCTTCTACTAAGTAAGTCCCCCTAAACCTTCAAATCCAAATAAAACAAAATTTCAAGAGTATGTTCTCCACATATGAAACAGATAAATGCTGACATGCTTGCTGCATCTCATCCGATTGCAGGTCTAGAAGTTAAAGGACACGCTTGTGAATCATGGACAACCTCGGCCTGGTATGGGGGCTCGAGTTTCAGCTCTTGCTTGGCTTTAGCTGCAAACATGGAACTTCAATTCACCTAGAACGAATTGGATCCTTGTGCCAATTATTGTAGTGATTGGAGGCCCATTGTGTGTGACCATGATGTAGGAATTCACTCTAGGATCTGAGAATAATTTGTTGATCCTGTTTGGAAGATAGTGGTTCAATAGTGATTTTAACCACTTATTTTTTTTCTTTTGCTGTGTTATGTATGGAGATGCAGACAGTGGTTTTAGTTTTGGTAGTTTGAACTGCTATTGATTATGTTATTGCAAGTGGTCCTTGCTCAGCATGGTGACTGAGGGAGTCCCGGGCTAGGGGGTGTTCGGACAGCCGAACTATCATCGTCGGCCGGACTCCAAGACTATGAAGATACAAGATTGAAGACTTCGTCCCGTGTCTGGATGGGACTTTCCTTGGCGTGGAAGGAAAGCTTGGCGATACGGATATGTAGATCTCCTACCATTGTAACCGACTCTGTGTAACCCTAGCCCTCTCCGGTGTCTATATAAACCGGATGGCTTTAGTCCGTAGGACGAACAACAATCATACCATAGGCTAGCTTCTAGGGTTTAGCCTCCTTGATGTCGTGGTAGATTTACTCTTGTAATACCCACATCATCAATATCAATCAAGCAGGACGTAGGGTTTTACCTCCATCAAGAGGGCCCGAACCTGGGTAAAAACATTGTGTCCCTTGTCTCCTGTTACCATCCGCCTAGACGCACAGTTCGGGACCCCCTACCCGAGATCCGCCGGTTTTGACACCGACAGTGACCTCAAGAATGCCTCTTGAAAATTAGCATCCTTATTATGAGATTGAGGCGATGTAAACTTGAATTCTAAACCAACTTTGTGCTCTTGGAGAAATATGTACTGAGTTTATTTCTTTTGGATTTGGTGGGTTGGATCAAGGCTCTTGTATTTTATAGGGCAATGCATTATATCATTGATGTTCTGCATATATGATTGCAACATGTGCTAAACTTGCCTTTCTACTACCGCTTGGCCAAGTTGTTGGGACCGGCACCCTCGCGCCAAGGCGCGCTGCCGATCTAGTGATAGAAAATTGTTGCTCCATTTAGACCCTGTGATCCTCTGAGATCACGACCCAGTGACCCCTCCTCCCCCTCCCGACCCCGTGCAGTTGCCGCCGGGCCGCACCGGGCGGCCACCACCCAACCTCCCCTCGTACTCCGCGCACCTCCCCTCCCTCCGCCGCCGCCGGCAACATCGTCGGGCGAAGGCCCTGTGGCGCGGCGGCGGCGGACCTCCTCTGGCGGCCTGAGATCTGAGGCGGCGGCGGCCTGACCTGGACCTCCTTTCGACGA
>NC_041381.1:554763456-554764794 GCF_002162155.2 Triticum dicoccoides
GTCTTTTGCAGCCGGCGGGATTGGTAGGAGATGACGACACAGGTGGCCGAGGCGCATCTCGGGCTCGATCTGGGACCTTCGGGTCTAGGCGGGCGGCTGTTGTTTCGTCCTTGATCTGCTGCATCTCGTCGGCTTCGGCGATGGCTCGCGGTGGCACTCCAGGTCTGCTCGCATCACGAGGATTATGGTTATGGTGGTCATCTCCTACGTCGGAGGTGGTCGGCCTGAGGCTGGGTGATCGGATTTCCAGATCTGTAATCTAGTCCCGGCTGCGAGTCGGGGAGACATAATTGCCGCTGAAAACCGAGCCGACGACAGACGATGGGTTGATGAAGGCATCGTCTGTAAGTACTATCGACCCACTCGTGCTGCTCCGGGGGAAACCATAGGATCTAGTTTTCCAGATCGGACGATGGCGGCACTGCGGTGTCGTTTCTCTCTTGGGAGCATCTTTTGTGGAGTAGCGCTGGAAGTCAGAGGTAGGAGGTGGAGCGGCTTCGTCTTCCACGGAGCTTCGGTGAAGATGTTACGTCATGTCTGGCCGACGGGTGCTACGCTTTGTCATGCCTGGTCGGCAGGTGCTACACACGACAGATCTTTCAGAGACTTCAAACTGTGTCGGCTGGTGGTACTTGGCGGCACGGTGCTGAGGTGTACCGGCGGCAACTGCGACGTGCTCAGCAGTTCGTGTGCAGGGAGGTGGTGACGTTGGACGCAGTGGTGACGTCGACGACAGCTAGATCGAGCAAAGATGATGCGTCGGTACAACTCTGAAGATGAAGTGGTGGTAGTTAGCGGCGGCGGCCTCTGAGAGAGCGCCGGACCGGTGTGTGCCCCATACCCCGACAAGTGGCTTGGTTGGGGGGCCTTGGGTCTTAGATGTTAGGCTTTGCTACGAGGTCTGTGGTATTAGACCCGGACTATCAGCATCCCTTCAATGTCGTAATAGAAGCAACGACAGATGTTGCCTAGACGGTGGCTTCAATGCCGTATTTTTTTATAAGGTCTTTTGTGAATAATTAATAAAATGGCTGCATGCATCGCACAGATACTGAGGCCGGGGGTCTTTCTCCTTTCTAAAAGAAAAAATTGATAGAATGCACTGCATCCTGAGAGTGGCGTTTTGGCTCCTAGGTGCATATGCACCCATTGTCGAAATCCAAATTCCTAGAAGCTGAAAAATTCGAAACAAAAATCCCGCGTGTATATCCGGACATTTTATGTGCGTTCACAAGGTTTCGGTGAAAAACGACGTTTTTTGTGGCTTGTGTAAAAAAGACAATTTCTGATGCTTCATTCTAACTATTCACGAGGCATTTCTTTATCTTTTTTACACAA
>NC_041381.1:554764996-554767706 GCF_002162155.2 Triticum dicoccoides
GAGAGTGGCGTTTTGGCTCCTAGGTGCATATGCACCCATTGTCGAAATCCAAATTCCTAGAAGTTGAAAAATTCGAAACAAAAATCCCGCGTGTATATCCGGACATTTTATGTGCGTTCACAAGGTTTCGGTGAAAAACGACGTTTTTTGTGGCTTGTGTAAAAAAGACAATTTCTGATGCTTCATTCTAACTATTCACGAGGCATTTCTTTATCTTTTTTACACAAGCCACAAAAAACGTCGTTTTTCACTGAAACCTTGTGAACGCACATAAAATGTCCGGATATACACGCCGGATTTTTGTTTCGAATTTTTTAACTTCTCGGAATTTGGATTTCGACAATGGGTGCATATGCACCTAGGAGCCAAAGGCAATTACCGCTGCATCCTGGATTATACTCTCTTGGAAACTCCCAGGCTCGCAGCTGCTGGTAAATCACGAGCTCAATCATAGGGCGCAAAAGATAGCACTAGTAGTACACCTTAAAGATCCATATCAAACTCCACAAGGTTTTATGAGGCCATGCGTTTTCACCGGAAAGGAAAAGCAAAAGCGACGTCTTATCTGTGGGTCGATGAGGGGGATTAATTTGGTCTCAAGAGTCAAGACTCAAGAATGATGGCGCCTGCACTGCACGTACGCGCGTACCAGTTGCCTTCAACTCACACATTAATCATTGGATCATCTGTGCTTGGGTACCATTTTCACTTTGCCAACGCTTCATCTCCAGCCTTCTTGGTGCCGATCCTTCGGCTGCAATAAACCTTGCAATCGGCCCACTCATGAGCAGTTGCTGAGCTTGGCCCCATTGAGCTTTTCTTGGCTGTAAAGAGCTTTGGTACCTTAAGCATGTACGAGATCCAATCTAACAAATGAAAAGGGACCAATAAGTTTAACCATTTTACCTAATAAAGATTAATTTCTGATGTAAACTCAGACAATCAACACTGATAAAGGCAGGCAAAGCTGGAATGAAGGTATATGCAGAAGTGCAAAACAGTAAACCATATTGAGACTGCAACAAGTTTTACTTAATCCTTGAATTTCAACTATGGACATCTTTTGTTAGTCAGTGTCAAAACCATCTACTCCCTCCGTTCCTAAATATAAGTCTTTTTTAGACATTTCAAATGGACTACAATATACAGATGTATATAGACATGTTTTAGAGTGTAGATTCACTCATTTTGCTCCGCATGTAGTCACTTGTTGGAATCTCTAGAAATACTTATATTTGGGAACGGAGGGAGTATATTTGATTTCTTGCATGGAGACAATTTTGACATGTGGCTTCCCGATTACAGAAATTTGAGAAAAAAAATAAGCAAACTTGAAAAGTATGTTTTCTCAAAGAAGCGATTAAATATTCTAGCATAAAATATATGTCCATGTAAAACCCATGCATTATTATATGTTCAAAATGATTCATTTTTTCATTTCCCTTTTTCAAGCATCAAATCTTCAAAACAATTTCCAGATTTTATTATTTTCTTATATCCTTCAATTATATTTTTGATCATTTGGTCATAATTAGTTTAAAATTGGAGCGTTCAATAATTTTTTATTATCATAAATAACTAGGTTTTAATTGAAAAATTGTTCCTGCTTTCCCAAATCCTCAAATTATTTGGATTTTCTAAAACAACATCTTTTTTTGTTTCCTTATTTTCATTTTTTCATGATAACTTGGGTTACCACTATCTTGAGAGTAGAGGGCACTAAACTTACACCACTGTGACAATCATGGTACAAAGTATCGGCTTCTTGTCGGGTTGGCTTTGATATATAGAATATTAGATATCGGGCCATATATTAGACAATATGAGTTATATCAAAGAAAATGTATCTATTTTTTCATTATTCTTCTCCAAACCATGTCCTTTTAGTACCAAAAATATACTATCTGAGTGCTTGTGCAAAAAAAATACGATACGATGTTTGTCAAGAAATAATTGAAGAAAGACTAAAAAAAATCCCTACTCTAATAATTTTTTATTTATGCACATTTACAAATAATTATGCATGATTTTGATAAATTAATGAATTCTTAATATATAATCTTATTTTAAACATTTTAGAAAGGAAATTCTCATTTGTGTATTAATTGGTCAATATAGGTGGATGTATAGTGTCAAATTACCGGTCATATGTTTAAATATAACAGTTTGTATCGGTTGATATCAATACAAGTGATATTTACAAGATACAAATGCTATATCTACATCGGTAAAAGAAACCGACTATCAGCCTAGATTTAGATTTAGAAGCATGGTAGTAGTCAGCACAAAAAATGAAGGTTTTTGTTTGTTGTTGTTGTAGAAACGATAGATTATATTTATCTTCTTCTACTTAAAAAACACGCAAGGTTTCGTTGTGCACCCTTTCTTTTGTCCATCCTCCCCATCCCCCCACCTCCCCCGTTTTTGATTTTGTTGATTTTCTTTCCGTCGGTTTTTCCTGAGAACTGTCTTGCTTTTTTGCTGAGCTAACAAGTATTGATTCAATTGCAATTTTTTTACGTAAATGCATTCAAAACAAAATGGCTGGTAAATTATGATGATTTATGTACAAAATATTTGTGCCATCGTTGCAACGCACAGGTAAATATCTAGTCCAACTAAAAAGCGTAGATTATATACAAATTGTGTTGCAACGTCTAGTGCGAACTGGCCTGGGTCAAGAAATCTTAGGAAGCTATTTCGATTTCGG
>NC_041381.1:554768248-554791844 GCF_002162155.2 Triticum dicoccoides
AGGTTAAAAATGGATTAAAGCTGAGAGCGGGGCTCTCCTTAATGGTCCTTCGAGTCTTCGAACTACACAAAATGTTATATGTATTTGGTGCCTTCGGCGCCCGTTACAGTGTTATTTGGGGCCCGTGTTATTTGCAACTTGGCACATACTCCCCTCCATCTTGAACTCAGCCCACTTTGTTTTATCCTTCAAAAAATATGAGTAAGTGTGAGAGATTCGGACCCCAACGATTCAGGTTTACGCCAAGCCGTGAGAACCAACTGGGACGGCTTACTTGTTATGCTCATTTACATCTTTTATTCTTCTTGTGGCAAATGCAACACTAAAAGAAACTTCACTTCCTGTCTGTCCTTTTTTTATGTTTTTATATTATTTGAACTTTTTTCTTTGATTCTTTTTCTTTTTCCTTACTTTTTGTTTCTTTTTTTTTTCAAATTCATGAATTTTAAAAAGTTCGCAAACTTTGTATAATTCATGAACTTTCATCAAATTCTTGAACTTTTTTTGAATTCACGGGCTTTTTTCATATCCTAGAATGTTTTTTTTGAATCCATGAACTTTTTCCCAAACGTGTGAACTTTTCAAAATATATGAACCTTTTTCAATTTTCATATTTTTTTAAAATTTTGATTTCTTGGGAATTCATGAATTTACTTTCTAATTTCGTGAACCTTTCAATTCATACACTTTTTAAAATTTGTGAACTTTTTTCGGATTCACGATCTTAATTTTTTAAAAATTCGTCAACATAAATCCATGAATTTCAGATCCACGAATTGTTTTCAAATCCACGAACTGACCAAGCAGTCCGCTTCATCAGCTACCAAAAAATATATGATAAAGGGAACATAAAAATCAAGCAAAAAAAAAAACTGGTGCGAGATCCTGGCCGCGTTTGTTAGCTTCCCAGCGGTTTTACTGAAATTATTTTGCGGTTTGGTTTGCTTTTTCACTGTTCATCTCGTTTTTAGTGGTTCTGTTCTGTTTTTTTTCTTTTCATTTTCTCTGTTTTGATGCTCTTTCCTTTAGTTTTTTCTTGTTCTTTTTCTCTCTGCCTTTTGTGTATTATACAAAACTGGTCATAGTATATTAAGAAAATGTTGACCGTATATTACAAGTAAGTTAATCGTAAAAACACATTTAACATATATTAAAAAATGTCTAATGTGTACTTAATTTTTTTCAGCGTATATTACAACAAATCTCATTTTATTTAAAAAATGTTCATTGTAAATTAAAAGAAATTAGCTTCAATTATAAAAAGTGTTAATCGTATATTAAGAAAATGTTCAGTGTGTATTTAAAAATAAGAATCGAATGGAAAACATGATTGCTATAGTGAATCAGATGTCACTGTACATGGTGCTCTCCACCTCCAAGCAAAACATGTGCCATACCTTGACGCGTCATGGACTTCAGTCTTGTATTGGCCCCAAGCCGGTTTGCAACTTGTCGTCGTGCATCAAGGTCTTGTGGAAGCCGTGATGTGATGTTGGTGTACTAACGCTTGTATATATCTGGGTGTTGTGAAGTGTTTTTCCACCCAGTGAGCCTTTCCATGTTGTCACAGGAAGACACAGGGCCTTGGATGTTGCTCCTTTTGCGACATCAAATACCTCTTCTTGGGATCCACCTTTGCACCCTGAACCATACACGGGAGAACGTATCCCATGCAACAAAGGAATTGGTGCACCAGATGCTCCGGCTAGTTATGGACCATTAGATTGAAAAGGAAGGGACAACATTTACGTCTTCCGTGTAGACTGGGCTGCTGGCACACTTGTAAACGAACCATGTGTTGTCCCGAATTAAAATATACTGTGTGCGTCCATTTCCTGCACAAGACCTGAACATAGGTAGGGTCACTAAATTCCATTGCTGCCCTCTCTCCCTCTTCTTTACCACTTGAGCTGTTATAGTACGAACCAATTGAATATTGTATGCCAATTATGTTTGTCAATTTCTATATATCCAATCAATTTGTGATGCAATTTCCACACCATGAATTAGATCATCGATATTTTGTTGCTGCCCAGTAACTTGATACTAGTGACATGTTTTCTGCTGTAAAAAATGTATGTACAAAACTTCTAGCTACGTGCATCCAAAATGTTATTGGAGCATTTCGTCGCACACACATAGTACGAATGCAGATTCAAAGTGCACATGGCTCGGACTGATGTGGCTATGTGAAATAAACTCGTCTTCTGGTAGTAACTGCTCATGTGAGCGGTTGAAAAATAATATCAGAAAAGAAAAGATAGGAAATGTACCGAAGAAAGAGCTTGTAGAGAATGGGTTTTGTCCTGCTTTGCTCTTTTCTGTGAATATGAGGACCAATATACAAAAGTGTCAGGTGCTTTTTGCAAATGTGCCAGCAGCCCACCTCGGGGCTGAATCTTGCTCGCTTGTTCTTCATCCAATGGCCCATGAGTTGCTGGTGCATCAGGTGCACCAATTCTATCGCTGCACAGGATACTTTCTCCCATACACGGACATGGCCAAGGTGCGGTAGAAAAGTCCTCTGGAAGTTTGCCCTTGTCTTCGGTAGGATCTCTTCCTCCGAAGGATAGTCAAGCTCCTCGGTGATAGGGGGGTGGGGGAGGACACCATCCATTGCTTGACCCTTCACTCGGTTGCACTCCAAGAGTACCACACAAGGAAAGGTTCTTCTCGGTTGATTCCTTCGCTTTATCAGCCTCCTGCTAAGGTCGAGGCTCTCCATCTCGGCCCACTGAAAGTGCAACTAATCCCCGAGTGTTTTTGGTAATTCATAACAACATATAGCTCATTGAACTAATATCCATTCAAGATTAATGTTTCAGGAAGTTCAATGAATTGTATGGCATGGACTAGAGATGTGGACCCCTCAAAATGCTAGGATGCTGCTAACGCGACACTACGATCAGAGACCCTTCGAGAAACTGTGTGCTATGCAATAATCGCAAACGGTGGTGTCAGAGAACCGTCAAAAATGCCTAAAATGTTTGCGATGATGGATGCATCAAACACGGTTCAGATTTTAGTTGCATGTGCGATGTAGGGCATACGGTTCAGTTCAATTAATTGTTTGCGATGAGGAGGAACAAAAGAAATGGGTAGCCAGATGAAAGCGTGTGCGATACACATCATACGGTTGATACGTCTCCAACGTATCTATATTTTTTCATTGTTTCATGCTATTATATTATCTGTTTTGGATGTTTAATGGGATTTATTATACATTTTTATACTATTTTTGGGACTAACCTATTAATCAGAGGCCCAGTCCAAATTGCATGTTTTTTTGCCTATTTCAGTGTTTCACAGAAAAGGAATATCAAACGGAGTCCAAACAAAATAAAACCTTCGGGAGAGTCGTTTTTGGAACAAACGCAATCCAGGAGACTTGAAGTGGACGTCAAGGAAGCAACGAGGCGGCCACGAGGCAGGGAGGCGCGCCCCCCACCTCCATGGGCCCCTCGTGGCTCCCCTGACCGACTTCTTTCGCCTATATATATACTCATATACCCTAAAAACATCCGAGAGCATCACGAAACACTATTTCCACCGCCGCAACCTTCTGTACCCATGGGATCCCATCTTGGGGCCTTTTCCGGCGCTCCGCCGGAGAGGGAATCGATCATGGAGGGCTTCTACATCAACACCATAGCCTCTCCGATGATGTCGTTTCGCACATAGAGGTGACACGTTCCCTCTCGGAACCACGAGCCTTCTTGAGAGAAGCTCCGGTTTGCAAGCAGCTTATACCAAAGCTTGTCCCAATTCGGCCAAAAAAATTACCGCAGCATGTTGGTGCCATGTCATGACACCATGCCAAGTTTCATGATTTTCACGCGTGTTTTGGATTTACATGAATTAAAAAAATCAAGTTTCTCAATCTTTCCGGCCGAGCCACGACGCCCAAATGTTTGAATTTCATTACCATTTCTTGCATGGGACCTAGAAATTTACCCAAGGACACACATGTGGATTTTCAACCAACTTTGGTGCACTGGAGCATGTGCTTGTAGTTCAAATTTGAATTATGCACATTAAATGCCCAGAAATTCAAATAATGTATAAGGAGGCCAAACGAACCCAGAATTAATGTATACAAAAATGAAATACATGCTTGGAAAACATGACGCCTGACGTGGTGCCATGGTTTGGCCACACCGTGCCCTGGTAAAAATTTGAGAATGTTTTCCTTATGTCGTCATGCACGCCTTTCATAAATCGAACCATCACCGAGGAAGTTCCATGGCTCCGAGGGGGAAATCACCAAGATTGAAGGGGTCCAAATTTCCTTTGTCCTTTGTTCATGAGTTTTTTTCTACGATAAACATACACCCTGCAAATCACCACGTTCAAATTTGACACTTTCCCGTGTTCATTTACCATATTTAGGGGATTATTTGCATTCTCTAGGCATTAATGCACATAATTCAAATTCGAACAATCGATGCATGAAAAGGTGCACAAGAACGGTCTGGAAAACCATCCTCGTGCCATTTAGTAAATTCTCATGCCTTCTACAAGAAATGGACAGATATTTCGAGGAAATATGTGGCAATAGTCAACCATAAACGCGTCGTTTACTGGGTAACAACTATACAAAATATGAAATAAATGCTTGAAAAACATGACACCTGGCGTGGTGCCATGGTATGGCCTCACCTTGCCCTGGTAAAAATTTGAGAATGTTATCCTTATGTCGTCATGCACACCTTTCATAAATCGAACCATCACCGAGGAAGTTTCATGGTTTCGAGAGGTAAATCACCAAGATTGAAGGGGGGTCCAAATTTCCTTTATCCCCTATCCATGAGTTTTTTTCTAAGATGTACATACACCCTGCAAATCACCACGTTCAAATTTGTTAGTTTTCCTGGTTCATTTACCATATTTAGGGGATTATTTATATTCTCTAGGCATTAATGCACATAATTCAAATTCGAACAATCGTTGCATGAAATGTGCACAAGAACGGTCTGGAAAACTATCCTCGTGTCATTTAGTAAATTCTCATGCCTTTTACAAGGAATGGACAGGTATTTCGAGGAAATATGTGGCAATATATAGTCAACCATAAACACGTCGTTTACTGGGTATACAAAAAATGAAATAAATGCTTGAAAAACATGACGCCTGACGTGGTGCCATGGTATGGCCTCACCATGCCCTGGTAAAAATTTGAGAATGTTATCCTTATGTCGTCATGTACGCCTTTCATAAATAGAACCATCACCGAGGAAGTTTCATGGTTTCGGGAGGGAAATCACCAAGATTGAAGGGGGGGGGGGTCCAAATTTCCTTTGTCCTTTGTCCATGAGTTTTTTCTAAGATGTACATACACCCTGCAAATCACCACGTTCAAATTTGTCACTTTTCCGGGTTCATTTACCATATTTAGGGGATTATGTGCATTTTCTAGGCATTAATGCACAGAATTCAAGGTCAAACAATCGGTGCATGAAAGGGTGCACAAGAACGGTTTGGAAAACGATGCTCGTGCCATTTAGTAAATTATCATGCCTTTTACAAGGAATGGACATATATTTTGATAAAATGTGTGGCAATAGTCAACCATAAACGTTTGTTTATTGAGTTTTCAACTTAAAAAATGAAATAAATGATTGAAAAACATGACGCCTGGCATGGTGCCATGGTATGCCCTCACCATGCCCTGGTGAAAATTTGAGAAGGTTTGGCTTATGTCGTCATGCACGCCCTTCATAAATCAAACCATCGCCGGGGAAGTTCCATGCTTTCGAGAGGGAAATCACCAAGATTGAAGGGGAATCCAAATTTTCTTTGTTTTTTTTGCCCTGGAGTTTTTTTCTACTAAGAACATACACCCTGCAAATCACCGTGTTCAAATTTGGCATTTTTTCGGGCTCATTTACCATATTTAAGGGATTATGTGCATTTTCTAGGCATTTGGCGCATATAAATCCAATCCAGCTATAGCTGCACGGATGTGATGTGAGGGACGCGGATTGCCGTTCGAGTGCACACGCACGATTCGTGTGGCTGGGGTTCCTGCCAATCATAACGCGCAACACACAATACCTCAGCGCACACTGTTTCTAGAAGCGACCAAGATGAACCGTGTGCGATAATGAACGAGAAAAATTGTAAGGGAAGCCAAATTTCCTTTGTCGTTTGTCGTTGAGCTCTTAAAAACAACCGCACTGTACGGCTGTCTGGCCCCTACGTCCCAGAGCTCTCTCCAAGCGTCGTTCATGGCACCGCGGCACACAGTAACCGATAAGGAAGCGATGGCATCCCGCCGTGCCACGTTCCTTGCCGCCTGCGACTGCACACATGGTAAGGAAGTGACGACATCTTGCCGCACCGAGTTCATCACCGACGGTAGCCACATAGTTATGTGGGCGGACTTTGAGGCTGCCATGGCTGAATGGGCGATGGATATAGAAGTGGCCAAAGCCGCATAGGAGGATCGAAAAAGGCAAAAAGCAGTCAAGAAAAGAGAGTCCCACCACCGCAAGAAAGAAGAGGCCACACGCCGTGATAACGAGAGCTTGGCGGAGATCAAAGCACGGTTGGCTTCCGCCTACAAGTCCGGGAAGGAGAACGCTGGCGTCTGGCCAGCATGCCCTGATGGCAACATGTGAGAAGTAGTTTAAGTTTGTAGTATTAGCTTAAATTACTAGTAGTACTTTAAGTTTGTAGTATTAACGTACAATGGGCATCCTTTGAGGGCTTTGAGCGTTGATTAGCATGTGTGACCATGTGCGCTTTTTTGCGTTTATCATTAGAAGATCACAAAACACACGGTTTCTATGTCGTACCCGTGTGCATTTTTTTGCTTGACCAAAAAAAAATCGACTACACATGTACATTTTTTTGGAGACGGGAACTGCCAATTTTCTGTTTTCTCGCACACGAGAATTTTACGCGCTTCGTCTATGTTGTGTGTTTCCCTCGCCCAAGTTTCAAGTTTCGTAGTGAAATTTTCGTTAGGCGCGCGATTTCAGAATTTATTCCTCCAACCACATCCCCACCCATCAAATTTCCTTAGTATCTCCCCCACCTCCACCTCCCCCCACGCCCCCGCGCCTCCCCCTACCGGCAGCTCAAAGCACCGCCGCCACAACCACAACTTCAACCAAATCTATGTTCTGCTTGGATCCAGTCAAGTAACACACTGATCTCTACCACGGCCCCGGCCTAATTGCTTAAATGGCGCCTGCGAAACATCCTCATGCCTCCAAATCCCAATGTCCCTACCTCCAGAGCATCGCCGTGCAAGCCCAACCACATATCACGTGGAGGTCGAGGAGCTGATGGCGGTCCATGGCGCGATGGCCGTTGTGAGTGTTGACCCGGAGGAACACCTCGCCTCCACCCCGCCGACATGGTGCAGGCTTTGGCCCAGAAGAAGTGCCCTGGCGACTACCCCCCAGGACTTAACAGGTATGATCTGACCAACTAAATCTTACCAATACCACTTGCAATGGCTATGTTTTGTACGGTTTATGTATTAAGCATGTTCGTGCCTTGTTTATTTCATTACTGCACACTGTGTGATGTTCAAGTATTAACTGTTCAGTTCAATTTCACCAATACCAGCAACAAACTTTGCTACCATGCTACTCTCCGCAATGAAGATATACTAGATATGCTGCCCATTTGCTATTTTTGGTGGATGCTAACCCTGTTGTACTTAACATGCCTATCCATGTACTTACGCAGGGCCATAATGGGCGATGCTGTTGTTTGCCGTCGATGTTAGCTGCATCCCATGTCTTACAGTATTTTACATCATTTGTGCACTTGCAGTTTGGCTTCTAAAATTACTTGCTTCTTGTAGGTACACATGTCGGGGGCACTATCGGTGTACTAAAGTAGGGGCATCCTTTGTACCCCTCACTTGTGCGCGGGCAGTCAGAGCCACAAGTCGAAGCCACGTATAGCAGGGCAAAAGAGGGAAGCCGGAGAGAAGCCGAAGGCACAAAGCAAACGAAGCAACGTCAAGGACCAAGGCCACAGAGATCGGATGGATGAAGCAGGATCCCCCGTCAAGGCCCTTGCCGGGGCAGCCCCAGCGGCCCTGGCAAGACCCTTGCCGGGGCAGCTCGCCCACACCAGCAGAGTGAGCCACCCTCGAGCCCACGGTCTCCAACATCATGAACCACGTTGGGCCAGGGCTCGGGAGGCACCTCCATGGTGGCATGCAGATCTTTGTGAAGACAAAGAATATTCAAGATCAGATGAGGATTGGAAGGCAACGACCCTCGACAGGATCCTTGCCGAGGAAACCCTCAAGACCCCCGGCAAGATCCTTGCCGGGGACAATAGCATGCCACGGCAAGACCCTTGCCGGGCCACCCGGCAAGACCCTTGCCAAGGGCGTCCGCAAAGCCACCGCCAGGCCTGCACCAACCAAGTCTCCACCGCCGTTCACATGCAGCTGCCAGCCCAACCAGCTGGGTAGGCACCTGCGTGGCAACATGCAGCTTCCAGGATGACTCAGCACGCACCTGCGTGGCGGCATGCAGATCTTTGTGATGGCTCCACCACCACGCCACCTCAGCTACCTACCTACCTACATGGCGCCGCATGCATCGCTGGCCAGGGCGTGTGTCGAAGCAAGGAGGAGCGACGATGGATGGGACGGGCCTCGCTCCCATCCCCGATAAAGTGAAGGGACACCTAAGCCACGCATTAAATGCGTCTTGTCCTGTAATACGAGCGATAAGCTCGCAACACTGTAGGCCTTTCCACCTCCTGTGTGCCATTGTGGCAGCCCCTTTCGCCTATAAAAGGAGGCTCATGGCGCACTGGAAAAGGATCCGGCTCTTTCGAACCACGCAACACCCAAAGCTAGTTCAAGAGCTCAAGAACGCTCAATACATCCACCAAGCAGGACTAGGGTTTTATGCATCCTTGCGACCCGAACCTGGGTAAACGATCTTTGTGCTGATTACTAATCCTGCTCTTCTCACAACCCCGCGCCCCGCAACCGTAGTAGGGATTCTTGTGATCCCGTAGGTGTCGTTTCCCACCGACATCCTTGGCGCACCAGGTAGGGGGCGCAATTGTGAGAATCTGGTCTAGTAGTTGGCCTAGCTGTTCTTCATCACCACGGCTCCCGCGGAGAAGGCGGCCAAGAGAGTGGCGCTGCCTGCGAGCGCGAAGGATGCCAGGGCGGCGACGAGAAAGCTAAGTCATGCCAAACTTCAAAATTTTCTCCTTAATGTAAGGTTACCGTCCTCGGAGATTCTGCCTATGTATGGAAAACCTGTACGCAGAGGGGCCCTCCCATGGTTGACAACACCCTTGTTCTGTTTCGAGTCCGCTCAACAGCTCAAGCGGCCGTTGTCGGTGTCAAAACCGACAGATCTCAGGTAGGGGGTCCCAAACTGTGCGTCTAAGGCTAATGGTAACAGGAGACTGGGGACACGATGTTTACCCAGGTTCGGGCCCTCTCGATGGAGGTAATGCCCTACTTCCTGCTTGATTGATCTTGATGATATGAGTATTACAAGAGTTGATCTACCACGAGATTGTAGAGGCTAAACCCTAGAAGCTAGCCTATAGTATCATTGTTGTTGTCCTACAGACTAAATCCTCCGGTTTATATAGACACCGGAGGGGGCTAGGGTTACACAGAGTCGGTTACAGAGAAAGAGATCTATCATCCGAATCGCCAAGCTTGCCTTCCACGCAAAGGAGAGTCCCATCCGGACACGGGACAAAGTCTTCAATCTTGTATCTTCATAGTCCAACAGTCCAGCCAAAGTATATAGTCCGGCCATCCAAATACCCCCTTATCCAGGACTCCCTCAGTAGCCCCCGAACCAGGCTCCAATGATAATGAGTCCAGCATGCAGATTGTCTTCGACATTGCAAGGCGGGTTCTTCTCCAAATCCAGAGTACCCGTCGTAGCGAACAGTGTCCGGCTTCCCATTAATGTCATACTCCTTGGCTTCTATGCTTCAATAATGGCTATCTCCACGTGTCAAGCGAATACGAGAAGTCGGGGCATTTTTACATTTGCCACCCTGACCCTGTAAGCCAACCGTCTATTCGAAGAGATGGGGATCCTCATATCCAAATCACACCATCTTCCTCCCAGCAAGCATTCAACAGAGCATGCCCGGAAAAAGCCACTCCATCATGGCTGGCCGCCGCAGCTCCTCCTCTCGCACCCTTAGCTCTAAGCCAGGTGATTGGGAAAAGTGTTCTGTCCCCCATAGTCGATTAGTAGAGTTGCAGACCCAGGGGTTCCTTCCACCTGCATACATGGTCCCTGTCCGAGCCGGACTAGCCACCTATAATGGCGGGGAGCAAGCGGAGAACTTTCTGAACCCATCCAGAGGGGAGCGGATATGACTTGTCCCATATTTGCTGAGAGGGCTTGGGTTTCCAATCCACCCATTCCTCCGTGGGCTCCTGGAGTTCTACGGTCTCCAGCTGCACAACTTCACTCCTGCCTCCATACTGCACATCGCAGGGCATGTTTTCTTCTGCGAGCTATTCCTGGGCTGCGAAGCTCATTGCGAGTTATTGAAGAGGCTATTCTGCCTCGTCCCTCGCAATCAGGAGGGATCTATATATCAAGTGGGCGGAGCCGAAATATGGCGCGTCGTCCAGGCCGGATACCTATCCGGCACTCCAAAGAAGGCATCCAAAGACTGGCCTTCGGAGTGGTTTTACGTAGATGATGTTCCCCTTCCGGACCCAATCCGGCCGGGCCTTCCTGAGTTTACCAACGCCCCGCTGAAGAAATGCCAAAACTGGCGCCCGCGGAGCCCCCAGGAGGAAGATGACAGAGAGGTCCTCTATCTGATGGGCAGGATAAAAATACTGGCCAAATCAGGATTGACAATAATAGAAGTCATGTCAATATGCATAATGCGGGGGGTGCAGCCACTTCAATATCGGGGAAACCCATGTGGCACTTCAAAGGAGAAGACGACACCACCCGCTACGGTCGTAAAGGTCCAGATTCCGCCACCGCACTGGCAAAAATATTGTCCAATTTGTACAAAGGGGAAGAAGAGGAGTTCCTCTGCATTAAGCCGCGGGACGGATTTTCCATGTACAACCCCCAAGCTGGGTAAGCTGTCATTCCTCACTCGACTCTATTCATCCCTGTGTCCTTTGTCACCAATCATTTATCCTGCTATTTTCAAAGCAGGAACTGAGAAGGGCCATGGAAGAGTTCAACAACCCCCCTCCGCAGCCAGAGGATCCTGGCCGGGCTCTCGACCCCGGACTTGAAGAAGATCTGGATATATCCGCGGAGCTTGTCGACGAGACATTCTATCAAGCAAGCCGCGACGGTGCCTTGGTGGCCATCCTTGCCGATTATTCCGGGCTGCTCCCGGTGTCGAATGTAAGTAAAGACGGAGCCCTAACTTCCGAATTATGCCGTGCCTTAAGCGCACATGTTGTATTTTTACAAAAACGGCCATCAGGACGCCGTGCCGAGCCCACGGGGGCTCATCAGCAAAGGGCACCCGGGCCGGGCAGGCGTAAGAGGAAGGCGGTTAGGATTGAGACGCCGGGGCAGAAGTACAAATTAAGCTTGCTCTGTGATTATCTTTGCCGAAATGTGACAGTTTTCATTATGTCCTGGCAGAAAAAACATCCGCCGGACTATGTCCGGAGACCCTGTCGACCACACCTCAAGCAGCCGGATTCCTGAACCGGACTCACGGGTGGAGGCTGATGTGGGGGCAACGCCGAATTGCCCTCCCATAGAGGATGCAGACAGGCTTTCCGCTACAAACTCCGAAGTGGAGAGTTCCATGAATCACCGGCGCAGACGGGCCGTACTCCGCAATGGTATTTTCTCTGAGGAGGCTTTCAATGCCTTCAACTCCGGAGACGCATATATTCGTGCTGCTCAAGATGGACTTGCCAGAGCGACGGACCAGTATGCGAAGGATATACGGGTAAGAAAATTTGATAAGTATGTGTAGTAGTAGCCTCAGAGAGTTGAAACAGTTGGCACAACTGATTAAAGGATCATTGTATGCATAGGTTCTTGTAGAGAAGAATACCCATTTATCTCAAGAGCTGGAGGAATGTAAGACCCAGCTGAAGGCCGCTATTGCCGAACAAGAGGAATCAAAAAAGGCCTCTTCTGGTAAGACTTGCCTTGATAACGGAATATGTAAAGATGTTGCAGACAATCCCGGAGAGAATCCGAAGATTGTGGAAGATAATGAGCCACATCTGTGAAGTCAGCTGAAGGCGGGCGAGCGTGTGCTGACGTAGGCTATTCGAGAGAGAAATAATCTCTAGGATGCTAATATCCGACTGAGCATCAAATTAAAAGATGTTCAGGCTCAGCTCGTTAACTCCGTGAACATGAGGCTTCGACGCGGCATTTATAGTAAGTGCTTAAACGAGCTGTAGTACAATTCAATGAGGAAGCGTATTGACAGAGTTATGTCTGTAGGTATGCTGACGGGCCGTCCTGAAGAGGAGATGCCCGGATCCGCATGCGATATGCTGCAAGATCTTTCACAACTGCACGAACGAGCGCGACAGGTGATGCAGGGTATTGCCCAGGCCTTATGGCCATCCGCTTCCCTGATAGGAGGCATGAGCGAGCTTGTGGAGATGCTCAAAGGAGCACGGTGGCGCTTCCGGTTATGGAAGATATCAGCCTGCCGACAAGGTGCGAGGGAAGCCTGGGCCATGGTGAAGACGTGATACGCCAAGGATGACCCGAACCATATGGCCGAAGTCGGACCGGTGGGGTCAGATGGGCAAGAGATACCCGTGAGTCTGGTATATGACCAAGTAGCATTACCTGCAAAGTATTCCCAATAGGATTGTAGGCTAGACAACCTGTTGGATGGTATAGAGGAAGAATATAGCCAGTCGAAGTGACTATGTAATTTAAATGGACCTATGTAGTCCCTGGCCGGATTGAAAATCATTTGTCATGTCGGACCTTTTCGCTTCAGCCCCCGGACCCGACAGTCTGAAGTGTATCTGAATACACGCACAGTTATGAAAACCGGGGTATGCATGGAAACCAGGCGTAGGGTTCATAAGTGCTTGAATAGACAAGTACCCAACTAGTTATGTTATATTACATGGATAGTAAGAAACATCTTCCAGAGAGAATAATTCCGTTAGGGGTTCCTTTCTCTGGGTGCGCATGCATCGATGTGCATGTCCGAACTGCGAACAGAAGCACAGGAAACAAAACATCTGGGGATTCATGTTGTAATAAACGAAAACATCTTTTGTTCACCGACCGAATATTCCCTTAAGAACGCTAGCTTCCGGCTTCACCCAGTCTGTGGTACACATCCGGCTGAACCGACAGTAACAATCGCAGAGGTGCTCCCCTTATGCCCTAGCCGAATTAACGGGAATGTAGGGCATAAACACAAGAGCCAGACAACCCAACATGGCCAAAACTTAAGTCACATTGATGCATATAATGGTGAAGAAAAGGCACATATGTAAAGAAAACGCATATGTGGCTAGCGGGAAGCCATTAAAGTAGTTATATTTAGCTTCCGTATAGGAAGCCCCCAGGTATAATGAGCACACATAGTGCGGCCGGAGCGATCAAAGCATCCGTACAGTTTTTAAGGCTGTATGTGAAAAGGAAAAGAGGGCGAGAAAGGAAGAAAGAGAACATAATTGAAGAAGCGGAGGTAAGGAGACGAACACTGAGGTCGGCACTAGGCGTAGAATCTTCGGAGTCTGGCCGCCTTCCATGGGTTCGGCTCGAGTCTGTTATCAGATGCGTTGCGCAGACGGTACGCTCCTCCGGTGAGAACTTTATCAATGATGAAGGGACCCTCCCACTTGGGTTTGTGCTTGTCCTTCTTCTTCTCGGGGAGGCGTAGAACTAGTTCGCCAATGTTATAAGTTTTGGCCCGTACTTCTCTGCTTTGATACCTTCGAGCTTGTTGCTGATAGAATGCGGAACGGGCTTTTGCAACGTCACGCTCCTCCTCCAGAGCATCTAAGTTGTCCTGCCGATCTAGTTCGGCTTCCTTCTCTAATTACATGCGCACGCGAGGTGAGTCATGGATTATGTCGGAGGGTAGCACTGCTTCTGCGCTGTACACCATAAAAAATGGTGTGTATCCGGTGGTGCGATTCGGCGTGGTTCGCAGCCCCCAGAGTACGGAATCGAGCTCCTCGACCCAATGCGTGTCTGATTCCTTCAAGGATCGCACTAGTCTGGGTTTGATGCCACTCATGATGAGATCATTTGCACGATCGACTTGACCGTTTGTTTGGGGGTGATAGACAGAGGCGTAATCGAGCTTGATGCCCATGTTGCCGCACCAAGTTTTCACCTCATCGGCTATGAAATTTGGGCCATTGTCAGTGATGATGCTGTGGGGGACACCGTAACGGTGTACAACCCCTGATATGAAGTCTATCACTGGTCCGGATTCGGCCGTTTTAACTGGTTTGGCTTCTATCCATTTGGTGAACTTGTCCACCATGGCCAATAAGTATTTTTTCTTATGGCTTCCCCCTTTAAGAGGTCCGACCATGTCCAGCCCACAGACCGCGAAGGGCCAAGTTATGGGGATTGTTTGGAGAGCGGTATGGGGCATATGGCTCTGATTGGCGAAGAGTTGGCAACCAACGCAATGTTGGACAAGGTCCTATGCATCTGCCCGGGCTGTCGGCCAATAAAACCCTGTACGGAAGGCCTTACTTACAAGTGCTCGAGCTGCAGCGTGGTGCCCGCCGAGTTCGAAATGGATTTCGGCTAAGATCTGCCGCCCTTCCTCTTCGGAGATGCATTGTTGGAGCACTCCGGTAGTGCTTTTCTTGTAGAGCTCTCCTTCATGGACTTTGTAGGCCTTAGAACTCGCACAATACAACGTGCCTCATTTTGGTCCTCAGGGAGCTCTTGCCTATTTAGGTAGGCTAATAAGGGCTTGGTCCACGGGGCGATGACAGCCATGATTTCGTGGGACGAAGGTGTTATTTCGGTGGCAGAGCCTCCGATTATGTCAGATGGTTCGGAATCTGGGGTTGTATTCGGAGCCAGACTAATATTGCCGGACTCCCCTTCCCATACCACGAACGGCTTGAGCAGCCTTTCCAAGAAGATATTAGGTGGGACGGGGTCGCGTTTAGTGCCGATGCGGCGAGGATATCCGCCACTTGATTATTTTCTCTAACCACATGGTGGAATTCGAGCCCCTCGAACCGAGCTGACATTTTGAGGACGGCATTACGATAAGCCGCCATTTTCGGATCCTTGGCATCAAAGTCTCCATTTATCTGAGATATTGCGAGGTTCGAGTCCCCGCGTACTTTGAGGCATTGGATGCCCATGGAGACTGCCATCCGAAGACCATGCAACAGAGCCTCGTATTCGGCTGCATTGTTGGAGTCTGTGTATAATATTTGGAGTACGTATTGGACTGTGTCTCTAGTGGGGGATGTCAGGACAACACCCGCTCCCAATCCGGCCAGCATTTTAGAGCCGTGAAAGTGCATGATCCAATTGGAGTACGCGCCGTACTCTTTAGGGAGTTCGGCTTCTGTCCATTTGGTGACAAAGTCAGCCAGTACTTGCGACTTAATTGCCCGTCGTGGTTTGTATGTTATGTTGAATGGAAGGAGCTCGATAGCCCATTTAGCAATTCGGCCTGTTGTGTCGCGGTAATTTGTTATATCATTTAGTGGTACTTCGGAGGCCGCCGTAATCGAACACTCTTGAAAGTAATGTCGTAGCTTCCGGGATGCCATGAAGGCCGCGTACGGTATCTTTTGATAGTGTGGGTACCGAGATTTGCACGGAGTGACGACAGTGGACACGTAATATACCGGCTTTTGGAGCGGGAACTTGTGTCCGTCTGCTTCTCGTTTGACGACGAGCACTGCGCTTACAACTTGGTGCTTTGCCGCTATGTATAATAGCATGGGCTCGCCAGTATTTGGCGCGGTTAGGACTGGGTTGGTGGCCAAGAGTGCCTTTATTTCTTCCAGTCCGGCCGTGGCCGCATCCGTCCACTCGAAGTGTTCGGTGCGTTGAAGAAGGCGATAAAAAGGTAGTGCCTTTTCTCCTAATCGGGAGATAAAGTGGCTTAAGGCAGCCACACATCCGGATAGTTTCTGTATCTGCTTGAGGTCTGTTGGGATAGTCAACTGTGACAGAGCTCGGATTTTTGCCAGATTTGCTTCAATTCCTCTATTGGAAACGATGAAGCCGAGCAATTTCCCGGAGGGTACACCAAAGACACATTTCTCCGGGTTGAGCTTGATGTCGTATGTTCGGAGGTTGTCGAATGTGAGCCTCAAGTCATCTATTAAAGTTTGAACGTGTCTTGTTTTAATGACCACGTCGTCTATGTAAGCCTCTACTGTTTTCCGATTTGTTTTTCCAGGCATGTCTGAATCATGCGTTGATAGGCTGCGCCGGCGTTTTTGAGCCCGAAAGGCATGGTGTTGAAACATAAGGGGCCGTATGGTGTAATGAAGGCCGTTGCGGCTTGGTCGGACTCCGCCATCTTGATGTGATGGTATCCGGAGTATGCGTCGAGGAAACACAATGAGTCGTGTCCTGTGGTGGCATCGATGATTTGATCAAGGCGGGGGAGGGGGAAGGGATCATTGGGGCAAGCCTTATTGAGGTCCTTGAAATCGACACATAAGCGCCATGATTTGTCCTTCTTTGGTACCATTACTAGGTTTGCTAGCCAATCCGGGTGTTTGATGTCTCTGATGAATCCGGCTTCGAGTAGCTTGGCTAGCTCTTCTCCCATGGCTTGCCGCTTAGGCTCTGAGAAGCGCCTAAGAGTCTACTTGACTGGCTTGTATCCTTTCAGTATATTGAGGCTGTGTTCGGCCAGCCTGTGTTGGATGCCCGACATGTCTGAAGGATGCCAGGCGAAAATATCCCAATTCTCTCGCAGGAAATCTCGCAGTGCGGCGTCTATTGTGGGGTTCAACTGTGTCCCAATGGAAGCTGTCTTTGTAGGGTCTGTTGGGTGGACCTGGAATTTGACTATCTCGTCCGCGGGCTTGAAAGAGGTGGACTTGGGTCGCTTGTCGAGTATCATGTCATCTCTGTCCACTGTGGCTCGCAGCATTGTCAGTTCTTCGGCCGCGAGGGCTTTTGATAATGCCTCCAGGGCTAGTGTGGCAGTTTTATTTTTGGCGCGGAGTGCAATGTCCGGATCACTAGCTAGAGTGATTATTCCATTGGGCCCGGGCATTTTGAGCTTCATGTACCCGTAATGCGGTATAGCTTGGAAGCTCGTGAATGCGTACCGCCCTAAGAGGGCGTGGTATCCGCTGCTGAACGGGGCCACTTGGAATGTAATTTCTTCGGACCTGTAATTTTCTGGCGTGCCGAATACCACATCCACTGTGATTTTTCCCGCACATCGCGCCTCCCAACTAGGGATGATTCCCCTGAAGGTCGTGCTGCTTTGCTCAATGCGGCTCTTGTCAATTCCCATCTTGTTGAGGGTTTCCTCGTAGATGAGGTTTAGTCCACTTCCGCCGTCCATGAGCACTTTAGTGAGCCGGAAGCCGTCCACGATTGGACTAAGGACCAAAGCGGCTGGTGCCCGGACTGTTTGGAATTGAGGTTTGTCACTGGCATTGTAACTTATAGCCGTGCCGTTCCACGGATTTATTGTTGCCACGTGGCAAACTTCGGCGAGACTGCGTTGAGCTCGCTTGTGCCTATTATTTGAGGCAAAAGTCTCGAAGACTGTCAACACCGTATTGTTGTTTCCGGCGGGATGTTGTTCTGCTGTGTGGTATATGAGGAGATCCTCGCCGCTCTTTGCTACCTGCCGGGGTATCCAACATGCTCTAAGGTTATGTGTTGGCGTGGTATCCGGCGTGCTGTGAATTTTGCATGGCCCATTGAGCCATTCCTCCAATACGGTTCCACGCCTTGCATCGGGATTTTATTTTTTGGTAATTGAATCAGGTAACTTACGAGAGTTTTCCCTTTTAGTTCGGACGAGGGGTTTAGTGAGAGCCGGATTATCCCAGAAGTTTGTTTGGGTTTTCCAAGCGCTTTCCATTGCGTAGTATTTCTGCACTATGGCCACTAAGTCAGTGAAGTGTACTATGTCACGGTGACTTATAGCATTGAGGATCCCTTTGTCCGTGCAATTTTTGCAAAAGAGGGGGATTGCGTCTTCCTCGCGATAGTCCTTGACCTTGTTTATCACAAGGAGGAATCTGGCCCAGTAATGATGTACTGTCTCTTGGGGCTCTTGTCTGATATGCGAAAGATTGAATAAATCTGGGTGGGTGGGTGGTTTTGAATTCGAATCCTGACCCGATTTGAGACCCAGGGGCCAAGAAGCTTCTGAGTTTAACGGCTCGGGCTCTGGGATGTTGACCAATTTCTTCGGCCCGCCGCCCGATTCTGAACTCGGGGTTAGGGTCATGTCCTCCCGCGAGCGGGTGTCCGGCTCAGAGAGCTCGGAAATCCAGACATAGTTCATCCTCAAAATAGAGGGAGAGTTTGCATGATGCTCTTCCACTACCGCTATCTCATGTGTGACCGGCGGAGAGTAAATCTCCCTTTGGTCGGGTTTAAGCCCGATCCAGTCATAGTCCGTAGCGACGCCCAGGGCGGTGATGCGATCCAAGAGCTCATTAAGGGAGGAGAGCTCCATTGGGTCCATCTATTCGGCGAGTTCCGAATTGACATGGAGGCTGTTTTTGATGACCTGAGAAGTCATCGTCGGTGCGACAGCCGATCGGGCGGTCATGACGAAGCCGCCCAGCCGGAGAGTTTTACCTAGGGCCAGGGCTCCCCCAGAGGTGATGTTGTCCTTGACAACGAGACAAGCCATCAAGCCTTATCGCGATGACACAGTGGAACTCTCAATGAAAGCACCAATGTCGGTGTCAAAACCGGCAGATCTCGGGTAGGGGGTCCCAAACTGCGCGTCTAAGGCTAATGGTAACAGGAGACTGGGGACACGATGTTTACCCAGGTTCGGGCCCTCTCGATGGAGGTAATACCCTACTTCCTGCTTGATTGATCTTGATGATATGAGTATTACAAGAGTTGATCTACCACGAGATCGTAGAGGCTAAACCCTAGAAGCTAGCCTATGGTATCATTGTTGTTGTCCTACGGACTAAACCCTCCGGTTTATATAGACACTGGAGGGGGCTAGGGTCACACAGAGTCGGTTACAAAGAAGGAGATCTATCATCCGAATCGCCAAGCTTGCCTTCCACGCAAAGGAGAGTCCCATCCGTACACGGGACAAAGTCTTCAATCTTGTATCTTCATAGTCCAACAGTCCGGCCAAAGTATATAGTCCGGCTATCCGGATACCCCCTTATCCAGGACTCCCTCAGCCGTGTTGAGAGCGGCAGGGTAGCCTTCCCCAATTAGCAACGCCCTCGACTTTGACTCGAGTCAAGCTCGACAGTTCGAGCGGCCGCGTTAAGGGCGGTAAGGTGGTTCGCCAGGTAACAAGCACACCCGACAGGCCAATGGGGATCCGTCCTCAAGACGCCGCCCTGGGTTTATGCACCGGCAAGCCTACACAGTTAGCGTAGGGTGGACATACAAAAGAAAATCGAACAGGAAAATAACATGCATAATGTCGGGAGTAATGTAGAGTTATATTACATAAATTTCCGCCGCGGTTCTAACTAAAGATAGCAATTGTCTTGGTCGTGAACCTGCAGCAGCGATAAGGAACGGGGTGCCTAGTCCCGGCGCTGGCCCTCCAACCTGTTGATTTTTTCGATGTGGCTGAGGATGGGCTTGATACGCTCACTGAGCGCCGCAATGTCAGCATCCTCCGGCAAGCTCTTCAGCGCAGCTCCGAAGTCGAGGTCAGGGTGCTAGTGCACTATCTTGGCATGCACCTTGGTCATGACACCCTAACAGAGCATCCGAGACTCCTCGGCCAGGGAGGCCGCTCGGTTGGAGTGAAGCCGCTCCAGGGCGCCGACGACCCTTTCAAAGTAGAGGGTCAGGTTGGCGTTGGGGCTCAGGCTCATCTCCGAGGCATACCTCATGTTCGGCATCCCCATGATGCCCAGCTGCGTGGCGGCCGAGTTCACAACGGCGGCAAGGCATTCGAGCCAACGCTTCTCGCCCGCCACGTGATCGTTGAGGTTGGCGGTCTCGTTCATTCGCAGCTGCTTCTCGGTCTCCAGGTCCTTGGTCAGGATCCCATCTCGGGCTTTGGCCTCCGACAACATTTTCTCGAGATCCTCCAGCTTTAGCTTGAGGTGTCTGATGGAGTTGTTGGCTTCAGAGAGTTCCCCGGCCCTACTGATGACATCGCCCTGCGCCTCTACCAGGGCGCTGTTGAGCGTGTCCTTCTCCTTGGACAGCTTTGAAGCTTGCTCCTCCAGCTCCTTCACCTTGCCGGCGTGAACCAGAGCCTGGGCATCGAGTGCCTCCTGATGCCTCTGCTCCAGCTCTTGGGTCCATTGTACGACGAGATTGTCCACCTCTTCATCCTTGCCACGGAGCGTAGCGGCAAGCTTCTCCTCGGGCGCGGCAAGATCCTCCTCCTGGGAGTTCAGTGCGGCCTCGCGCTGGGTCCGGGCGGCTTCGACTGCGGCGACCAAGTTCTTCGCTGTCTCTTGGGACTTCTCAACGCCGTCCAGCTTCAGGGTGAGCTCCACGTCGCGCTTAGCCAACTCGCTCTGGGCGGCCTTCAACTCGTCTTGAGCCTGGCGGAACCAGTCTTGCGCCTCAGCGACGCGCCCCTCGAAGTCCGCCTCCGCCTTCTCCACCATCGCTGTCCTGGACTTGGCCTTGTCGAAATGAGCACGGTGGAGTGCCTGAAGCTTCCGGAAACTGGCGCCCATGGCCTGGAGCAGCCGCTCCTCCTGGGAGCCGTCACCACCAACGCTCGGCTCGTCGACAACCTCGAGCCCGGTAGCGGCAAGCACCTCGTCGTCGAACACCTCCCCCTCGATGGGAGCCCTGGTGCTCGACGCGCCTAGGAGGTGGACAAAGAGGTCGTCACTCACCCTCAGGTACCTTCCGGAGCCGGAGGCGGCGGAGGAGGAGGGCTGGTCGTCGACCACCACCTCCTCGGCAGCAGCCTTGCCGGCTTCCCCGGCAGGCCCCTTGCCGGGCTCCTCGGCGGGCCCCTTGGCGGCGTCTTCAGCGGCACCCTTAGCGCTCTCCTCGGCGGCAATCCTCTCGGCCTGCACCGCGGCATCCTCGGCGATGTCCTTGATCACGGTGTCGACGTCCTCTGGGTCCATCGAGGAGAAATCTGAATGCCAAGAAGGGGACAGGGCGGAGCCAAGGTCAAAGCCAGTAAAGAAGAAAGAAAGAATGCAAGTGAAAACGGAAAGCAAGTGGCTTACCCGCGCTAAGCCGGGAAGCGGAAGTCCCCTCTCCGCCAAGGTCCGGCGTCGAGGCGAAGCCACCGGCGCGTGCATTCTCCTCCTCCTCCTCCTTGTGCATGGGCTTGGTGCTTGGTACCCATGCCGGGGACGCTCCTCGGGGTGGCGTGGTCGATGGGGGTGGCACATTGGGAGAAGCCCTCTGTGGCTCCCCTTGCTGCTGCTCCCCTCCTACATCCACGGCAAGGTCAGTACCAAAGTATCATACCCCTAGCGCACGTCGACGAAGGACGGGTGGTGAACTCACGCTGGGGGTTGGGCCGGGGGCTGCTGTCCGGGCTGCTCAACACCACTAGTGGCGTACTGGAGGTGCCTGCCGGGGGCTGGCCGCTCGTCGAAATCCTGGCCCTCTTCACCCTCTGGGCCAGCGTCTCCACATCCCTGCGAGATGAACATGAGTAAGCATCACCATTTGAGGAAATGGAGAAAACAAAAAAAGAAAAGAAGGGGGAAAGCAGAAGCTTACTCTTCATCCTCCTCCTCCTCCTCTGCTGCCTTCCTCTTCCTCTCCGGGCTGAGGGGTCCCAAGTCAAAAGCAATCCCCGCGCCAACATCTGCCGGTGAGGGGGGAGACGGTGGCATCCGAGCACGCTTGGACGACGAAGAAGCGGGTGCCTTCTTCTTCGCCGCCGCGGCCTCCTCCACCTTCTTCGTCGCCGCAGCCCTTGTCTAGCGCGCGGACTTCTCCTGGGCTTGTCGCAGCTGCGCGGCCCGGCCGGGACGGGCCTGCTCGCCGGAGGTGGCCCGTCGCGGGACTCGCCCTCTTCTAGTGACTGGAGGGTCGGCATTCGCGGTCTCCTCCCCCTCGTCCTGCTCTTCCGACGACTCGCCGACCATGTCCTCGATGAGGGGGGCCCCAGTGCCGGCGCCGCTGGCCTCCCCAGCAACCGCTGCCCACCGGGCAAGCTCTTCTTCCTCCTCTTCCGTGGCGGCTTTGTCCACCATGCCGCCGGCGCTGCCGGCCTCCTCGGCAAGCTTTGCCCCCTCCTCGGCAAGCCTCGCCTCCTCCACCCTGGCGGCGATGTAGTCCAGCTCCGCCGGAGAAGTGTCCTGGACAAGCCGCGGCTCGGCCGTGACGTACCTCTCGTGCAATGTGTCGAAGAATTCCTGCACCCTGAGCTCGTCTGGCTCGACCCAGCTCAGATCAAGGCCGTTTGTATTGAAGGACAACATCATGGCGATGATCTCGGACCGTCGAGAATTGTTGCAAAGCGGGACCACTCCCACTGGCAACTTGAAAACGGGCTCCTTGGTGACCTTGCCGGCCTACGCGGCAGCCCTTGCAACCTTGCCGGACTGCTCGACCTCGCCTTCGTCATTGACCTCGAGCTGGAAGATCCGTTGGCAGAGGTGGGCATGCCTCAGCACTGTTAGATTGTGGTCGAGGCCGGGGCGGAGCCTCATGATGTCAGTGGCATTCACAAAAAGCCAGGCCGGCCTCCCCTTGTCGTGCAGAGGAGCGACTCGGCGGCGGATGAAGTCCGCCCTGATCATTTCGATGGTGAGCCCGGCCTAGGTGAGCCGAAGGATCCTGATGGTGGCAATCGTGTGCTTCGCGTCATCGGTGTCGACGTTACCCCAGTTGTTCCCGCAGACCGGCGGTGCCCGGTGAACCTCGCAGAATGCCGGCGGGTTCTCCTCCTCAATCCAGCACCAACGGCCCCGCCACTCTTCCCACCTCTCCTTCGTGGTGCCCTCCGGGTACGCCCCCTTGGCCCTCGGGATCCAGGCGACGCAACCGGAGATAGTTCCCCCCTTTTGGATCCGAGGGGAGAAGTAGTGGTGAAAGAGCACCGTGTTGGGGTGCACCCCGGTGAAACCCTCAAAAGAGGTGTGCGAAGAGTGCCATGCATGCCACGACATTCGGAGTGAAATCCATAAGGCGGAAGCCGAAGGTGTGCATGATGTCCTTCAAAAAATCAGAAAAGGGGGGACAGAGCCCGCAGGAGAAATAGTCAACGAAGAAGGGGTACCGATTTGGGGCGGCCCTGGCGCTGGCAGGGATGACGCGCGTGGCTGGATGCCCCATCGTCTCTCCTCCCATCTTCACTCCCCACAGAGGTTTGAAGAACTCCCGGAGCTCGTGCATGTCGACCGTCGAGGGGAAGTTGGCGGACTGCGCCCGTCGCACCACCAGCTCGCTCTCCGGCTGCTCCGTCACCCCGACGTCTTTAGCCACTCCCTTGCTTTTGGTGGATTTTGGCGCCATGGCGGTTGCGAGAGGCAAGAGGGCAGAGGATGGCGGAAGCGCAATGACGATGGACG
>NC_041381.1:554791940-554811119 GCF_002162155.2 Triticum dicoccoides
GGGCTCGAGAAGGAGGAAGAAAGGGGGCGGCGGTTCCAAGATTGGAGAAGACGCAGGGAAGGGGTAAAGTGACCAACGCGCCCGCGGTTATTACTTTTTACGGGGAAGGCGCGGGCGCCTCCTTTCCCATTAATTGCGACATGATGCATGCATGTGGGAACCATCCCACGCATGACTCCCACGTCACGCACACTCCTCCGTGACGCACATTCAGCGCAGATCATGGGGAAGCGCAGCAGATGGAATAGTTACCGTGGTAAAAACCGTCCCGCCTACCCGTGCACCGTTTTGGGCCTGGCCCAACAACGTGTCACGCTAATGTGTGGCCCAGGCCCCGGGGCTCCTGTCGGTGTACTAAAGTAGGGGCACTCCTTTGTACCCCTCACTTGTGCACGGGCAGTCAGAGCCACAGGCCGAAGCCACGCATAGCAGGGCAAAGGAGGGAAGCTGGAGAGAAGCCGAAGGCACAAAGCGAATGAAGCAACATCAAGGACCAAGGCCACAGATATCAGATGGACGAAGCAGGTTCCCCCGGCAAGGCCCTTGCCGGGGCAACTCGCCCACACCAGCAGAGTGAGCCACCCTCGAGCCCACGGTCTCCAACATCATCAAACACGCTGGGCGAGGGCTCGGGAGGCACCTCCATGGTGGCATGCAGATCTTTGTGAAGACAAAGAATATTCAAGATCAGATGAGGATTGGAAGGCAACGACCCTCGACAGGATCCTTGTCGAGGAAACCCTCAAGACCCCCGGCAATATCCTTGCCGGGGACGATAGCACGCCATGGCAAGACCCTTGCCGGGCCACCCGACAAGACCCTTGCCAAGGGCGTCAGCGGGGCCACTGCCAGGCCCACACCAACCAAGTCTCCACCGCCGTTCACATGTAGCTGCCAGCCCAACCAGCTGTGCAGGCACCTGCGTGGCAACATGCAGCTTCCAGGACAACTCAGCACGCGCCTGCGTGGCGGCATGCAGATCTTCGTGATGGCTCCACCATTGCGCCACCTCAGCTGCCTGCGTGCCTACATGGCGCCGCATGCATCGCTGGCCAGGGCGCGTGTCGAAGCAAGGAGGAGCGGCGACGGACAGGACGGGCCTCGCTCCCGTCCCCGATAAAGTGAAGGGACACCTAAGCCACGCATTTAATGCGTCTTGTCCTGTAATACAAGTGATAAGATTGCAACACTGTAGGCCTTTCCACCTCCTGTGTGCCATTGTGGCAGCCCCTTTCGCCTATAAAAGGAGGCCCATGGCGCACTGGAAAATGATTCGGCTCTTTCGAACCACGCAGCACCCATAGCTAGTTCAAGAGCTCAAGAACACTCAATACATCCACCAAGCAGGACTAGGGTTTTACGTATCCTCGCGGCCCGAACCTGGGTAAACGATCTTTGTGCTGACTACTAATCCTGCTCTTCTCACAACCCCGCGCCCCGCAACCATAGTAGGGATTCTTGTGATCCCGTAGGTGTCGTTTCCCATCGACAGGCACTGATCCATGCTTCGACCCGGAGGAAGAGCTTGCCTCCACCGCTGCTGGCTTTGGGCAGGCTCTGGCCAAGATGAAGTGCCCCAGCAACTACCTCTCAGGACTTACCAAGTATGAACTCACCAGTTCAATCTTACCAATACCGATTGCAATTAATGGCTATGTTTTGTACGGTCGATGTCTTAAGCATCTTGTACTAAACATTCCCAACACGTTTTAGCCAGTTCCCCTACCTTTTTATAGACAACTGGGCCATTATCTGCTCTGGCATCACCTGCCTTGTGATATTTAACTCTGCCAATTGCATTTTTATCAATACCGGTTTCAATGCCCACTAAGCCTATTGCAATTAACAGTTGTATCCATTTTTAAACAGTTCCATTTCAATGGCTACAAACTTACAAAACATGAATTAGGATGCTGTTAAGCCTGTTGCAAATAACAATTGTATCCATTTTTTAATTCATCCCTTTGCTACCGTGCTATTCTTTCGCAATGAAGATATCACTACAGATGCTGCCATTTTATTACCATTTGCTATTTTTGGTGGATGTTAACCCTGTTGTAGTTAATATTGGCTTTCCATGTACTTACACAGGGCTACAATGGGGGATGCTGTTGTTTGCCATCGAGGTTAGCTGCATCCCATGCCTTATACACCATCTATTCCTAAATTTATGTATTTTTAGAGATTCCAATATAGACTACATAAGGAGCAAAATGAGTGAATCTAGATTCTAATCTAAACTATATCTATAATTCTATATACATCCTTATGTAGTTCATATTGAAATCTCCAAAAATACTTGTACTTAGGAATGTAGGTAGTTTTATTTTACATCATTTGTGTAATCTCATTTAGCTTCTAACATTTACTGGTTGCTTGTAGGTACGTATATGAGCGGTACTAATCCACGCTTCGATCCCTTTTGCGTATGGGGCAATGAGAAATTCATGAACAAGCGTCAAGTGAGGAAACTAAGGAATATTGTTAGGAGAAAGAAACAGGTGATGGGAATTAAGCTCTTTATTTACACTTTGTCCAAGACATCAGTGAACTTTAGGATGGTAAGTAATCTGTTGCCTTTTCCCCTTGCCCACAACAAGTTACTCTATTAGACCTCATGATCTGATATTTTTCTCTTTTCAGTGGTTTACGAAGCTATTTACTGATGTTTACCTTGCAGACTACATGAACGAAGTGGAGGCAACTAAGGTTAAAGTATATAATTCATGCTACCATGATAATGCTCTAGAAGTCTTCTTGAAGGCGGTGAAGGATGAGCGGGCGATCGTCACAAGGGGTTGGACAAAACTTGTTCGTGCCTATGGCATGCAGGAAGGCACATTATGGGCATTCCGCTTCTTCAACAACATTGGCAGTCAAAATGATTTACACTTGTCTCTTCACCTTTACCGCCTGTAAATATTGTGGTTCGTCATAGTTAAGTGTTGTCTAATCCTGTAATTACTGAACATATTGTACTGACAATTTTATTTATGGATTCGTTGTTGAACCATTGTGCTGAGAATTTGAATTGGATGTTTCATATTTCAAAATATTCATTTCGAATAATAAATTACAACAAAAACAATTCTACAGGAGTGAATAAAATAATGTGCACACGGTTAGAAAGAAAACTGCGTGTGCGATGAAAAAAGAAAACAGACGGTTCTTTGACGTGAAACGTTTGCAATGCCCTTCAGACGCACACACGGTTTCGTCTCATATGAGTGTGCGATTCATGGTAATACGGCAAACGTTTCAAACCAGCGTGCATGTGTGAAAGGATCGAGAAGAGGGGTCTAGAGGGGGGTGAATAGACTCTCAACCAAGAAAAGTAGCGATTTTTAAGTTCTTCAAGTTGAGGTGGAGGATAAGCACAAGTTTAAACATTCACAATACATATCAAGCAAGCATGACAAGAGTATATGAGCAGCGGAAAGTAAAGCATGCAAGTTACAAGAATGTAAAGGGATGGGATTGGAGTGTGCAAACGCAATTGGAGAGACGGAGATTTTTGGCGTGGTTCCGATAGGTTGTGCTATCGTACATCCACGTTGATGGAGACTTCAACCCAGGAAGGGTAACAACTGTGCGAGTCCATGGAGGGCTCCACCCATGAAGGGTCCACGAAGAAGCAACCTTGTCTATCCCACCATGGCCATCGCCCACGAAGGACTTGCCTCACTAGGGTAGATCTTCACGAAGTAGGCGATCTCCTTGCCCGTACAAACTCCTTGGTTCAACTCCACAATCTTGACGGAGGCTCCCAAGTGACACCTAACCAACCTAGGAGACACCACTCTCCAAAATTTAATAGATGGTGTGTTGATGATGAACTCCTTGCTCTTATCCTTCAAATGATACTCTCCCCAACACTTAACTCTCTTTCATAGGATTGGATTTGGTGGAAAGATGATTTGAGTGGTAAGCAACTTGGGGAAGGCTAGAGATCAAGATTTATGTGGTTGGAATGGAATATCTTGACCTCAACACATGAGTAGGTGGTTCTCTCTCAGAAAATGAATGTTGGAAGTGTAGGCACGCTCTGATGGCTTTCTCCACGAATGAAGAAAGGGTGGAGGAGTATATATAGCCTCCACACAAAATCTAACCGTTACACACAATTTACCAAACTCGGTGAGACCGAATCAGAAAACTCGGTCATACCAATTTAGTTCATAAGGTGATCGTTAGTCATTTAGGTGGGACCGATATGATCAACTCGGTAGGACCGATGTGTTAGGGTTAGGGTAAAACCTCATCTCGGTTTGACCGATTACACAAACTCGGTGGGACCGATTTTGGTGATAACGAAACAGAGAGTTGGTCAGGCAAACTCGGTGGGATCGATTGCATATTTTGGTGCGACCGAAATTATTGCAATAGGCAACAGAGAGTTTGCAAGCCCATCTCGGTGAGACCGAGATCCCATCAGTGAGATCGAAGTGACTAGGGTTTCTGGCAGTGGCTATGACGAATGAACTCGGTGGCGCCGGATATATCAAATAGGTGGGGCTGAGTTTGACTTTTGGTATGGGACATATGTGGATATGAGAAAGTGGTTGAGGGCTTTGGAGCATATCACTAAGCACTTTGAGCAAGCAAGCCATTAAGCAACACATCATCCCCTTTTAATAGTATTGGATTTTCTATGGACTCAATGTGATCTTGGATCACTGAAATAGAGAATGTAGAGTCCCGAGCTTTGAGCTTGAGCCAATCCTTTGTCCTTAGCATCTTGAAGGGGTCCCACATCCTCTTGTCCATGCCACTCCACTGTTGGACTTATCTGAAATATACTAGATAAAAGTATTAGTCCAACAAAAGATATGTTGACATTAATTACCAAAATCACCCAGGGAGCACTAGTGCTTTCAATCTCCCCCTTTTTGGTAATTAATGAGAACATACATCAAAGCTTTAGATAAAGATATAGAGAAAGGTAGGTAAAGCTTTGGAAGGACATGTAACATGCAATCATGTAAATATGGAACATAAGAACATGTGAGTGCATAATCATGATAGAGCAAGAAATGAGTTACATGTATCTTGGCTATATGCATCAGAGCAAATGATGTGAGTATAGGAAATGTACCTTCATGCTCACAAGTCCTTCTTGCAAACAATATGTACATCAGCAAGAGATCCTCATGCACATGAGTGTGATGCATATACTTACCTTGTGGTCCTGAGCTAGCTTTGGAAGATATGAACATGAGTAAACAAGGTTAGACAACATAGAAACATCTACTAAACAGAGCAAGAGCAGCAAACCACAAGAGTGCCAAGATTGGAATGACATGTAGAGAGTGAGTACTAGGTACTCTATTGAGTGTAGACATGTCCCCAAAGGTAAAGATATGCAATGAATTTGAAGATTTCCTTCCCTTATATGTCTTGATCCCCGCTGAATCTTATATGGGACACTGGGAGAATATAAGGAATAGAAAATCAGAGCAAAGCAGACACACAAACAACATGAACATGTCTTTCCCCTCTAAAGACATGCGAATTCTCTCCTCTTTGAATACCAAGCATCTGGGGTCTCTCTTTGATGTGATTATTTATCTGTCTCTCTTTCCCCCTTTTGATATGATTAAGCTTTGATGTGAGCTCTTTCTCCCCCTTCGACATCAATTTCCAAGAAGGGGTCTTCTGGAGTGTGAGTCAAAATAGGTTTGGTCCTTGAGTCACATAGGAAAGTAGAAGGGAAAAATAAGGTGCTGGTAGAGGATAAGAATCATCGAGTGGAGCTGGAACAAAATGTGAAAGATGCAAATGACAAAGTGTCTTCTCAATATTTGAAATTGGTAACACCGAGTTGTTGTCTTCGGTGGCACCGAGGTGATTCGGTTTGATCGAATGAGACAAACCGGTGTGTCCGAGTTCATTACAGAGATAAAGCACTTGTCACCTCAGCTCACTAAGCAAATAAGATCTCACAAGGATTCTCAAGGAATTAACTAAAGGATTTGCAATGAATAGGATGCAGGGAATGCAGAACAAAAAAAGATCTAGATGAATTAAGAAGGGAAACAAATATGCATGAAACAAATGCAAGAACACAAAAAAACTTCATCTAGAATTGGTCGGCGACAAAGTCACCTGTGTTAGAGTATATTGACATAGGAGTCAAGTGAAGACACTTGATCATAGGTCATACTCATTGTTTAAGCTCAAAGTGGGGTTGCCATTTTTCGTTTAAGCATTTTTATGTATTCACATCTTGTTGAGCTACTTTGACCCATGGCTTGGGGTAAAGCTTCTCTAAGATGGAATAACATACCTTGGGTGGTGGTGTTGATCTTGATCATGTAGTTGAACTTGTGTGGGATGCTCAAGGTTGATGTAGTTCATTTGGAGCACCATGTGTAATTGGACTTCATCTACCTACATGAGTTAGCTTTGCAAGGAGAAACACTTGTGTATCCAAAGTGTCAATCATGAATTGTGATACTAAAAGAAATTTGATATATATAAATTGTCAAAGGATATGTTTGAGGGGCTTCATGCTTCCTTGTCTTCAACCATCGTATTGTAAATACTTGGTGATGTAGAGATTGTTCAAGATGTGAGTGAGTTGCAATCTCATAGATTTAGATTCATCCAAGTACCTACAAGGGTTAGATAACATGCAAGGGTGCAAATATATCCAAGACATATGATTATCATCATAAGAGAAATATCAAGGATTAGTCAAAGGCTCATGCCTTGCATGTATCCAAATGGAGTTCCTACTCCAAGTTTGAAGCATCAATGACATCCAATTCACCTCTCAACCAGCAAAATACTTTCTCATCAAGCAGTTTGGTGAATATATCCGCCAATTGCTTATTGGTACGAACATTGTCGGTGTCAAAACCGGCGGATCTCGGGTAGGGGGTCCCGAACTGTGCGTCTAGGCGGATGGTAACAGGAGACAAGGGACACGATGTTTTACCCAGGTTCGGGCCCTCTTGATGGAGGTAAAACCCTACGTCCTGCTTGATTAATATTGATGATGTGTGTCACAAGAGTGGATCTACCACGAGATCAAGGAGGCTAAACCCTAGAAGCTAGCCTATGCTATGATTGTTGTTCGTGCTATGGACTAAAGCCATCCGGTTTATATAGACACCGGAGAGGGCTAGGGTTACACAGAGTCGGTTACAATGGTAGGAGATCTACATATCCGTATCGCCAAGCTTGCCTTCCATGCCAAGGAAAGTCCCATCCGGACACGGGACGAAGTCTTCAATCTTGTATCTTCATAGTCTTGGAGTCTGGCCGATGATGATAGTTCGGCTATCCGGACACCCCCTAGTCCGAAACTCCCTCAGTAGCCCCTGAACCAGGCTTCAGCGACGACGAGTCCGGCGCGTACATTTGTCGGTGTACTAGAGTAGGGGTACCCTAGTATCCCGAACTTGTGCACGGGCAGTTGCAGCCCCCCCCCCGCGGCAAGGCTTGCGGGGTGACCGCCAAGGTCCTCCGTGGTTCCTTTGGAGCCATTCAAGAACAAAGTATTCAAGCCAAAGAGACAAGGCCCCGGCAAAAGGAGCTTGCCGGGAAGGCCAACCGAGGCATTACTAGGAACTTGCCGCGACGCGCCGCGCGTCCCGGCAAGGCCCGGTGAGCGACAAGCTTTCGGACGCGACAAGACGACGACCGCGGCAAGGCGCTTGCCAGGGCAAGCTACCATTCTGTACCTGCGCTCCAGCACATTCACCAACGTGTTGCCCTGGGGCCTTTCCAGACGCGCGTGGCAAGAGGCTGTGCAGCCAGCGGTGCGAGGTGGCAAGCAACGCTGACAAGATCGCCATCGTGGCAAGCGGTGGCGTCCCTGACGGTCCTTTTTGCACTATTTGGGTGATGCAGACGGGCATTTAATGCCTTTGTCCCCTGCCGTCAGGGTTAGGTAGGATACACTATACAGGTAGTTGTACCTACCGCAATTCCTTTTCCATTTTTGCCCTTGTCTACGTTGCCACCTGTCGGTGACCCCTTTAGCATATAAAAGGAGGCCCATGCGCAACGTAGAGGGGGGTTCGAAGCCAGAAAAACACTCACGCTCGGTCTCGTTAGCAGCTAGTGTGTACTGTAGCACTCAGCGCTCCTGAGCAAGAACTCAATACACTCAAACATGCAGCAGTAGGAGTGTTATCTCTCCGGAGAGCTCCGAAGCTGGGTAAACCGCTCGTGTGCTTCGCCTCGATGTGCTCTTCGTGCGATCTCCGCCCCCCGCCGAACCGAAAGGGGCTCGGTCCGCCGGTCCCATAGGTGTTCGTGGATCAGCTTCCCCGACATCTTTGGCGCGCCAGGTAGGGGGCGTCGAGGTTGTGTGAACCTGATCCGGCGTTCACACGAGCTAGATCGACATGCCACCGAAGAAGAAGGCTTCGGCAGCAGCTGTTCCGTCCACGTCGATCTCACCACCACCAGAGCAAGCGGGTGGTGGGGTGGACGCCGACGGAAGAACGGACGTCGACGAGGGAGCCCACGGTGCTGCCAGGTCCAAGGACAAGGCCGTGCAGACCTCGGCGTCCGTACATGCATCGCGTCCATCTCAGGAGGCGCAGGACCGACATCATCATGGTATTCGCAGTACCATACGTTTGTTGGACCAGGATCGAGCTGGTGGGTCTCGGGGTGCTCAAGACCAGCATGCACGCCAACATGCTGGCACGAGCGAGGCACGGTCGCCTGGATGGGATACTGCTCCTTCTAACATAGTTAGAAGTCTGAGCATATCCCGCTCCTCGCACCGTTCGCCACTGCCGCCCACCACTCCAGCAGAAGCTTTGGCGCGAGCTCAACTGCTCCTGGATTACCCTCCATCGGCAGACAAGATCGATCAATGGAGGGCCATCATTCAGAGTCTCATCGGCTTCGCCAACGGCGACACTCCATGGCAGCCGAGTACATCGCTGCCGTGGCAGGACTGCCAGGCAAGAGCCAATGGCGACGAAACCGGTGGGGGTGCAACCACCATGCACTCTCCACCCCGAAGGCCAAGATCACCGACTCGCCGGATCCACCTCGACAGCGACTCCACCGCGTCATCAGATCCACGAGCTCATCACGATCAGCGCCAAGTTCTTCACGAACGACAGCAAGAAGATGCTCGCACTCGCATCGAGCGCCGAAGAGAAGCGCGGCGTCAATCAGACCAGCGCACTGGGCCCTCTGTCGACATGCATGCGCCAGGGGAACTAGGCGACTTGCCGTACGCGGTAGGTTGCCCTGCGTTCACTCGTGAGCTGCGGCAAGTCCAGTGGCCCAGCACAAAGAATTTCAATCCAGATGTACCAGAGAAGTACGACGACAAGTCGCACCCGTCGGAGTTCCTCAGCATCTACACCATCGCGGTGCAAGCTGCCGGGGGGCGGGACGACAAGATCCTGGCCAACTACTTCCCGCTGGTGCTCAAGCCCAATGTCAGATCCTGGCTCATGCACTTGCCGGACAACTCCATATCCTCCTGTGCAGACCTATGCCATCATTTTGTCGGCGCCTTTACTGGCGGCCACAAGCCTCATGGCCAAGAGAGCGACCTTCATCTGCTCGCCCAGAAGGAAGGAGAGCCCCTACGCAAGTACATTCAGAGATTCAGCCGCGTACAGCATAACATCCCAGATGTCCACCCTGCTGCAGTAATCAGCGCGTTCCATCAGAACGTGCGAAACCGCAGGATGCGGGAGGAGATGGCGACGTGCAAGATCAGAGACGTCAGTGAGCTATATGCCCTGGCCGACAAGTGTGCACGTGCTGAGGAAGGGAGGAAACTCCCCGGAGAGAATACAGGAGCAGGAGGATCTGATAGTGAGGAGACTGCCCCGGCAAAGAGAAACCGGCGGCGGAACAACAGGAAGAAGAAAGGCAAAGATGTGCTAGTCATTGAGCAGTCCGGCAACGGAGGTGGTGTCAAGAAAGCCAAAGCTGGTAGCTCCGGCGAGCAGATTGCCGCAGGCACCAACTACCAGGCTGTGGCGGTCGCTGACAAGCAGGACGGATCCAACAAGTAGTACTGCAAGATCCACCGCACCAAGGGCCATGACCTCCAGAGCTGCAAGAAGGCCGAGCAGCTTGTCGAGCAGCAAAAGGCTGAATACGAGCGACGCGACAAGGAGAAGGCCCAGGAAGGTGCTGGAGGAGCCGGCAAGAAACGCCCCGGCCGAGGAGGACGCCGCGACAAGGCCAAGCAGCGGCAAGGAGACAGACCTCCCCGCGGCCGCGACAAGGATGAAGATGATGACGACGATGAAGATATGGATGATGACGAGACCGATGAGCAGGAGTTCCAGAAAGCCACAGAGGTCCTGTGCGTTGACAACGGTGCTTCTCTGCATACTTCACACCGCCAGCTCAAATAGTGGGCGCGGGAAGTCAATGCGGCAGAACCACCCATCGAGTCACGCAAACCTCTGAAATGGTCCAGCACGCCTATCATCTTTGATATTGAGGACCACCCTGATCGCATAACTGCGGCCGGGTGCTTGCCGATGTTGGTTTCACCAACTATCCACGACCTCAAGGTCACTAAGATGCTAGTTGACGGCGGGGCCGGCTTGAACCTGATCTCCTCCGCGGTACTCCAGAAACTCCAGATCCCTGATGGCGAGCTCGAAGAGACCGGCACATTCCAAGGAATAAATCCGGGAAGGAGCAAGCCGAAGGGAAATATCTCATTGCCGGTGACATTTGGCAGCAAGTTGAACTTCAGGACTGAGAGGGTCACTTTTGACGTTGCTGACTTTCCATTGCCTTACAATGGGATACTCGGCCGTCCAGCACTCGCCAAATTCATGGCAGCCTCTCACTATGCATATAACATGCTGAAGATGCCAGGCCCGATAAGTGTCATCTCTGTCCCTGGCGACAAGAAGGATGCTCTTATCTGCGCCGACAAGATTTACCGGGAAGCAGCAGCCACAACAGATCGCAAGTCACTTGCCGTTGAAGCTCCCAGGGCGAAGAAGAAGACCAAGTCCGGCAAGAGTTCTGATGCCCACTCCGGCAAGCGCACCTCTTCGGAGTGCTGCGTTACCGTCGAGGATGCACCATCGAGCTCCACCGGCAAGTGTAAGAAGACAATGGTGGCTCCACCAGAGACCAAGAAGGTGTCCGCCAAAGAGGATGGTACTGGTGGTACCTTTACCATCAGTGCCACTCTCGACCCTAAATAGGAAAGCGCGCTTGTTGCTTTCCTGCGGGCGAACGTCGACGTATTTGCATGGCAACCGTCTGACATCCCCGGTGTTCCCAGGAAAGTAATCGAGCACCATCTTGCCGTCTGTCCTCATGCGCGGCCCGTCAAGCAGAAAGTCAGGAAACAGGCAGTGGAGTGCCAAGAATTCATCGCAGAAGAAATTAAGAAATTGGAAGCAGCAGGCCTTGTCAGAGGAGTGCTCCATCCTACGTGGTTGGCCAACCCTGTAGTCGTGCGCAAGGCAAACGGGAAATGGAGGCTTTGTATCGACTTTACCGATGTCAATAAAGCTTGTCCCAAAGACCCATTTCCCTTGCCGCGCATCGACCAGATTGTTGACTCCACGGCCGGATGTGACTTGCTTTCATTTCTTGATGCATACTCAGGATACCATCAGATCTTCATGGCAGAAGAGGATGAGGAGAAGACCGCATTCATCACCCCATGTGGCACGTACTGTTTCGTACGGATGCCTTTCGGTTTAAAGAATGCTGGTTCAACATTTGCAAGGGTAGTCCATGACGCTTTTGAGCCGCAAATACACAGAAATGTGGAAGCCTACATGGATGACATAGTGGTCAAGAGCAAGGACAAGGCAACTCTGATTCAAGATTTAGACGAAACCTTTGCAAATCTGCGCAAGATCAACCTCAAGCTTAACCCCGAGAAGTGTGTGTTTGGAGTCCCCTCCGGCAAGCTTCTCGGGTTCTTCGTGTCTCAGCGAGGAATCGAAGCCAACCCCGACAAGATCAAGGCCATTGAGCATATTGAAGCACCAAAGCGCGTCAAGGATGTACGAAGACTTTCCGGTTGCATAGCTGCTCTCAGCAGGTTTATCTCTAGATCTGCTGAGCACGCCCTGCCGTTTTTCAAAATATTGAAAAAGGCAGGTCCAATGAAATGGACTCTGGAAGCGGAGGCTGCGCTGCAGGACTTGAAGAGATACCTGTCCTCCACTCCAACACTTGTCGCACCTAAGCCACAAGAGAAGTTGCTGCTATATATAGCGGCAACCAATCAAGTGGTTAGTGCTGCGTTAGTAGCGGAGAGGGAGGCGGATGATGAGCCAGCAACCACGGCAGATGCATCCAGCGACAAGCAGGGGACTTCACCGGCAAGCTCTGGTCCCGACAAAGATGGATCTGCGCAGGCGCGTGAAAAGATGCAGAAAAGAATGGTGCAGCGCCCAGTTTACTTTGTCAGTTCCCTTCTGCAGGGGGCTAGGTCAAGGTACTCTGGTGTGCAGAAATTGCTTTTCAGCCTTCTCATGGCCTCGAGAAAGCTGCGTCATTACTTCCAAGCACATGAGATCACAGTCGTCACTCGTTTTCGGCTGAAGAGGATACTGCAAAATCCAGAAGCAACAGGCAGGATTGTCGAGTGGGCACTGGAACTGTCAAGCTTTGGCCTCAAGTTTGAGAGCACTTCAACTATCCAAAGCAGAGCATTGGCAGAGTTCATAGCAGAATGGACGCCAACACAAGATGAAGAAATTCCAGAAACGAGCATCCCCGTCAAGGAAGAAAGCAAAGAGTGGCTGATGTACTTTGATGGTGCCTTCTCGCTGCAAGGCGCTGGTGCGGGCGTGCTACTTGTTGCACCCACCGGAGAGCACCTCAAGTACGTAGTCCAGATGCACTTTCCCAAGGAGCAAGCAACGAACAATACTGCAGACTATGAAGGATTGCTTGCCGGTCTCAGGATCGCAGCTGACCTTGGGATCAAGAAGCTCATTGTCAGGGGTGACTCCCAGCTTGTCGTCCGCCAAGTGAACAAGAATTATCAGAGTCCGTTGATGGAATCTTACGTTGATGAAGTGAGAAAGCTAGAAGAGCGCTTTGACGGCCTACAAATGGAACATGTTCCAAGAGCTCAGAACGACATTGCCGATGGCCTGTCAAAGTGCGCCGCACTTAAGTTACCTGTGGAACCAGGGATCTTTGTGCTCAAGCTGACTCAACCCTCTATAACGCCATCAACTGGACAGAGGAAGAAGAGGAAGTTGATTTCTGGTGACTATTTTCCGGCAGAGCTCCCCGAAGCCGCCGCCAAGAAGGTCCTCAAGATCAACATCAAAAGTGCTGAGGAGCAGTCTGCTCCGGTAAGCCCTAGGGTTTGCTCCGTTGAAGCAGACGCTCCCGACAAGTTTTGCTCCGGCAAGCTTGCCGGGGAACGTCAAGCTCCGGCTGAGCCGCGGGTTCTTGCCGTAGAAGCGGATGTTCCCGCAGCCGCAGATGTGCCTTTAGTCCTTGTTGTCGAGCCGCAAGCTCCAGCATGGGCACAACAGATTGTCCTTTTCCTTCGGACAGGAGAACTTCTCGAAGAGGAGGAAGAAGAGGAAAGAGTAGCCCGGCAGTCAAGTATGTACCAGTTTGTCGACAACACACTGTACAGAAGAAGACTCAACGGTGTGAAATTTAAGTGTATTCACCAGGAAGACGGACAAAAGCTGTTGGCAGAGATACATGGAGGCATATGTGGTCACCACATTGGCGCAAGAGCACTTGCTGGCAAAGCATTCCAGCAAGGTTTCTTTTGGCCAACAACCCTCCAGGATGCAACTGCACAAGTAACCAAGTGTGAAGCGTGTCAGTTCCATTCCAAGCAGATACACCAGCCAGCTCAAGCTCTCCAGACAATCCCTTTATCCTGGCCATTTTCGGTCTGGGGGCTCGACATCCTCGGCCCCTTTCCCCGAGCTGTCGGGGGCTTTGAGTACTTGTACGTTGCAATCGACAAGTTCACAAAGTGGCCGGAAGTGGAAGCAGTGAGGAAGGTGACAGCACAGTCAGCAGTCAAGTTCTTCAGGTCGATTGTTTGCCGCTTCGGGATCCCTAACAGGATCATCACCGACAACGGCACGCAATTCACGAGCCGCACCTTCATGCAGTACGTCCAGGATCTTGGCCCCAAGGTCTGCTTCGCTTCTGTTGCTCATCTGAGAAGCAACAGTCAAGCGGAGAGGGCGTATGCTGAAGTGCTGCGCGGGCTCAAGACCAGGACTTTCGACAGGCTGTGCAAGTGCGGAAAGAACTGGATTGAGGAGCTGCCGGTGGTTCTTTGGTCGATCAGGACGACGCCAAATCGAGCCACTGGCCAGACACCTTTCGCTCTAGTTTATGGAGCAAAGGCAGTTCTCCCTACGGAACTCGTATACGGGTCACCTCGAGTGCTCTCTTATGATGAGCTTGAGCAAGAGCAGTTGCGACAAGATGACGCGTTGCTCCTTGAGGAAGACCGTCTTCAGGCTGCTGTACGAGCTGCTCGATACCAGCAAGCTTTGCACCGCTACCATAGCCGCAAAGTTAATGCCAGAAGTCTCGAGGAAGGCGACCTTGTTCTTCGGCGCATTCAGTCCGCCAAGAATTCCAACAAGTTGACGCCGAAGTGGGAAGGCCCTTACCGGGTGAAACGAGTCACTAGGCCTGGCGCTGTCCGCCTTGAGACCGAAGATGGCATTCCGGTGAGCAATTCCTGGAACATTGAGCATCTTCGTAAGTTTTACCCGTAGGGGGCGGTTGCCGGAATCTTTTCCGGCAACCACCTTTTGTACAAGTCTTGCCGATGTTGCATGTAATCCTTTGTACGAAGCCGGGCGCAGTCCCCGTGCATAAGTAAAGCTCATGTGCTCCGCACATCTTGTCAATTTCATGCTTTCTATTCTTTGCATGCGTTATCTGACACTTTGTGCAACGCCTACCCCCGGTAAGCAATAACGAGCCGTAAGGCTCCATATCTTTATTTTCTCTTCTTTCTTTTTCTCAAAAAGGAAAGGAAGGTTCCCTCGCCCACAAGTTTGCCGGGGGGAAAGGAGGAGATAATGGTGTGGACCAGGCATCGTTCAAGGAAGTTTCACCTTACCGGAAAGCAAACGACAGAAAAGCTAAGTTGCCAAAGTTTGAGCAATCAGTTTTAGTTTTTAAGTTATCTTCCTCGAACGACCGTACTTTTATGGAAAACCTGTGCGCGGAGGAACCAACTCTTAGCTAGTTGCGCCCTTACTTTGTTTCGAGTCCGCTCAACAACTTAAGTGAGCTGCGACTAGTTGTGACAAGGTTTCTTGTCGGAAGCGGCACCGCCAGCGGGCTGCTGATGTCCCGCACTCAGCGCTCACGGCCCAGGTGCCTGCGCCGACAAGTTCCCTAAAAGCGTAGGGAAAAAACATACAAAGGAAGGAACCAAGTAAAGGAAATAACATAGCAATCTCTACTCAAAATAGAGTTATATTACAAGATAGCTTGTAGCTCTAACAGATTGTTCTCATGACATGACCAGCAGCGACAAGAAAAAGAGAAAACGGGCGGCCTAATCTACGCGATCGCCCTCAACCCTCTTGATCTCGCTCAACTTCTCCACAATGGGTGCGACAAGGGCCTTGAGCGCTTCCAGATCAGCATCCGGCGGCAGGGACCTGAGGACGTTGGTGAGGTTGAGGCCTGGGTTACGGAAGGCCACCTTCACCAGCACCTTTTGAAGAACTCCCGCGCAGATCTTGCGCGACTCGTCGGCCAGCTGCTTTGGGATCTTCTCCCGGAGTCGCTGGAGGGCCGTCACCACGCCTTTGAAGAACAAGCTGAGCTTCGCGCTGGGTTGGAGGTGCTCATCGGAGGAACACCCGAGATCTTCCATCCCCAGCTGCGCCAGCTCCCCGTCGATGGCCGCGGCAACATTCACGAGACCCTCGGTCCAGTGCTCCACATTCTCCCTAAAGGCGTTCTGGGCGGCAGCAGCACTCGCCAGCAGCGCCTCGTCGGTCTTGATCTTCTCCTTCAAGGCCACCTCCTGCTCCCTGGCACCGTCCAGCGTCTTGGTCAAAGTATTCAGCTTCAACTCAAGATCTACGTTGGAGTCCTTGGCGGCGCTAAGCTCTTTGCTCCTCTCAGCGAGACGACCCTACAGCTCGCCATGAGTGGTGGCGTCCTTCTCGCGCTCACGCTTGAGCGCGGCAAGCTCCTCACCGCTCGCCTTGAGATCGGCCTCCAGCTGCGCCATCTTCGTCTCCAGCTCCTTCTTGGCGGCCTCGACAGCTGCGGCAGCATCCTTTGCTTCCTTGAGAGCCCCGCCAATTGCTTGCTCGCGCGCGGCAAGCTCCTCCTCGTGGCTGTCAAGGTTGACCTTGCGCTGTGCCAACTCGCCTTCTTGCGCAGATAGCTTTTCGGCAACAAGCCGCTGTTGCTCTTCAACTTCAGCCTTCTCGAGGAGGAAGGCTTTCCGCTCCTCAGCGACTTGCTCCCGCTCCTCTGCCAGGGACCGGAGAGCTTCCTGCCTGAGACCCCGGAGCTCCTCCGCGCACTTCTCGATGTCCACTCCCGCCTTCGCGACAAGCGCTTCTCGGGATTCCAGCTTGGCTTGTCGGGCGCGGTAAAGCGATAATAGCTTCCGCAGAAGCCGCTCCTTCTCAGGCTCGTCGCTGCTGCTGCTCGGTGCATCGACCAGCGTCAGCCCAGCGGAGGTGAGCACCTCTCCGTCCAAGATCTCTCCTTCGACCGACGCCCTAGAGCTTGACGCCCAGGGGAGCTTGATGAAGATGTCGTCGCTGGCCTTCAAATAGGCGCCGGGCTGGGGCTCTTCGGAGCCTGGCACCGCAGCAGTGGCGGAGGGATCGGCGGTCGGCATAGCGCCTGACGCTCCTGCGGCCTCAGGGCCGTCAGTGCAATCGCCGGATCCCTCGCCAGCTTCTGCGGCGGCAGCCTTGGCGGCCTCTTTGCCGGAGGGATCATCAGCGCCGGCTTCTCCTTCGGTGGCAACGGCGTCGTCAGTATTGCTGCGCGCGTTCTCCTTGTCGGCGACCTCGGTCTCCATCGGCTCCGTGGCAGATGGATCTGGCGAACGGAAAAAGGAGAAAAGTCAAGCAAATATCCAAAAAGAAAATCAGAAGAAGAAGAACCCAAGGGAAGTTTTCAAGCAAGAGGATTACCTGTATTAGGATCTGCAGTCGTGGTCTCAACCACCGGAGGGTCGCTGGTGCTGTCCCTTGCCAGAGAACTCTCCCTTGCCGGAGAATTCTCCCTTGCCGGAGAACTGTCCCTTGTTGGAGAATTCTCTCTTGCCGGAGAACGCTCCCTTGCCGGAGAATCCTCCCTTGGTAGTGTAGTCGAAGCAGATGGCATGTCGGGAGCGGCTTCCGGGCACTCCTGGTGAGGCTGCTCTGCTCCTACACAAACCAGCAGTCAGATATCAGCAAAGAAAGAGCACCCATGTGCACCTGACAGCAGGAAGTAAAACATATACTTACGCTGGGGGCTGCGCTGGGGGCTACTTTGGGGAATAGTTGCCGGGTCCGGCAAGGTGGTCTCAGACACGCCCCCTGCTGTCGCGGTGGGTTCGTCCTCGATGAAAATCACCGGGACCTTGGCTCTCTTCGCCGCTCTCTGGGCCAGAGTCCTGAAAAGGAATGGGTTCAGAGTAAAGCAAATCAGATACAAGACAAAACAGCAAGAATTGAAGAACTACAAGTACAACAAAGAATCTTACTCTTCTTCTTCTTTGTTGGAGCTGAGCGCAGAGAGATCGAAGTCCGGCTCGCCTCCGGTGCGACGAGGCGCAGGAGAAGGTTCCCTTGTCCGCTTGGCAGGAGCAGTAGCGGTGGACCGGGAAGACCCCGCTCCAGTTGCCGCAGCGGCGTGAGGCGCTCCAGCGGCAACAGTGCTTGCCGCGGTAGAGCGCGTTGCGCGGCACGGCGGCTGTTGACTCGTCTGCCGCCCCGCTACGTCCCCGGCCTTGCGGAGACGCCTTCTTGATGGAGCTGGGGGCTCCGCTTGCGGTGAGCTGGCTGAAGGTAGGGAGGAGGAGGAGCCGATCTTCAACGAGTCGCTCGCGCCCTCGGCGGGCTCGCTCGACTCGGCTTCAGGCCCGACAAGCTCTTCCTCGCTGGCAAACTCCTCTCGCTCGACAAGGCTTGCCGCCTCTGCTGCCTCTGCCTCCTCCATGGTGAATCCGAACTCGCCCGCGGCAGCCGCTGCCGCCGCCTCTTCCAGCCTGGTGGCGATGCGCTACATCTCCGCATCAGTGGTGTCGTGGGTGAGGCTCTTCTGTTCATCAGAGCGGACCGGCACTTCTACCAAGCCGTCAAAGAAATCCCGCACGACGTCGTCTGCAGGCTCTTGACAAGTTGGGACAATTCCATGCGAATCGCACAGCGGCATCATTGCACGGATGCGGTCGAGCGAGGAGTTGTTGCACAGCGGAACGACACCCCTCGGCAACATGAACGCTTCGGGATGCTGAGGATCGCGCTTGAGCAGCTCCAGGATCATCGCGTCCAGTTCCAGGACAGTGAAGTTGAAGTTGAGGCCCGGGCGCAGCCTCATGATATCCGCCGAGTTTTGGAACTCCCAGACGGGTCTCCTCCTCTCTTGCAGGGGGGCGATGCGGCGGCGAAGAAAATCTGCGCCAACGGCGCCTACGGTGAGCCCGGCAAGCCCGAGGCGTAGGATCCGGGTGACGACAATCTTCAGCCTATCATCTTCCGGGGCCACGTTGCTCCAATCGTTGCCGCGCGCTATTGGGGCTTGGCGCTGGGCGGTAAATGGCTGCGGGTTCTCCTCGACAATCCAGCACCATTCTGCTCTCCATTCCTCCCACTTGCTGCGGAGCTCTCTCTCCAGATAAGCTTCCTTCTTGCCAGCTCTCGAGATCCAGGCAATTCCGCCGGATAAAGGCTCTCATCTCTCAACTCGGGGCATAAAGAAGTGGCGGAAAAGAGCTACGTTTGGATGGACTCCGACAAAGTTTTCGCAGAGATGTGCGAAAACTGCCATGGTCAGAACGGCATTGGGGGTGAAGTCAAGGAGGCGGAACCCGTAGGTGTTCATGATATCGCAGAAAAATTCAGAGAAAGGCGGGCAGAGCCCGCAGTAGAAGAACAGCGCGAAGAAAGGGTATCCATTCGGAGCCAGTTCTGAAGCGGCAGCTGGGAGTACCTTCGTGCGCGGATGCGCTCGCGTCTCTGTCGACCAGAAGAGGTAGTAGTACTCCCTCAGCTCCTTCGC